>NC_091618.1:0-324772 GCF_027580195.1 Bos mutus
GAGGTTCTAATTTGAAAGTAGGAGGAAATTATTGCCCTGTCTGAACCGAGGATGCAACATGAACGAACTAAATCCCAAAGAGAGGAGAGGAAATGAAAAATGAGGAGATTCCTGGGTCTTTCCACAGCCCTGGAAGCCTGCCTGAAGTACACTTTCACCTCTGGAACTCTGGAGAGCCTCCGCCTTGAAGACCTGAAAGAAGGTTCGGGTTAGTCCTGCAATGCTAGCGCGGGCCACCAGGAGGCACCGGGTCGAGGTTGCTGGCTGAGCTTTGCTGGAGCAACTGGAGAGAGGTTGAGGAGGTCATTCTGGCCATGCTCCCACCTCAGAAACAGTGTGAGCTTCCTAGTAAGAGTGATCATCTCAAGAGACTGACCTGGACAGAAGAGGAAGGGGAGCCCCAGGATCTTCCCGTTTATTTACTCAGCACCCAGGCTGTGAGTACTCGCTCTATGCCAGGTGACTCAGTGGTACCCAGGACAGTGCTAAAATGACCAGCGGCCCCTACCTTTCAAGGAGCTCTCGGTCTGGAGTGAAGAAAGAGAAAAGTATGGAACCCAGACAGGGGAAGGAAAAGAACAAGTGCTCTACTGAAAATAAAAAAGGGTGTTGTGAGGGAGGGCTTGGAGTCAGTGGTCAGGAGGGTCTAAAAGGCCTTGCTGCGGTGACCAGGATGAAGGAAGGAGCTGGGCCTGCACAATTCTAGGAGAAGCACGTCTGAGAGCAGGCAGCCCTTACACAGAAACATGAAGGCAGAAGTGAGCTGCCCAGGTGAGACCAGGAATGTGAGCGTTGCCTCTGGAGGGAGGCTGGTAGGAGATGGTGGTGGGTGGGGGGTCAGTTCCTGGTTCCTGGTAGACGGTGCTTTCTGTTCCTCTCTGGCAGCATTACTCCAAGACTGCACTAATAAACTTTGCCTATTAAACTCTTCACAGTCTGTGAGCTAGAAATGGCTTATCTGGGCGTTTCTGCCTCAAAGTCTCTCTGCTGCTGTGGCGGAGAACTCAACTTATATTATTTTGGGGCTTCAAAATCATTGCAGATGGTGACTGTAGCCATGAAATTAAAAGATGCTTGCTCCTTGGAAAAAGAGGTATGACTAATCAACTCAGCATATGAAAAAGCAAAGACAATACTTTGCCAACAAAGGTACTTTTAGTTAAGGCTATGGTTTCCCAATAGGCATGTATGAAAGAGAGAAATGGACTATAAAGAAAGCTGAGCGCAGAAGATCTGATGCTTGTGAACTGTGGTGTTGGAGAAGACTATTGAGAGAACCTTGGCTGCAAAGAGATCAAACGAGTCCTTCATAAAGGAGATCAGTCCTGAATGTTCACTGGAAGCACTGATACTGAAGGTGAAACTCCAATAAGTTGGACATCTGATGAAAACAACTGACTCATTTGAAAAGACCCTGATGTTGAGAAAAATTGAAGGCAGGAAAAGAAGGAGACAACACAGGATGAGATGGGAGGATGGTACCACCAACACAAAGGATATGAGACACACTAAATTTGGAGACTACGCAATGGATATGGAATCCTGGCAAGTTGCAGTACATGGGGTTGCAAAGAGAGGAATACGAGTTACTGACTGAACTGAAATGAAATGAATGAATTTCCCTCCTGGAGGAGGGTGACTGTTGCTTTCCTCTCGGTGTGTGACATGTGTGTTTGTTTGCTCGCCCGTCCTGGACGTTATGCTCGCCTTCCAGGACTATGGGGGTTTGACCGTCCACGGGTTTACCATAGCTGGAGTGTTGATTCCGTTGATCCTTACTAGGAAAGAAGGGCCCTGACCCCGCTGTCTTCCTTAGCCTATTGCACCCCTCCCACCTCCCGCTCCCCCATCCCATCCTAGGAGCCTACCGCTTTGTGCTTTATGATCCAAGTGCTCACACCCTTGCTGTCCTCTTGCCTCCTTCCCATGGCACAGAGAAGCGAGACCAGCCAGCAGTTTTCTCTCATTTGCACGGATTTCCCCCAGCATAAGGCCACCTTCCCATTCCCTCTGCCACGCCGCTCCAGTCGACATTCTCCTCCTCCTCCTCCTCCTCCTCCTCCTCCTCCTCCTCCTCCTCCTTCCTTCAGGAGGGTGTGGATGGGGCAAGCAGTAAGTCCATTTGAGACGATGGGGCAGAGGAAGGGCATGGTGCGGCGTAGGTAGCCATGCGGGGGAAACAAGCCATCGGAACGTTCTCTGTTCCTCGCCACTCCGACTAGCACAGTCAGGAGCCAGAGTTGGCCCTCGAGGTCGGAGATGTTACATCGCAAATTCCCGGTCTGCCAAAGTTTGATGGAGGGTTTGGGGTTTGAAGCCATCAGCCAAGCCAAAGAAAGAAAACGCAAGAGGTGGTCGATAAGGGGCCTCAGGTGCCCCTCCAGTGGGTCACGGGCCCATGAGGCAGTCGAGAAAGCAGCCAGGGGAGGACAGCTTCCCCACCGCCCCAGGCACTTTGGAGGCCGGCCGCATCTCCTCGCGTCCAGAGGCGTTTGCCCGGGGCCCAGCTGGATGAGACTGCCAGACAGGACGGGCAGAGTCGGAAGTCCAGTTGTCTTGCTATCACAATCTAGGGTAGGCTCGGGTCTTTCCTCAGTGCGGGGAGGACCTTTGCTTTCAGAAATGAACGTGGCGCGACATATCTCCACTCAGGCACCGGTGCGATGCTGGTGGAGAAGTTTCTTTGGGACTGGTTGGGTTGCCTCTCTCCCCTTGGCCTTCGTGTTGGTGCTGGTGGTGCTGGTGGTGCTGGTGGTGCTGGTGGCGGTGCTCATGGCCTTGTGGATCGCTTCTCCTGTTTGGCACTTGGAGCTTCTCCAGCGTACTCCTTGCACCGGACATGGAGCCCCAGGGATCTTTATGGACGAAGGCCGTGCGGGACGCCGCAGCGCATCCCGCCTCATTCCTGCCGGACCCTCCGCCAAGTAGCACGAGGCCTCCCAGGACAGACACCCATAAAGGCTGCTTGCCCGTCTTCTCCCGGGCGCCTCGACGCCTGGGGCATTTTCGAGCCTGACCGGCCGGAAGGAGACGGTTCATGGACCTGCACCCGCTCTTCCCTGCCCCCCGAAGGGCTCCCGAGATCTTCTCCTTGCTCGGCTGGCTGTGAGCGCTCTGTGAGGCGTCTCCAGGCCGCGTCACTCACCCGAGGCCAGCGGTGCGGCCAGGCAACGGGACGGGAACGAAAGGCAAACCCACACCCAAAGTCCCATCCCGCCATGCACCCCATCACCCCATCCTCTCCAGCGACTTCCCAGCAGAGCCAGCCCTCGAGAGCTCAGCCGCTCAGGCACGAGCCCGTCCCAAGTGAACACCGAGACCCCGGGCACACTCCAGGCCCCGCTTCTTCCCAGGAGGCTGCATCACGCACACGGCCGAGAGGAACTCGCTCCTCGTCGGAACTCTTGGTGCGTCACACAGGGCGTGCCGCACACAGCGTGTGCCTGGGCGTCTGCACGCCCCAGAGACGGCCGTGCGCCAGAGCCCGACCTACCGCCACAGCCCCAGAGACGGCCGCGGCTTCTTGTTCTTCCCTTGGTGGCTCTGGCCCTCCCGCTGGCACAAGGGCCGTTGCCGACGTTCTTGGCCCCGAGGCGGGTGTCCGTGCTGGGGACGGTCGAGCCGCTCGTGCTCCTGTTGGGGCGGCGTCGGGTTTCTCCCTCCTCCGTGTTTGGACTGGTGAATCACGACTGCCGGCAGGCAGGGCAGGACAGGGCAGACTGGACCTTCCGCAGCTCCAAGGCCGGCTTCGGGAGCTCGGCTGTGTTCCCAGGGTCTGTCTCCACTGCTCTAAGCTCATCCCTTCGACCCAGATTCTGTGTCCCCTGGGACTCCTCCGACCCAGGAGCTCTGCCGCTGGCGTCTCCTTTGCAGGTCCCTGGGATTCTCCAGTCAAGAACACTGGAGTGGGTTGCCATTTCCTTCTCCAATGCATGAAAGTGAAAAGTGAAAGTGAAGTCGCTCAGTCGTGTCCAACCCTCAGCGATGCCATGGACTGCAGCCTACCAGGCTCCTCCATCCATGGGATTTTCTAGGCAAGAGTACTGGAGTGGGGTGCCGTTGCCTTCATCCTGAGGCACCCTAAAAATAACACCTGCAGAGACACCAAATTTCCTTATCTTCAGATGCCCTAAATACCTCAGCCTGTGAACTCTTAATCCCATGCTTCTCAAGATCCCAACTGTCCTGCATGTTGGAAACCTAAAGCCCCTTAATGAGACGCCCCCCCACCTAATTTCCTTAGCCTCAAAGATCCCACGTTCTCTCAACCTGTACAGTCTACATCAGCCAAATGATCCCCCCAATCCACTCTTTCTGAGGAACCCCAGTTCCTTCAGCCCATGTGACCCAGATCTCCTCCAGCTGAGGGACTTGTCCCTTAGACATGGAACGCATGTTATTCGCTGATTTTCGCAGAGTACCCAGGCAGAGATCCCCAAAATGCTTTTTGGAGAAATCTTCCCTCTCCTGCACTGGAACAGAGCCCCGATTTCAGCCTGACCCCAGTCCAGCAGTTAGGGGCTTCCAGGTCTCCTCCAGACTCCCTCTATCACCCACAGACACGACTCTCCCACTGCCTTTCCTCAGAGGGGACGAATTGTAGGGGGATCAAAGAAGCCAAATCTAGTTCACATTAGGCTGGTCTGTGATAGCTGGTCATCCCGTTCATCGCACCAATACACCCACCCTGACTTGCCCTGCACCTTCCTGCCCTGGATACTACACCCAAGGAAGAGAGACCTGGCTCTGGACAGAGGTCTGGGTTATCTCAGCATCATCTTCTTCCACAGGCACCTTGGCCTTGAGGTGGTGCAATGGCCGTGAGCTCCAACATATCTCCAGAGGAGAGCACTGAGGGTTATACTAGGAGAACAATGTGGAAGCCCTTAGTGAGAGGCGGAGGCGGCAAAGCTGGTCTCTAAGCCAGCTCTATAGGAAGGAAATGGAGCCACCCCTGAAGGAGCACAGACTGCTTGCATGTGCCACTGAGTAATCTCTGTGTCATACACAGGATGAGAGTACCTGGTCCTGTCTGAGACAGTGTGGTGGAGTGGGGTGCAATGGGACACTAGCATCATCAACTGCTCTGTGTCCAAGGAGAGTTAGGAAAAAGCTCAGTGTTTGCGCAAATTTCTCCGAGCCAGGCTTCAACAAAATGTGAACCGTAAACTTCCAGATGTTCAAGCTACTTTTTAGAAAAGGCAGAGGAACCAGAGATCAACTTGCCAACGTCTGCTGGATCATCAAAAAAGCAAGAGAGTTCCCCAAAAACATCTATTTCTGCTTTATTGACTGTGCCAAAGCCTTTGACTGTGTGGATCACAATACACTGTGGAAAATTCTGCAAGAGGTGGGAATACCAGACCACCTGACCTGCCTCCAGAGAAATCTTTATGCAGGTCAGGAAGCAACAGTTAGAACTGGACATGGAACAACAGACTGGTTTCCAAATTGGGAAAGGAGTATGTCAAGGCTGTATATAGTCACCCTGCTTATTTAACTTATATGCAGAGTACATCATGTGAAATGCTTGACTGGATGAAGCACAAACTGGAATCAAGATTGCCAGGAGAAATATCAATAACCTCAGATATGCAGATGACACCACCCTTATGGCAGAAAGTGAAGAAGAACAAAAGAGCCTCTTGATGAAAGTGAAAGAGGAGAGTGAAAAAGTTGGCTTAGATCTCAACATTCAGAAAAGTAAGATCATGGCATCAGGTCCCATTACTTTATGGCAGATATATGGAGTAAGAGTGGAAACAGTGGCAGACTTTATTTTGGGGGGCTCCAAAATCACCCCAGATGGTGATTGCAGCCATGAAATTAAAAGACGCTTACTCCTTGGAAGAAAAGTTATGACCAACCTAGACAGTGTATTCAAAAGCAGAGACATTACTTTGCCAACAAAGGTCCATTAGTCAAGGCTATAGTTTTTCCAGTATTCATGTATGGATGTGAGAGTTGGACTATGTGTGGACTAAACTAAAGAGCTCAGTGCCAAAGAATTGATGCTTTTGAACTGTGGTGTTGGAGAAGACTCTTGAGAGTCCCTTGGACTGCAAGGAGATCCAACCAGTCCATTCTAAAAGAGATTGGTCCTGGGTGTTCATTGGAAGGACTGATGCTGAAGCTGAAACTCCAATACTTTGGGCACATGATGTGAAGAGCTGACTCATTAGAAAAGACCCTGATGCTGGTAAAGATTGAGGGCAGGAGAAAAAGGGGCCGACAGAGGATGAGATGCTTGGATGGCATCCCCGACTCAATGGACATGGGTTTGGGTGGACTCTGGGAGTTGGTTATGGACAGGGAGGCCTGGCGTGCTGCGGTTCATGGGGTCACAAAGAGTCGGACACGATTGAGCGACTGAACTGAGAGAGCAGATATTCTTCTCCTTCCTGAGTTCCCTGAGCGCTCACGGGCTCACACTGAAGGGCTGCAATTGCTGATGACTGAAAAAGCAAGAGAGTTCCAGAAAAACATCTATTTCTGCTTTATTGACTATGCCAAAGTCTTTGACTGTGTGGATCACAATAAACTGTGAACAATTCTGAAAGAGATGGGAATACCAGACCACCTGACCTGCCTCTTGAGAAACCTGTATGCAGGTCAGGAAGCAACAGTTAGAACTGGACATGGAACAACAGACTGGCTCCAAATAGGAAAAGGAGTATGTCAAGGCTGTATACTGTCACTCTGCTTATTTAACTTATATGCAGAGTACATCATGAGAAATGCTGGGCTGGAAGGAACACAAGCTGGAATCAATATTGCCGGGAGAAATATCAATAACCTCAGATATGCAGATGACACCACCCTTATGGCAGAAAGTGAAGAGGAACTCAAAAGCCTCTTGATGAAAGTGAAAAAGGAGAGTGAAAAAGTTGGCTTAAAGCTCAACATTCAGAAAACGAAGATCATGGCATCTGGTCCCACCACTTCATGGGAAATAGATGGGGAAACAGTGGAAACAGTGTCAGACTTTATTTTTTGGGGCTCCAAAATCACTGCAGATGGTGACTGCAGCCATGAAATTAAAAGACACTTACTCCTTGGAAGGAAAGTTATGACCAACCTAGACGCATATTCAAAAGCAGAGACATTACTTTGCCAACAAAGGTCCGTCTAGTCAAGGCTATGGTTTTTCCTGTGGTCAAGTATGGATGTGAGAGTTGGACTGTGAAGAAAGCTGAGCGCCAAAGAATTGATGCTTTTGAACTGTGGTGTTGGAGAAGACTCTTGAGAGTCCGTTGGACTGCAAGGAGATCCAACCAGTCCATTCTGAAGGATATCAGCCCTAGGTGTTCTTTGGAAGGAATGATGCTAAAGCTGAAACTCCAGTACTTTGGCCACCTCATGTGAAGAGTTGACTCATTGGAAAAGACTCTGATGCTGGGAGGGATTGGGGGCAGGAGGAGAAGGGGATGACAGAGGATGAGATGGCTGGATGGCATCACTGACTCGATGGACGTGAGTCTGAGTGAACTCCAGTAGTTGGTGATGGACAGGGAGGCCTGGCGTGCAATTCATGGGGTCGCAAAGAGTCGGACACGACTGAGCGACTGAACTGAACTGAACTGAATGACATCCCTGTTTACTTATACAGCAGGAAATAGTCCATTTCTCACTCCCTAATACCATACACAAAAATAAACTCTAAATAATTTACAGACCTCAATGTGAGGATGGACACTCTAAAACCCTTGAGGAAAATATAGGCAGAAAATGCTTTGTTGTAAATCACAGCAAGTTCTTTTTGGATCCACATCTTAAGAGTAACTAAATAAAATAAAAGTAGGCCAAAGTGAGATAATTAATCTTAGCAGCGTTTTCACAGCAAAGGAAACCCTAAATTAAAGGAAAAGACAACACTCAGAATAGAAAATATATATATTTCAAAACAATTATCCCCACAAAGAATTCGTCTCCAAAACATACAGACAGCTCAAGCAGCTCAATATCAAAAAACAAAAATACCCAATAGGAAATGGGACAAAGATCTCAATGGACATTTCATGAAGAAGGCATACACATGGCCATTAAGCACTTGAAAAGGTGTTCAGCATCACTCATGGTTAGAGGAAGACCATTCAAAAGTCCAGTGAGCTATCACCTCACCCCAGTAGAATGGCCATCTCAGAGAATCCCCAGCAATACATGTTGCAGAGGATGTGGAGAGAAGGGAACTCCCCTGCACTCTTGGTGGGAATGTAAATCAGTCTATCCATTAGGCAAAGAGTATGAAGTTTCTTTTAAAATACTAAACATAGTGTTGTAGCCCCACGTTCCGGGAAACAAACTCATGCAGAAGGACAATGCAGATAGTGGAGTGCAGTTTATTACACCGGCGGGCCCAAGGCAGAGTCTCCTCTTAGCCAAGGACGCCGACCAGATTTGTGAAAACATTGTATACCCTAAGTGTATAAGGTTCCCTGAAACTAATCTCAACAAAGGAAAAAGAAAGATACAAAGTTAACCCATGCTTCATATGCCTTAAGCCTAGGTAATTAACAGTGGACAATTATCAATAGGCCTGCGGTCATACCAAAATAAGCATAATAGAATGTATGATTCTATTCAGTTACACAGATAATTAGGGTAATCTTTTAGGCATGGAGAGTCTAGATTCAAGCCCTGAGGCTCTTCCTTCTGGGAGCCTGGTTTTCCAGCTGGTGTGTTGTTTCCATAGATACTGGGCTCAAAGTCCATAGTCTGGCCCAAGATGGAGTCCTGCTTTCAAGATAGAGCCGTTTCTGTATCCTCCTTCAATACAAGTACCATAGGATCCAGCAGTCCCACACCTGGGTGTGCTGCTGCTAAGTCGCTTCAATCGTGTCCGACTCTGTGCGACCCCATAGACGGCAGCCCACCAGGCTCCCCTGTCCCTGGGATTCTCCAGGCAAGACAACTGGAGTGGGTTTCCATTTCCTCCTCCAATGCATGAAAGTGAAAAGTCAAAGTGAAGTCGCTCAGTCGTGTCCGACTCTTAGGGACCCCATGGACTGCAGCCCACCAGGCTCCTCCGTCCATGGGATTCTCCAGGCAAGAGCACTGGAGTGGGGTGCCATTGCTAGGTACAGAGAAAACCAAAATTTGAAAAGACGCCTGCAGCCCTGTGATCACAGCTGCACTAGGACCATCAACAGGACACGGCAGCAATCTAAGAGCAGGACACAGATGAATGGATACAGAAGAGGGTACCTAGACATAATCCAGTATTATCCAGCCATTAAAAGGATCAAGTAACAACATTTCCAGCCACAGGGAGGAAAGTAGAAGTGATCATTCTAAGTGAAGTAGGGGAGACAGGGAAAGACAAGAATCGTATGGCATCACTTCTAGGTGGAATCTAAAAATGGAGACGCGTGAACTTCTTTACCAAAAAGAAATGGCCTCACAAACATATGGTTCCCTAGAAGAAACTTACGGTTCCCCAGGAGGAAAAGACGAGGGCAGGGAGAAATGAGCTGGTTCAGATTGACGTACACACACTACTCTTTATAAAATCATCCACAAGGACCCACTGCACAGCACATGGAACCCTCCTCAACACTCCGTAATAACTTATATGGGAAGAGAACCTGAAAAAGAACATATATATGTCTAGCTATACATGAATCAAGCACCTGGAAAGACATCCCCCCTCACTCATTTCTGTGCTCAGTTGCTCAGTTGTGTCCGGCTTTTCGCAACCCCACGGACTGCAGCCTGCTAGTCTCTGCTGTCCATGAAATTTTCCAGGAAAGAATTCTGGTTGGGTTCCCCTTTCCTTCTCTAGGGCATCTTCCCGGCTCAGGGATAAATTCTGAATCTCTTGCATCTCCTGCACTGCAGGCAGATTCTTTGCTGCTGAGCCGCACCAGGGAAGACCCACTCATTAATAAATCAATGGTGATCAAATCTACACTGACGAATCCCCTCCCACCAGTCAGAATGGCCATCGTCAGAAAGCTCTCCAAAGAATACATGCTGCAGAGGGCGTAGGGAAAATGGAACCCTCCCGCACTCTGAGTGGGGTGCACAAGGGTGCAGCCCCGATGGAAAACCGCATGGAGGGTCCTGAGGAGACAGAGGAGCCACGGGACCCAGCGACCCCACTTCCAGCTCAGACCTGGAGAACATCACGATTTGAAATGATACGTGCACCCCTGTTTTCAGAGAAGCACTATTTACAACAGCCAAGACAGAGTCCACCAAAATGTCCAATGACAGCAACGTGAAGACTGAGTGTTCCATCTATACACTGGACTCTATACACATCTATACACTTCAGCCCTGGGCTCTGGGGTGCAGTCAGGATGGGACAATGTGGCCTCTGACCAGCAGCTGGTGGGAGGAAGGGAGATCAGCCCTGAGGTTAGGTGTTCCCTGAAGTCTGTGGGCCCCAGTGCCCTGATGGCCTTCATCCCCAGTGGGGACGTGGGCAGGGCCTGAGCCACTTTGATGAAGCCACAGCAACAATGGGCTCAGAAGTCTCCTGAGGGTGTCTCAAACTCTGACACCATGTTTTACAGAGGAACAGGAGAATGAAGCTGACCTCCTGACAGCGTCCTTCCAGCTCTGAGTTGTTTCCAAAAGACCACCATCACCTGCGTGGGGTTGGCCGTGAGCCACCTGCCCCCTCCTGCCTTTCCTCTTCCTCCCGGTGACAATTCCAGTGACGTTTCCTGGCTGGTCCCCTCGCCCAGCCCAGATGCGTCTGTCCATCCACTGCCGCTCATCTCACCCTGGGGACTAACGGGCCCCTCGAGGACTGCACTCCTGCTGCTCACCATGCCCAGGAGGCAGCCCCACCTTCCTTCTCCAGGTGCTGAGCTCAGACACCTGGTGTGACCAAGCAGGAGCCTGTGGGCCCTCCCAGGACAGACCCCGTCCTGTATCCTCTGCTGCAGCTCCTCTCTGAAGTTTGGGGTAACAGCACCTGATGCGCACTCCGGGCATTGTTTTACAGGCACTAAAAGCCCCACTGAGTGGAAGAAGTTACCTACTAGATGAGCATGAACGTCACCCCAGAGCGTCCAGT
This sequence comes from Bos mutus, assembly GCF_027580195.1. Taxonomy (NCBI): domain Eukaryota; kingdom Metazoa; phylum Chordata; class Mammalia; order Artiodactyla; family Bovidae; genus Bos; species Bos mutus. Next base: position 11,027 of record NC_091618.1, read on the forward strand.
TGTCAGGGAGTGTTTAGCAGGAGGATTCCTATGCAGTTTCTCACAGGTCCTCTGTTTCTTTTCAAGCAGAGCGGCACACTGCTCCCAGGAACCAGGGTCATCGTGTGAGACAGGCCTGAGTCTCCTTCAGTAAACATTCTCTTTATGACAAAACTGCTTAGTCTCGATTCCCTTTCTTGAGATATGGATGTTCTTCTGACCTTGTGGCAATTTTTAATTCCTTGTTCCCTTGGTTACGGTTGTTATACGCTTGGTTTTCTGATCTTTATCATAGTCCTAAGAAACTTCTTGTACCACAGCTTATATATACTCACAGAAAATTCATTAAAGCACCTCTGCTCCATCAGAGCTTGTGTCCCTGTGTCTTTCTTTCTCTCTTTCTCTCATTCTCTTTCTCTCTCTCTCTCTTCGGCTGATTCCTTGGAGCGCAGAGACCCGTCTTGCTCACTCTGCTGCCAGGGCTTCTAAGACTCTCTCGAGAAGGCGCCAGATGCCTTCATGAGAGATGCAAGTCCTCTATCAAGGACTTTATTGGTTTTCTGCATAAACCAGAGAGTATCAGCTTCTTTCTCTCTTTCACTTTCTTATCATCGCCTCCGGACCACCAGGTCCCGGTCCATTAAAGGACCCCTGCTGGGGACCAGCCCCAGCTGATCCAGGGTATTCGAAGGAGAGACGGCCTAGGCGACTATTTATATGCTAATTAGAGATATAGAGAACAATAGAATGAGGATAGCTCAGTAGGAAAATTCAGTGGAGAAAAGAAGCTGAGTAGCTTGGTTTGTGCGGGAGACCAATAAAACTTCAAGACAAGAAGTTTGCACCACTTACGTAGGCCGCAGGCGCCCTCTCGAATAGCGGAAGGTGTCTCACCCTAGACTCCTTCTCGAGTGGGTCTTAGAAGCCCAGGCATGATTAGTAAGCGTGGTGGGTTCCGCGCTCCAGATGGAGACTCAGCTGGAGGTTAGAGGGAAGAATGACATGGGGAGACCAAGCGCTGGTGAACAAGGCCCGTAGCTTTATTTTCAACAGGGGCTTTTATACCCCTAAGTTACACATAGAGGATAATAGGGGATGCAAAGTCAGCAGTCTTTGATTCTTATCAAAAACCAAGGTTTCTTTCCTGCAAATATATCGTATACAAATGGTTTAGGTGATTTACATCATCTTCTGGCCAGAAGGCCTACTAACATTTTATGACTCTTGACAAGGACTTATCAACAAAGACTTATTTTCTCTAAGAGTAATTATTTAAGGTTTAGCACCATCTTCCAAAGATAAAATTGCATTCCTATAGGGCGGGTGTGTAATGGGCTTACAACAAAGAAAGAATTTATTACCTTAAGGGTCTAAAGTTACTAACACCAAGGCCACTACTTATTTTTTACTATATACCAACTATTAATTAATACACATTCAAGGATACAATTCAGGGGATGTGAAAACTTGGCAACAAGCATTGACTCATCAATGAAATCCTTTACTAGTTTATTCTGACAGTTTTTAACTCTCTGAGAGGCTCTAAGCTATTTGAATATCTTAAGCTTCCCGTGCCTCTGGAGGCTAGGAGACTGTAAACAATCGTATGCATAGCTGCAGGAGTCCGGGTAAACTTGTCAGGCGAGTTAGAGAGCCATCTGAGGGGGTTTGGATTTAAACACTCCTAATTGCCCAGGAACTTTATTAATTGGAGCTGTAAGTTAACTCTTTGACAGAGAGAGAGTGAGATGGTGGTAGGGGACAGCCCCCAGTAAAGTCAGAGGTGAGAGCACAAAGCAATAAAGTAGGCAGACTCTGGTTTTTTGGGGGGAAAATGCTCGAGAATATCCGGGGGGACTCCTGAGGCTCGATCCCGCCTTTGCGTATGCCGAGCCTCCTTCCTCATGACCTTTGTCACGAGTGGAATGCCTCACCGGCTCCCCGCAGACCCCAACATCCGGTGCCTGAGGATTTGTAAGGTTAGCTGCCTGTTCCCTCACCAACCAGAGAACCGTGCACCAGCGGATCACAAACTCTGTGACCCCCTCCCTCAGGCGGCCTGTAAGCTGCTTTGCTGAAGCCCCTCAGGGAGTCCAGGGTTTGGAGCACGAGTTAGCTGTCCTCCATGTAGCGGTGCTTTTGTAAGCATCACTTCCCGTTCCTTCACCACAACCTGGCATTGTAGATTGGCTTTATTGCACTCAGGCGTGTGGGCCCAGGTTTGGTTCAGTAACACAGGGCCTCCCAGGCTCCCGCTTCCTTGTGGCCCGGTGACTGTCAGCTCCTCCGCCAGAGCCCACAGCCAGTCCCACTCTAGTTCCCCTCTGCACCTAAGCCCGTTGTCACTGGTTACATGATGGTAGTGATGATGACATCCAGCAGAGCCAGCCTGGCAAGGCAGACACTTCTGGACTTGACACCGGGCCCCTTTCCACAGACAGGATGGAGTGACTGCTTTCACGGGCCCCGTGGTGGAAGAGCTCACCTTCTGATGAAGCCAGACCTTGATCCTCTCCAAGTGATTCCATGCTCCTCATTCTCTCCAGCCCCCCACCCACATGGCTGCCATCTGTGCCTGTCTCTATGGGGCCTTGGTAATCTGCTAAAATGAGGGTGATTTTTCACACAGATAATGGGGTGAACGGTGGCCCCAGATGGTGTGTGCCCCCAGAACATGTGAACAAGACCATATCTGGGGAAAGGGTCTTTGTAGATTCAGTTAAAGATGTCGAGGTGGGGTCACATTGGGTGTGGGTGGCCCTCAGCCTAACTAGAACGTTCCTTGTAGGGGACAAAAGAAGGGGGACAGACACAGAGGACAAGCCACATGAAGATGAAGGCAGAGACGGGCGGGAGGGGCCGCAAGCCCAGGAACCCCTGGAGCCCCTGAAGCTGGAAAAGGCAGGAAGGACCCTATCCTGGAGCCTCTGGAGGGACCTCAGCCCTGCGCCACCTTGATCTCAGGTGTCTGGTCTCCAGGACTGGGGGAGGATGAACTCCTGTTGTTTTAAACCACCCGGCTTGTGATCATTTGTTGGGCCACAGAGCAGCCACACAGACCCTGCTCTGTAGGATCCTAGAAGTGTGGGTCTCAGTAAAGGCAGATCAGGGTGCTTTACGGAACCCCTGGAGTCAGCACTGGGACCCCAGAATGTTGAGGGGTCGAGTCTGAAACCTGTCCCTAGGGCTGCACATGCCTCCCCAGGTTCTTACACCTGAACAGGTGGTGTAGCATCTCAGTCCTGACTGAGGACTCTGTTAATTTCACCAGTTACACAGGTGAAAACCCAGTTAGGATACTTGCCACACTGATGATCAATTCTGAAGATGGTCAGGGGTGGGGACTCACATGCAGCCAGCAGCCCTTCACCATCCCTTACCCCACCCCCTCCTCCACCCCACCCCCCAAGGAGCATCCTCAGTGGGAAGTTGGGGGACCCATCGGAGGCCTCTCTTAAGTAAACCTTGGCTGAGCCCCAGGCTAGCTGCTCCTGAACCTCATCCACCATTCCCAGGTAAAACACCCGAATATGAGCAAAGACCTCACAGGCTGGAGGGAAGGGCTTGGGGCCGCCCCAGCAACAGCACACTTGCCATGGTCCTGGCTGGGGCTCTTCTGGAAGCTTTCCGTCCCCTCCCTGAGTCGCCTCTCCAGTCCTGCTCCACTGCCTTTTCTCTCGCTTCCTCACCCCCGCCCCCACCTGGGGAGACGTCCAACAGCAGGCACAGGTGACAGGCCGCTTCCTTACCTGGTCTAGAGACGACCTGATCACAAACAGCAACCGCAAGGCCGTCTCGCCAGCCCAGCCCACACGCCCCGCAGAGTATGCGTCGAGTCTACATGCAGGCGCTCTGACACCCGCTTACAGAGACCTCAGCCCAGGCTCACCTGGAAGGGCTGGCTGGGGGTCAGGTCAGCCAAACCTCCCCCATCGGGGCTCACAGTTGCAGAAAGGGGCCTGGTTGTGCCTGCCAGGTGCAAGGAACAGGGGTGGGTCCTGAGGGTCAGGACGGACATGGGGCTGGAGCTCTGGCTTGTTTTCTAATCATTTTATCTGGCCCATGAGTGGGAGGTAATTTCAAGAAGACCCTCTCCTAATGAAGGGAACCACAAGTCAGGGAGAGGAAGGGTGGGGTGTGGAGACAGGGCCCAGCGCCCGGGTGCAGTGGAAGTCTCTGGAAGACTCGGTGGAGGGAGGCTGTGTAGTGAAGCCCAGGGTCACTGCCCTGTCCAGGAGCAGCTGTTTGTTAGCTCAGGTCCTGCTCTGAGGGGCTCAGAGTCAGACCTGACCAACAGGTGGACTGGGAGTGCTCTGCAATGAGGGCCCTGTACTCGGTTCCTGGGTGCTGAGCCCTGCGGGTACCTGCCCAGGTGAGCCCCGTACCCTTGGAGGAGCCTGCCCAGCAGAACCCTGTGCTCCAGGGAGGGGTGTGTGAACAAGCGCCCCCTCTGTGCAGCAGGCACAGAGTAGCTTGGCGACTCGCCCACAGGCAGCGCCGGGAGGAGATGAGAACCAGCACACAGTGGGGCCCTGAACCCGCCTGGGCCCATCCAGAGTGGGGGGGGGGCGGGTGCTGGCCGCTGTGCCGAGTGGGAGGCCCCACAGGAACCTGACACCACGGGGCCTCCCCAGGCCAGCAGACAGCCTGCCCCGGGCGGTGGGAGCTCCTGGAGGCCCTGCAGGGGCCCTGAGAGGGAAGGGCCAGCCCAGAGCGGGGTGAGCGCCCAGGCAGAGCCAGGGGGCATGGGGCCTGAGGGGGCTTTTGTGGTCTGAGGGGGAGTGGGCGAGCAGGCACTGAGTGTGACCCAGGAAAGCGGCCCTGCTGACGGGAGACTGAATCCGCCTCAGAGGGACAAGCCTTCTGGGTGATCCCAGACACAGGATGTGAGCAGGAGTCCTGGTAAAAGATGGTGAGTGAGTTCCCCTAAGAGGAGGCTCTGGAGCTGCCCCGGGAGGGGGTGAAGGGGCAGACGAGAACCTGCTGTGAGTGGGCACTAACCCTAGGAGGGGGGGCACACACCCCACTCCATGGCTGCGCATCTGTCCTTCTGGACGGGTCACTTGGCTTCTCAGAGCCTCAGCCTCGCAGCCTGCTTGTGGGCTGACGGTAGCACAGACTGATCAGTCATTTGCTCAGAACAGCGCAGAAAGGGGCCTCATGGAAATTCCACAGAACACCATCAGGACGGCACTCACAGCCCGTTTCTTGCAGGCCTGTCTGCAGGACCCGGAGAGCAGACTTGCAGCAGAGCCGGGGACGGGCTGGGTCTGGTGGTTGGTGGAGTGACCACTCCCGTCCCCAGGCCCTGCCAGCATTGGCCCTTCAGGCTCCGGGTCGGGGAGCCCGTGGGGTGTGGGTCCAGCTGTGCCCACCAGGGAGGCCTGGAGCACTTGGTGAGGAAGCACTGGTGTGGCCATCACATGTGCACAAGCTTCTGAGCAGGGTCCGGTGGAAGCTCTTGCCCTGCACAGGGGTTTCAAGCCCACAGCGCATACGAGCTTCTACGGCTCTGCTTGTTTTCTGCACGCCAAGTCCTGACAGCCAGGACACCCGCCGCCCGTGAGGAGGCACAGCTGACCTGGCTCCAGCTGCTGCTTCTGGGTCCCTCCTGACCACACGCCCGGCAGCCCGCATCACCAAGGCCGACTGTCGGGTGGCGTCTGGGCGTGGGGACGAGAGCATAGGCCAGGCCCCGGGGGCGCCGCGCCGTCCCTGCCGGTACTGTGGCTGTAGGTCCGCCCTCCCCGCCCCCCAGGCAGACCACCGTACCCCACAGACTGTCACCAAGTCGGTCCATGGACCCTGCTCGGGCCCTAGCCTGGCCGGGGCTCTGCCTCAACAGGGAAGGTTTACTTCTTCCATTCGGGTTCAAGTGGGCGATTATGAAACCAAAGCTGAGGCCAACACAGCACAGGCTTTGTTCAGAGGCCAAAGAACGGAGAAGTGGGAACCAAGTTCACAGCTCAACTTCTCACCCACCTGGAGAGAGTGGTTTGATTTTAAAAGTAAAGACAAAGGGGGAAGGAGTGAGGCTAATGCTGGGGGACAGGTGCGTCTATGGGAAGGGCAGGGCTTTCCGACTTAGTGGGGTGCCACCTCCTTTTTACGTTGTTTTGGTTCTTCATGTTCGGTCATGGCCAATGGTTGGTGTATCACTTAATATAATGATCAAGTTAGCAGCGAGCAGTGACCTGAAGTGAGATCTTAATTCCCTGCCCAGGAATGGAGCCTGGGAAGCCTGGATGCGAACCAGGAATCCTAGCCACCACACCAGCAAGGGCTAGAGGCCAGAAGTTATTTTTCCCCAGATCTTTGCCCCCAGTGAAAAATGTTTTTACCATGGAGGCAGAAACTGTAAATGCAGGTATAAAATTTATTATTAGGGACACAGCATAACAAGTGGGAGAGCACACAGAGAAATGGTTTGTTAAGCAAGGCAGGGGGAGGGTGTGGGTGTCCCCCAGTGAGGGGGATACCAGTCATTTAGGGCAGCAAAGAGGCAGTCATTTATACCAGTCATTTAGGGCAGATCTTCCGGGTCTTTGTCTTCCCTCAGGCCAATTACCTGGTTTCTTATCCCATGCCTGACCGACCCTGGGACCCTCCCCTGGGTGCACACTCACCCCTCAGGCAGGATGGATCGCGAAGTGAAGGCTTCTGGGAGGAGCAAGACCCTATGGCCTGGCATTCTCTCTTGAGTTCTGACCCTAGAAGCTTTTCTGTGCATGTGCAGTGTCTCCCGTGTCCCAGAAGTCTGGGCGCAGAGATCCCTGAATCGTCACTCACGCCGGCTTCTGCCCTCTCTTCATCCTTGGCGTGACTATTACCTTACGGTGTTTATAAGAGACGAACACTGGCTATTACTCTCTGTTGTTACTTCCACTTCAGAGGGCAAACAGGAGGCTGACCGTAAATACCTAGACTGAAGCCCACCTCTCCCTTGTCTCAGAAGTGCTAACAGTTGTAAGCATCCAGCCTGAAGCCCACTGCTTCATGTCCCATGAAATGCAAACAGGAGGCCAGTTATAAATGTCTAATCTGGAGCCCATCTATCCCCTACATCAATAATACACTGAAATCACCACACAATGAGACTCGGGGTCTGCTGGAGGTCAGTTCCCCGCCATCGTGGTCCCAGCTGGTTCCATCTGGTTTTGCTCGTGGCTTCCTCTCTTCTCTCTAGACTTTTGTTACATCCTGCTAAAGGTGTGAACAAGGTTAAAGGGTTGGGAACAAAGATACCTCTATTAAAGGAGGTTTCAGATGCTGCTGGGTACCCCCGACCCGTTCCTGAGAACACTGCTGGGCAGGGGGGCTTCAGGCCGCAGCGCAGACAGCTTGTTCTAGAGGCTCGCGTGGGGAGGAGGGGCACAGCAACGGGCTCTGCCTGCAAACCCCAGAACCACTCACAGATCAGCTCCAGAACCGCTCCTGCAGTGGCAAGAAGGGGTGTCCCCCTACTAGACCGGGAGGAAAGGGCGGGGTCTGAGGGGCCGCCTCACCTCGGGACCTGCCGCAAGGCTCCAGGCTCAGCACAGGCTGGGTGCTCACAGCTGAGGCGCGCCTCAGGGCACAGTGGGGCTGCCCCGGGCAGGGGCCCTGAGCCGGTCACTCACCACCTTCCCGCCCCTCGTCCCTCGAGGGTGTCTGGGTGTCTCTTCCCCCAGCGATGGAGGGCGGAACCCTGACAGTCACCCCAACCCCGTCCCCTCAGGGAAGCGCACTAGAGACTTGGCACCCGGCTGGGGGCTGGTCACGCGGTGGTGTCTGCCCGCACCCTCCAAAGTGCCAGTGCCGAGCAGGAGCGCCAGCGCTCAGCATGAGCCTCATGGTTGGTGCAGACAGCATAGGTGCAGGGGGCTGCCCCTAATGGGAGGGAGGCTTCAGATCAGGACAGGGAGCTGCCCACCAGCTGCATGAGCTTCCTGAGGCGGTGGTGACAAACGACCACACAGACGCTCTGAACAGAAGCCTGCCCTCCCTCAATCCTGGAGACCAGACGTCTGAGGTCAGGGTGTCCCAGCGCCATGCTCCCTCCAGAGGCTCCAGCCCAGGCTCCTTCCTGCCTCTTCCAGTTTTTGGGGTCCAGGCGTCCCCGGAGCCCACACTGTTTCAATGTGTCCAAAGTAGTTTGTGAAGTTTTATGCTGGAGATTTCTCGCTGGACGATGCTCCACGTTCGGGTAGACCTGTTTAAGTTGACCGTGATCAAACAGAGACATAACAGAACAATCAACATTATACCACACAGACGACAGATAGCATACTCGAAATATCCAACTCAAGTGCTGAAATCATTGCATTAACTTGGTTAATCACTTTGATGTTTGGGCCTGCAGCCCTCCACCCTCGGGCCTCAGCTCCCAGAGTGTACCTTTCACAGGAGAGACTGATTTCCTGCTTCCAAGGAGACAGACGGGAGATGGAACCCTTAACCTCAGCCTTGAATTGTGCCCTTTAACATGCTGCTGGGGGCGGGAGGAGGACTGGCCCATCTCCAGGACCTGCAGTGGTCTGTTGTCTCCTTTACACTCTGTTTTTTCGTTTACACTCTCACTTGCTTCGCCTGTTCACTAGGATGCGAGTCGGAGTGGTTCTTGGTGTGCTCACAATTTTCTCCCTTCAGAAGCCACATGGAGCCATCAGAGAAACTGAATTTTAGAAGATATAGCTGATCAGAAACCTAATGTTCAATTATTCAGAATTGTTTATGTTTTTCCTGGAGCAAATAGTTACTAGAACCATAAAGTAAATAATAAAAGTTAATACCTCAACAATATAACATTTACCATGGACTCACCTGGGCTTTATGTATTTACACACCAAGGTGAGCGTCCAGACTGCCTCTCAGTGTGGGCAGCAAAGCCTTCCACTGAGCTTCGCAGCTTGCATGAGAAATAGGAGCATTTTCTCTGCATTTGTCACGCACTGGGCTGCGTATTAGGAATTCACAGACGTTGCGACTTTTAGTGATCTGACTGCGTGTGTTGCCGAACCAGGTTTGTGTCCCGTAGTGCGTGTGTGCCCTGGCTTGTTCACCCTTTGTGACCCCATGGACTGTGGTCCGACAGGCTACTCTGTCAATGGGGTTTCCCGTTTCCTTCTCCAGGGGATCTTGCCAACCCAGGGAAGAGGAGTTAGGACGTGTCCTGTGGATCAAGCATAAGGGGGAACGCCAAACCTTTAGGTGTTTGGTGTTTCTCCTGGCCCAGTTCAGTTCGGTTCAGTTGCTGTTGTGTCTGACTCTTTGCGACCCCATGGACTGCAGCGCACCTGGCCTCCCTGTCCATCACCAAGTCCGGAGCTTGCTCACACTCATGGCCATCGAGTCGGTGATGCCATCCAACCATCTCATCCTCTGTCGTCCCCTTCTGCTGCCTTCAAGCTTTCCCAGCATCAGGGCCTTTTCCAATGAGTCAGTTCTTCGCATCAGGTGGCCAGAGTATTTCACTCTGATGGACAATCCACATACAGGGTTTTCCCTGAGGCTCTGCTTGGCCCTGGAACCAGAGTCGAGCATGAAGAACTGCTGCCACCTTGTGGCTACATCCAGTAGAACCACTTTGAAACCAGTTCTCCGGGAGTCTCACTATTCAAAAGGCCTGTGGTGGTTTAGTGGTTCAGTCGTGTCCAACTCTTGTGACCCCATGGACTGTAGCCCACCAGGCTCTTCTGTCCATGGGGTTTTCCAGGCAAGAATACTGGAGTGGGTTGCCATTTCCTTCTCCACGGTAACTTCCCGACCCAGGGATCGAAGCCAGGTCTCCTGTGTAGCAGGCAGATTCTTTACCAACTAAGCCACTAGGGAAGCCTAATTTTATTCAAAAGGCCTGAGAGGCTGTAAATGACACCTGCCTTTCAAGTAATGTCCCTAGGAAAATCATCAAAAAAAGAATTCAAAGCAGGGCCCAGTTTCAAGAGGCACGTTGTACTCACACTGTCCAAAGTCCAAGAGCAGGTGGAAACACACTCCACATGACTACCTCCTAAAACGAGGCCAATCACACCCACCACAGGGAATCACCTTACACTGCTCCGAAACACTAAGATCTACTGAGACAAAGTCCCTCAGAGGGCTTAGAGAAAATAAACCCTCCTTTCCTTCTTGTCGGTATGCAAATATGCACAGGAAGTATGCAAAGCAGCATAGGGAGTTCTTTTATTAAAAAAAACTAATATATTGCCCTTATTTTTCTAACACAAATTATTAGAACTACGACCTAGCTTTTTAAATATACTAATCAAATACTTAAATACGTAAGGCTCATAGAGACAGACAGTCCATAGTTTTGACATTTACTTGGAAGAAAATAAAATATAAATGTTAGCGAAACCACCTCACAGCTGTCAGAATGGCCATCAATAAAAAGTCTACAAATAAATGCTGGACCCGTTGTGGAGAATAAGGAACCACATGTAAGTCATCAGTGACAACATACTTACTGATGTGAACATTTTAGTGGCATGTGTAAACATGTGCTGAGTAGTGTTACAATAGCTATTAGTGTTGCCACAATGGTTACTTTCTCATGTCTTTTTCATATATTTCTTTTGAGACTCTGTTCCATTATACATCATCACAAGGTATTAATATAGTTTCCTATACTATACAGTGGGCTTCCCTCATAACTCAGTCGGTAAAGAATCTGCCTGCAATGCAGGAGACCTGGGTTGGATTCCTGGGTCGGGAAGATTCCCTAGAGAAGGAAATAGCAACCCACTTCAGTATTCTTGCCTGGAGAATCCCATGAAATGAGGAGCCTGGCAGGCTACAGTCCATGGGGTCACAAGAGTCGGACACAACTTCACGACTAAACTGCCACCACCACACTATGCGGTGGGTCCTGGTGGTTTCTTTCACGTGGAGCAGTGTGTATCTGTTACGAATCCCAAACTCCTAATTAATCCCTACCTTTTCCCTTTGGTGACCACACATTTGTTTCCTATTTTTGTGAGTCTACCTCCGCTTCATAAATAAGTTCATTAATACCATGTTTTTAACGTTCATTCCACATACAACCGATACCATGTGACACATGTCATTCTCTGACTTCACTTCATGACCATCTCTCGGTCCATCTCCATGTGGCCGCACGAGGCATCACTTCATCCTACTTCACGGCTCAGGAATAGTCCTCTGTGTGTAAGTGGCTGTCCGTGCATGGAAACACAGAAACAGACTATTTATCTGAGATGTGCAAGAATCTGCTTGCGATGCTGGAGACCTGGGTTCAATTTCTGGGTCGGAAAGATCCCTGGAGAAGAAAATGGCAACCCACTCCAGTATTCCTACCTAGAGAATGCCATGGACAGAGGAGCCTGGCAGGCTACAGTCCATAGGGTCGCAAGAGTGGGACATGACTTAGCACTCTACTCTTTCCTTCCCGAGGGTTTGATTAAACAGACTACTTATCTGGAATGGGCATGTGTACCTATGAACATCATCGCTCTCTGTCCTGTGAGCATTCAACCAGTAGCATACAGTGGTTCGTGATCTTTGTATACAATATTCAATTTCCGCTAAAAGCTGCTTGACTGTGTTAAGGATGCTGACACCCATAGTTCAGTTCAGTCCAGTCGCTCAGTCATGTCCGGCTCTTTGCGACCCCGTGGACTGCAGCACGCCAGGCCTCCCTGTCCATCACCAACTCCTGGAGTTTACTCAGACTCATGTCCATTGAATCGGTGATGCCATCCAACCATCTCATTCTGTCATCCCCCTTCTCTTCCCACCTTCAACCTTTCCCAGCATCAGGGTCTTTTCAAATGAGTCAGTTATTTGCATCAGGTGGCCAAAGTATCCATAGCTGACTCCCAAATCTCCCCAAAATTAAAAAATAGCAAATGCATGAAACCACTTACTTGTGAGCATGGTGGGTTAGGCCTAAGCTCATCGTGATGTCTTATTTAAGGGGGAAAGTAGATGATTTTACATGAGATGGCCCTGAAGTAAGGACCAGATATCACATACAGTTAAGCACGGGCCAGAAATTAAGAGGCATATTTTAGGGCAAATGGATGTGGACTTTTCACATCTTCATAATTAAGCTCTGATTATCAGCAATGATGAGCATGTTGACCACAGATGATCTGACTTAATACGTTATATATGATAAATACACATAGCCATCATGTACCATTAATGACTTCAGTGACCCCTGTAAAAATGAATACCAACTGGAATCTAAAGTGGATTGAACTGTTTAATGTGTTCTGTAATATCAACTGGCTGATATACATGCTTATACACATCAGATAATTCATGATTTTATGTATCATGTAATGAATATTTAAATAAAAATTACCATGGTTAGGGTATGTATAGTACATGGTTAGTACATAAACCATAGTACTGTACTTACATATGTAGAGGGGCATATAATTCTCCAAGCAAATAGTACTGTTTGCTTTTATAGCATCAATTTTGAATGCTTGTGTGCCACTTAATGATAGTGTTTATGTACTGTAAGCAAATTGTTCGGGAAATAGCTTAAGCTGAATTTCAACTTCCTGTGCTGATGGGAGAGCTAGAGCACCTTCCCTGAGTCTTAAGGAGATATATTACTCTCCATTTCTGACAAAGACTCTTACACTTTAGCAGGTTACTTTTAATAATGCTTATTAGTGCTATAACCAGAGAGGGCAGTGGCACCCTACTCAAGTACTCTTGCCTGGAGGGTCCCATGGATGGGGGAGCCTGGTGGGCTGCAGTCCATGGGGTCGCTGGGGGTCGGACACGACTGAGCGACTTCACTTTGACTTTTCCCTTTCATGCATTGGAGAAGGAAATGGCAACCCACTCCAGCGTTCTTGCCTGGAGAATCCCAGGGACGGGGGAGCCTGGTGGGCTGCCGTCTTTGGGGTCGCACAGAGTCAGACACGACTGAAGCGATGCAGCAGCAGCAGCAGCAGCTAGTTCTCCAATGATAATATATCATTATCAATGGAATCAATGGAATCTCTTCCAATTCACGTCTGTTAATAGGTCCACTACTGGGAATCAAAAAAACATGAGCTGAGGGGCATCAATGTCGTACTTTATTGTTCTGATATACAGACTACTGGGACGACTGCCAAATGACATTTGGGAGCATTAGGGATAATACACCCACTTAGTGTGAACAGACCACAGAACAGCACATGCAAATTACAAGCATTATTTCAGTTTGATGTGAAGGTGGAGTGTTGAAGGAGTTAGCGTATAATTTTCTGGATCTCCTAGAGGGTCAGATGAGAATACTATTAGAATTATTAAGACTATTAATAAGAACAAAGCAACCCAGGGATCCTCAACTTTGTAGTTTGGATGAAATGAGATTTTGCTAGAACTGGATGAGATTCCTGTTGGATTACTAGACTCTGTTTCATGAAAGATTAGTAATCAACTGCTAAAACTGCAATTTTTAAAAAATGGGAGGATAAAGTGGAAGGCAAAGAATCAAATGAGGACCAGAATCCTCCTCTGATTCTTTTGAATAACCCAGTGCCAATGGGAGGAATGGCTAAAATAAAGCTTGACAAACCTGTTTCTCCTCAAAAGGACATTTAGACTCATTGCAACAGGTAATATGTAAACACTATGGCTATTAAAGAAACAGTAAGGTGACTCTAACGTTCACAATTCTAATACCGTGTAAAGTTCACATGGCAGGCTTCTTGCTACATGAGTAAAAGAAAGAACGAACACAGAACCTCCGTTCCCATGTGAGAAACAAACAATCTATGGACTGTTTACATATTGGTACATGTGACGTGCACTTCATGTACAGCGTATTGCTGGAAATACATCTGTTGTGATTTTATTTGAAAAAGTAAACAAATACAAAGCAAACAAGGGGATTTCATTATGATATTTGATGGGGACGGCAGATCAGTAAATGCACTGTTAACAATTATGATTAACATCTTGAATTTTCAAATGTTCATCATTACTGTTCTTACAGTCAAAATACAATGACTTTTCCTTTCATTGCCATGTTTCAATTCCAAATAAGAATACTGATGACATTCATTGTATTGTTAGTTTTGTTAGGTACGTAGAATAGGGAAAAGGAGTCCAAAATGGCGGTGGCTAAAAGACAAGGAAGGGAAAAGCCCTCGAAAATAGAACAAAGGAAGGTCCGAGGACCCGAGTGAGGACCTCAAGTAAAACAAACAATATCTTGTGTCTTTGGATCGACATGCCCTCACGCCTTGAAGATGGATTTTCCTGCTATCTTCTAAATAAAATAGAGCTGTAACACTGAGCTGTAACACTGATTTGTCTAAGAGCTTTAACATGGTCCTTTTGAGACCTGAGAGCTATAACACGGTCTATCCAAGACCCGAGAGCTGTGACACGCCGAGGGGGCTTTAATGTCCATCACTCCAAATCTTTGTTGTGACGAGACAAAGAGCCAAGGAACATACACTAGCGTGACAGTTTTATAAGGTCTTTTCCAAAATCTTCATAAATTTGTAGTAGGTTTGGATTTATTAACATGGTAGAATTGTTTGTGTTATCCTAATGAATTTTGATGAGTGATTTTGGGGATTAATTTTTTTTAATATATAGGGTAACTGTTAGTAGCTTTGAGTAATGCAATAGCTATGGCTACTAAGCAGGATGCTGACGTTTGAGTTAAAAATTGTCTTGGGTATATTCCCTTTCTGTAATGATGGAAATACAGATTAAAGTCACAATGCAATATCTGTTCACATTCACTAAACAATTAGAATCAAGATCAAATATTAACAGCAATGTAGAAAATCAGAAACCATACACTTTGCTTGCGGATATGGAAAATAGTAGACTATATGTACAATAGTTTGGCATTTCCTCAGAAAGATAAAAATACACTGTTTATTTCACCAGCTCTACTCTTGGATATACATGTCAATAACTGAAAACAGCTGTTCTAACAACCGGTACACAACTATTCCTAGCAACATTATTCACAATAGCCCAAAGGTAGATGAAAGGTTGTTGCTGAGCTATGAATGACGTCAGATTCTTGGCCTCCAGAGAGGAATTCAATCCTGGGCCAGTGACGAGGCTTGATCACTCAGAGCTTCTGTGTAATATATTTTTTTAAAGTACAAAAGAAAGAAAGCTTCTGACACAGACATCAGAAAGGGGCAGAAAGAGTGCCCCCCTGCTAGTCTTTAGCCAGGTGATACACAGCTACTAGCAGGCTGCTGATTAGAGAAAGGAAATGTCTCAAAACTCAGAGACTGGCACCAGGCCCCTCACCCACAACATGCACTGAGCTAACACTGGCACCAGGCGGTCATCCCGGGCCATAAACGATCAACATGAATCTTGAAGAAAGACAGGTTTCCAAGCAAAAACACAGTCTCACTAACACGGCTTGAGAGAACATTTGCAAGAGTAAAACGCACTGGTTTGTCAAGTCAGTTTTGAGTCTTAGGTGGAACTGACTTAAAGACACAGCCTAGGGTAAATACATAGTTCATTAGCAGAGCTTAGAAAAACATTTCCATAAGAAAAACGCATAGGTTAGCTCAAGGTTTGAGGAAAGTTAAGTTCAGGTGGAACCAGGTGTCGTCATGGCAACACAGATTATAAAAGAAACCTCTTTTTAAATTTGTATTTTACATTTATATTTAAAGTCGCTCAGTCGCGTCCGATTCTTTGTGACCCCATGGACTATACAGTCCATTGAATTCTCCAGGCCAGAGTACTGGAGTGGGTAGCCTTTCCCTTCTCCAGGGGATCTTCCCAACCCAGGGATCGAACCGGGGTCTCCCGCATTGCAGGGGGATTCTTTACCAGCTGAGCTGTCAGGGAAGCCAAACATCTGACACTTGTAGTTTGTCTCCTCCTGCCGCTTGAGAGCTAAATAGTGTCTGACCAGTGCAGCCTATCTCCTCCACCTCCTCTTTGGAGACCCCTGGCCTTCCTGCCCGTTACCCTCTCGTTCCCCTCTTTTCCTTCAGGAGGATTATGTTGCCTAAGCAAAGGAGCATCGTCTCTAAATTGGTGAGGCAACATATTCTCCTAACCCTCATATCAAGGGTCTCTGATCCAGGGACACCAAGTAGTAGTTGGAGGAGTAGCTGGAGGAAGCTGCTACAGTGGCAGGAGTTTGAGCAACCACGTGTAACTTACAAGCTTTCATGCGCCTACAAACAAATCCAGCTACACAGTTACAGACACAGGGAGCAAACAGCAGAACAGAACAATCAGCAACGCTAAAAGTCACATTATGTCCATAGTTAGGGTACAAAGTGTTGCACCAGTCCACTTTAGGATTGTTAGATGTCATCAGATGAAGAAGAGACATCACATATGATTGTTGACGTCGAAGGTGTTCGCAGACTTGGAGAAAGTCTTTTCCTTGAAGTGGAGACATCCACCACGGGAAGCCTTCCACTGATGAAGAGGGGAGCGCTCCGCAGACCCAGCATTTAGACCAATTGTGGAATGCAGCGTAGGAGTGAGCGCAGGACAGGAAGGCATTGTGTTGAGGATCAAACGGCAGACTCAGGACTTTTGGAGTCAGCAGAAGTAGGCTCACATAGATTATCAGGCCCATCTGAAAAGTACAAAGTCAGAGCATAGAAAGTAAAGACATAAAATGATGTCACTTAGTCTTGGTCAGGGTGCCACCTCTTAACTCGAGTGTGATGTACCCACGAATCAATTCCTGGCACTTTGACAGCTGTGGGAGAAGAAAGAATAACCTGGTAAGGGCCTTCCCAGAGGGGCTCGAGGGATGGGCCCCCAGATCCCAATGTTTTATCAGGACCTCAGTTCCTGGCTCAAACAGAGGCTTGCTTGACTCAGAGGCTGGGTCAGAAGTCACCTCCCAGAGTTCCTTTAATGCCTGTTGAAAAGCTGAGAGCTAAGTTACATAATTAGTTAATTCCAAGGCTTCAGGGTCTATAACAATGTCTGTGCATAAGAAAGGCCTTCCATAAAGACATTCAAAGGGGGACAGTCCCTCCTTTTGGGGACAGTTCAAGCCCTCATTAAAGCTAAGGGTAGAACTTTAAGCCAATTGTCCTGAGTCTCTTGAGTTGATTTGCGCAGAGGTCTCTTAATAATGTCATTAGCTTTTTCAACCTTTCCTGAGGATTGGGGCCTCCAGGAACAGGGTAAGTGATATTCTATTCCTAGAGCTTTTGACAACCCCTGAGTTACAGCAGCTTTAAAGGTGGAGCCATTGTCACTCTGAAGGCTCTGTGGCAGCCCAAACCTGGGGATAATTTCAAGGATTAAAATGCTTATAACCTCCTTAGCCTGTTCACTACGACAGGGAAAAGCCTCAATCCATCCAGTAAAAGTATCCATCCACACTTGTAAGCAAGAATACCCATTAGCTTTTGGCATATGAGTAAAATCAATTTCCCAGGGTATTTTCCTCTCCAGGGTATTTTCCACTTTGTTGTAACCCAGATTTTGCTAGCTTTCCAGTCTTTGGGCAATTTTTCTGACAAACCTCACATCTTTTGATAATGCTCTTTAAAGCTTTCATTATATTTTTACCTTCAAACAAACGAGAAGCCATCTGGTAAGTACTTTCAACACCTAAATGAAAACTCTGGTGTAAACCCTCAGAATTTTCCATTGAGCATTTTCAGGAATTATTAATCGTCCATCCTCAGACTGTAACCATCCTTTATCGGTAATCTTGGCTCCTCTTTTCTCATATCTTTCTAATTCTTCCTCAGTATATTGTGGTTTTTCCTGTTCCACAGGACCTGTCCAGATCAAAGGCGCCTGCAGTGAAGGGGTTTCATAAAGTGCCACTTTTCTGGCTTGACAGTCAGCCAACTGATTACCTTCGGCCACTTTACTCCCAGCCCTGCTGTGCCCTTTGCATAACAGCTACTTCTTTAGGACAATATATAGCAGTTAAAAGTCTCTCAATCTCTCTGAAATGCTTAATAGGTTCTCCTGTTGCCATTTTAAACTGTCTTCCTTTCCATATTGCATCATGAGCATGTACAGTCAAACACGCATACTTAGAATCAGTGTAGATATTTACTTGGTGCTCTTTGCTTAACTCTAGACCTCGGGTCGGAGCCACAAGCTCTGCTAACTGAGCACTCATTCACTGGGGGAGAGATTTTGCTTCTAAAACCTGTTTAGCTGTCCCCATGGCATAACCTGCTTCCCATCCCAAACCAAAGAACTGCCATCTGTAAATATTTTCATATCAGGATTGTCTAATGCATCTTCCCAAGCTGCACAGTTTAAAGTTAGACATTGAGATTGTCCCCAGTAGTGATCAGGTGTCTCATTTTCCTTCTCAGGAAGAAAAGTGGCAGGATTTAAGTTCCCAGAAACTTTAAGCTTGGAAGGAAAGTTATGTCCAACCTAGATAGCATATTCAAAAGCAGAGACATTACTTTGCCAACAAAGGTTCGTCTAGTCAAGGCTATGGTTTTTCCTGTGGTCATGTATGGATGAGAGAGTTGGACTGTGAAGAAGGCTGAGCGCCAAAGAATTGATGATTTGGAACTGTGGTGTTGGAGAAGACTCTTGAGAGTCCCTTGGACTGCAAGGAGATCCAACCAGTCCATTCTGAAGGAGATCAGCCCTGGGGTTTCTTTGGAAGGAATGATGCTAAAGCTGAAACTCCAGTACTTTGGCCACCTCATGCGAAGAGTTGACTCATTGGAAAAGACTCTGATGCTGGGAGGGATTGGGGGCAGGAGGAGAAGGGGATGACAGAGGATGAGATGGCTGGATGGCATCACTGACTCAATGGACGTGAGTCTGAGTGAACTCCAGGAGTTGGTGATGGACAGGGAGGCCTCGCATGCTGCAATTCACGGGGTCGAAAAGAGTCAGACACGACTGAGCGATTGATCTGATCTGATTGGTCCTTCTAACAACAGTGACTGATATTTAAAAAGCCAACTGTCTGTCACCCAAATATTAACTTCAGAGTTTAAGATTCTACTCCCACAGGCTGCTGCTGAGGCCCTCAGGGTTGCGTCAAAACTCCCAAGGCCCTACCTTTTCTTTCAGTGTCAAACAAATTAAAGTCTGACCCTGTGGGTGAACTCAACAGGAGCTTGCAGGAGAGCAGTCTGAAGAGCCTTAAAAGCCTTGTATCTGGAGACCAAACCAGTTTGTCGGTTTGGGCCTGTTGAGTTTCAGTTATAAGCTCATATAAAGGCCAGGCAAGTTCCCCATAACCCGGGATCCAAATTCGACAGTAGCCTGTGATTCCCAAAAAGCCTCTAAATTGTCTTAAAGTCATAGGTAGGGGATGACTTAGTATAGGTTTAATTCTAGAAAGCATATTGAAAAATATTTGGCTCGTTTAGGGATTTCAGACAATAGAGTACAAGGATTAGGCACCATGGGGTGTAAAGGAACTGCAGCCTCAATTATTATTTGTAAATCTTCAACTAGTCTCCACTTACCATTTGACTTCTTTATACCCAAAATAGGAGTGTTGCATGAACTGTTACAGGGAATTAATAGTCCCTGCTCCTTTAAATTCTTGGTGATGGGTTTTAACCCTTCCTTAACCTCAGGTTTCAGTGGATACTGCTTTCGATGTGGAAATAAGTGCAGGTCTTTGAACTTAACAACTACAGGAATAGCATTTTGTGCTCGACCCACAGATTTTCCATGAGCCCACATTCTAGGATTTATATTTTATTCAATTAATGGGAGAGAAAGGGAGGGCTCCATATTCATGAAAACAGAGGCATGGACCTTGCTCAGTATATCCCTCCCCAAAAGAGGTGAGGGAGACTCTGGCACGATCAGAAACTCGTGTGAAAATAGCACAGAGTCCCAGTTGCAGCTTAGAGGACGACTGAAATAATAACGTTTGGCTTGTCCTGATAGTCCCACTATGGAAGCGGATCGAGAAGAAAGTGAGCCAGGGGCTTCGGTGAGCACAAAGTAAGCTGCCCCAGTGTCCAAAAGGAAATCGATGGATTTGCCCCCACAGTTATGAATACCCGGGGTTCCTCAGATGTAATTAGGATGGGAGCTTGTGTGGGGACCCCCAGGCACCTTCAGTCCTGGTTTTCTTGAAACCTAGGTCCCTGAAACCTATGCCTGTGGGGGCAGTCTTTCCTCTAGTGTGGTCCCTGGCAGACTGGACGTTGCGCCAGGGGCGGTTAGACACCCGAGGGCAATCCCGCTTGAGGTGCTTGAGGTGCCCCTCCTTTCCACAGTAATAGCAAACCCATCCCTTTTCACCTGTGTCCCTCCAGAAATTTTTCTCAGGCTGTTTAAGAACGGTTCTGACAGACATAACAAGGGCTTCCGCCTGTTCCCTTATCTTTCTCTGCCTTTCTTTCCTCATATTCCCTAATGTAACTGACTGTTCAAGCCAGATGCAACAGATTATCTAAAGACTGCTTTGGTCCATATGCCTGTTTTAATAGCTTATGGCAGATATCTGGAGCTGACTGAGAAATCTATCTTTTAATCTATCTATCTATCACTCTCCCCTCTTCACTTTCGGGATCAATCCTAGTGAATCTGTGAAGGGCTTCCCTCAGTCTATCTAGGAATTTACCAGGAGCTTCCTTCTCCTCCTGTTCTGTGTTTGCCAACTTGGCAGAGTTTAAAGTCTTAGCACGTGCTTGCCTGAGTCCTTCAAGAGCACATCTGACAAAATGACTCTGATCCCATCTTCCTTTAGCCATGTTGTAGTCCCAGTCTAGTTCTGTAGTTGGGACCACCTGACTCCCAGTGGGGAGGGCGGCTATTACCAAGTCATTCATCTCCAAAGCAACAGCTTTCCCAAAAACTCGAGTTTTTGAGTGGGGAGTCAGCATCTGTCCCAGGATATACATCAGTTCAGTTCAGTCGCTCAGTCATGTCCGACTCTTTGTGACCCCATGGACCACAGCACGTCAGGCCTCCCTGTCCATCACCAACTCCCGGAGTTTACTCAAACTCATGTCCATTGAGTCGGTGATGCCATCCAACCGTCTCATCCTCTGTCATCCCCTTCTCCTCCCACCTTCAATCTTCCCCAGCATCAGGTAGCCAAAGTATTGGAGTTTCAGCTTCGACATCAGTCATTCCAATGAATATTCAGGACTGATCTCCTTTAGGATGGACTGATTTGATCTCCTTGCAGTGCAAGGGACTCTCAAGAGTCTTCTCCAATACTACAGTTCAAAAGCATAAATTCTTCAATGCTCAGCTTTCCAACTCTCACATCCATACATGATCACAGGAAAAACCGTAGCCTTGACTAGACGGACCTTTGTTGGCAAAGTAATGTCTCTGCTTTTTAATCTGGTCATAACTTTTCTCCCAAGGGGTAAGCATCTTTTTAATTTCATGGCTGCGGTCACCATCTGCAGTGATTTTGGATCCCCAAAAATAAAGTCTCTCATGTTTTCATTGTTTCCCAATCTATTTGCCATGAAGTGATGGGACCAGATGCCATGATCTTAGTTTTCTGAATGTCGAGTTTTAAGCCAACTTTTTCACTCTCCTCTTTCACTTTCATCAAGAGGCTCTCTTCCTCTTTGCTTTCTGCCATAGGGTGGCATCATCAGCATATCTGAGGTTATTGATATTTCTCCCAGCAATCTTGATTCCAGCTTGTGCTTCATCCAGCCCAGCGTTTCTCATGATGTACTCTGCATATAAGTTAAATAAGCAGGGTGACAATATACAGCCTTGATGTACTCCTTCACAGATTTAGAACCAGTCTGTTGTTCCGTGTCCAGTTCTAACAGTTGCTTCCTGACCTGCATAAAGATTTCTCAAGAAGCAGGTCAGGTGGTCTGGTATTCCCAACTCTTTAAGAATTTTCTACAGTTTGTTGTGGTCCACAGTCAAAGGCTTTGGCATAGGCAATAAAGCAGAAATAGATGTTTTTCTGGAACTCTCTTGCTTTTTCGATGATCCAGCGGATGTTGGCAATTTGATCTCTGGTTCCTCTGCCTTTTCTAAAACCAGCTTGAACATCTTGAAAATGTGGTATGCAGAACACAGCTTGAAAATGTGGTATGCAGAGAATTATGTGACAATAATTAAGTAATGATACGTGCTACAGTCTGAATCAAAGATTGAAAACGACATGCTCTGTGAAAGGAGCCAGCCACAAAACCCTAACCTGCAATATTCCATTTATACACAACGCCTAGATAGACAAATCCATCATGATGGAAAATGGTTGCCTCAGGCTGGGGCGACAGAGGTGAATGGAGAACAACTGCTAATGAGCGGCAGGTTTCTCCTGGGGATGATGAAAATGTTCTTGTGGTGACAACTGCACAACTCTGTGAATAAACTACAAGCCACTGAATTGAGCACTTAAAATAGGTGAATTATATGGTATGTGACTGTCTCAATAAAGTTGTTATTAAAAATTAAAAAGCAACAAAAAAATCTTCCAACAGAAAAATGAGCCAAAGAAATGAACAGGCAATTCACAAATGAAAAAATATGCATGTGGTCAATACACTCAATACAGAAAAAAGATGTTCAATCTCACTAATAATCACACAAACATGAATAAGTACAAGTTAGCACTTCCGGTTTCAAGGTGGCAGAGATGGAAAACACTGAGTTCCCACTGTGGGCCAGCGTGCCCAGCGAGCAGCAGCAGAGAGTGGCTCACTGCGCCAGACTGCGGCCTGCAACGCCTCTGCAGAGGCTAAGTGCGCTCACTGGCCAGGCACAAAGGGAAAACGCCTGCATGTGACTAACTGACCAGAGAGCCCACCGTGCCACAGCCACGGTTTCCTGGCCTGATGGAGTGTTACCCAGCTGTAAGGAAACAGTGAGTCCTGGGAAAGGTCTGTGGCTGGGCCTGTGGGCCTGTGACCAGAGAAAACAGAGCCACGCTAACGATTAGTCCCCCTACGCTGGGCACGTGGGGAGGCTACCGGCAGGAGGAACAGCAGGCTCGCCGTTTCCCAAGGGAGCAGCAAGTGGGGCGCACAAGTCCAACAGCGGCCACGAGGGAGAAACCGGAACAGCTGCTGGGCAACCTGCCTGCAGTGTGTCCTCCTTACACGCAGCCTCACCAAACGCCCACACTGATTCTCCGGGAGGGCAGGTATATGGTCCCCCTCGCTGTGCAGATGAGCAAACGACAGCTTAGAGAGGTTGTCATTCCACCCAGGTCTCAATGACTTGCCAGGATCCGAGGCCAAAGTCCACACTCCGTGAGGTGTGCTCTTTTCACTTTAAACAGGGGCAAGGCTGCCGTGGACAGACACAGAATTCTTGACTCACTGGATCCTCAGTCTGTCCCAAAAGGGCAAGTTCTCTGTCATTAGTTGGCAACTCCCTTTCCTTGTACTAATCAGTGTTACAAAACATGTTTTATATATATATATATATAAAAGCCAAAAATGAGCAATATTAAGTCTTAGTTCTGATGCTCAGAGTCTGCAACTGCCAAAGGAAAGATACAATTGAAACTCTGAAGCATCTTAATTTCTGAAAGCATGGCACAGGAGGTAGGGGCTTCCCTGATGGCTCAGTGGTAAAGAATCCACCTGCCTATGCAGGAGACCTGTGCTTGATCCCTGGAGAAAGAAGATCCCCCGGAGAAGGAAAATGGCAATCCACTCCAGTCTTCTTGCCTGGGAAATCCCATGGACAGAGGAGCCTGGTAGGCTACAGTCCACGGGGTCGCAAAGAGTCAGACACAAATTAGTGACTAAACAACAACAACACGGCAGCCCAGGCGCGAGGCTGACTCACCACGCAGGCCCCCAGTGCTGGAGAAACACTGTATGACGCCTTTCAGATGCGTGAAAGGACCGGCGAGTCAGCAAGGAATACCTGCAGGTCAAACCAACTCAAGCAAAGGCCGGAATTCAGACAGCAAGTGAAGCTTTGAGAGTGGGCAGCGAGGGCATCTGCAGAACTCAGCAAGCTCGAGGTCTCTAGGGAGGGCCCTCCAGGATACAGCCGGGTCCCAGAGGGTTATATCTCAGTGGAAAGAAGACGGCACAGAAAGCAGCCCATATCAAATCCCGGCACCACATGGAGAGGGGCACAATCCCTCTGGGAGAATCTGTAACCACTAGGCGGCCCCCAGGGACTGCAGCCCAGAGTCGCACACTGTACAACACACACTTCAGGCAGATAAAGAGAAATCCCACATGAGAGGGCCCAGTGCAAGGAGGAGCAAGGACCAACTACAGCAGTCAGTAAGAAACAAGCATATCTAGGGGCTTCCCCAGGGGGCCAGCGGTTAAGAATCCGCCTCATGGCGCAAGAGTCATCGCTTCGATCCCTGGTCTGGGCAGATCCCTCACGCCACACAGCAACTGAGCCAGGGCGCCACAAATACGCAGCTCACGAGCTACAGCTACTGAAGCCCCTGCGCCTCGCGCCTGCGCTCAGCAACAGAGAAGCCGCCGGCCGCCGCAAGGAAGGGCAGCCCCCGCTCACCCTAAGCAGAGAGAGCCCAGCAGCGGTGCAGGCCCCGCACAGCCAGAAAATGAAACCAGCAAGTAAGAGACACGTGAGCCTGAACAGACACAGGACTAACGCGTCTCCACAGTTAAAGAGCTGAACCACACACCTGTGGGATAAAAGCAGGGAGTGTTAGTCGGTGGGATGTTGGCACACAGACAGAGACAGACGGTAAAGAACCCAGAAACAGACCCATTCACTTGTGGACACCTGATGCACAGTAATGGTCACTGATGACTTTAATGATCCACAGGAAACGAGTGTATTTTTCAGTACATAGTGCTGGCTTAATGTGACGTGCTTATTAAAAAAAGGAACAAAATTACCTCCCATCTCAAACCATATACAAAATTATTATGAACAAACTAAAGACCTTAGTGTAAAAGGTAAAAATCATAAACTGTTTGGAAGACAATATATGAGGAAATACCTTTATAAACTTTAAGTAGGGAGGAAGTTTTTAAATAAGAAGTGCTAACTATTAAGAAAAAGTTAATAAATGACATTAAAATTAAGAATTTCTGTACATTAAAAAAACACTAGAGCGAAAAGACAAGCCACAGACGGGAAGTGGATAGTTTCAGGGGGGTCTCTGTATAATAAAAAGACAATTCAATCAAACAATGAGGGACAGACTTGAGCAGCTGTCTCAGAGAAGCTGAGAGCTGAACCATCCATTAGTGCGTGAAAAGGTGCCCAACCCACTATAACCACGAAGAATGTGAGGTGTCACTGAGCTGCCAACAGATTAGTAAAAAGCTTAAATCTGACAACACCGCTGTTCAGAGGATGTGAAGCAGGCAGATCGTCACTTGAACTGTAAACTGGGGAAACCACCCTGGAAACGACCTGGTGTAGCTCCATTTAGTCAAACTGAAGGTGCACACACCCCAGGATCCAGTCCTGCTCCCTGGGGTGCGCCCTGACAGGCTGCACACGCGTGCCCCAGGAATGGCCACAGTATCACTGGCTGTCTCAGCAAAATACTGGAAACAAACGCCTGTCAACAACAGAAAGGGCACGTAAATTCTCACACAACAGAACACAAATCAGTAAAAACGATATGCAACATGGATTAATCTCAAGAACACATGTTAAGCAAAAAATTTAGACCTTGAAAAAAATAAGATGATGTACTGAGTTCAAAAACATGCAAAATTAAATAAAATAACATTGTTCAGCAACACAAACACATGTGGCAAAACTAAAGAAAAGCAAAAGACAGGAACTGCCTAGAGATCCAGCGGTTAAGACGAGGCACTTGCAGTGTCGTGGCCTGGATTCAGTCTCTGGTCAGGGGACTAAGATCCCACCAGCCATGGGGCCAGAAAAGCAGTAAAGGAAAAAGAAAAGCACAGAAACAGTAAAAGCAGATTCAGCGCTTACGTGGGGTGGGAGTGGGGCGGGGTCAGGAGGGCACTTCGAGGTAATGGCAGCATTCTTCTGCGTAAACTTGGTGACTGTGGGTGTTCCTTGAATGCTTATCCTTCAGGTGGCATATATTCTTTTGTATCTACTCAATATTTAACAAGACAGCTTACAAAATTAACCAGTGTTATTCCTGACTTTAAGCCATGATTTGAAGCATTAACTTGGGCAGCTGACTGAGTTACACTCAACCAGGCAAGTCCCTGACAGGGGCCCACCCAGCCCTGAGACTACAGAGATGAGACATGTTTCACCAGCCAGGCTCCTGAGCTGCAGACAACTTCCCACTGGGCCCTGGAGCCTTCCACTCAGGACAGGAAAGGCAGTGCTTAGATGAATCGGGTCAGTAGAGGAAGTGGGGTGGGTGGGGTAGGGGGAACAAGTTCTACTGCCAGACCTTTGAAGACCAGAAGCTGAGTACATTTCTGCTGTAACAACGAACCACCAGGGCTGCTTTCGGCAGACTCCCAGCGGGAACTGCCACCTCTGAGCCTCTGCACGCTGCTCTTCAGAATCGAGTGGGCAACTCTCAACTCTAACCCTGCCCTCCGCGTCCTTCCTTTGAAGCTCAAGGCTGATCTCTCCTAACAAGCGGGTGTGAACGTAAGAGCCCACGCTGGGCTTTCTGTCGCATCTGTGACTGCATCATTGAGGTCAAGGTAGGCGCCCGCAGACTGTTAAGCTACTGATACCCACGAGGACCTCCCAGAGTGCCAGACACCTGGAGCAAATGCTAAAATCACTCGCTGCTAAAATGCCTACTCTTGTGACCTCTATTATTTCAATCATTTAAAAATGCGGCTCGCCAAAGTAGACTGTGGTAAATTACGGTCTCTGGGACGATATGCTCTGTGCACTAAATGTGCTTGGAGGTTTTCATTTCCTGTGAGGTTGGGGTCCCTTCCTCTGGTGGTGTCCGCCACCCAGCCAGACACCAGGTCTGAGAACCTCTGCCACCCGTGTGGCACCGTCCTCGAGGGAATTCCAGGCCGGTACAGAGTGGGACACCTGGGTCTTTTTTGTGGCAAACTGTTCCAGCTGCAGCTCTGCCCACAGAGGCTGCCCTTTCGGCATTCTAGACTGAAGGCTCAGTTCATGTGCGACAAAATCAAGCCACGTGACACTTTTCAAAGTGTCTCCCCTATACACACAAACAGACACACACGTGCACAGAAGGGCCCGGGCACAAGGACACACAGACGCCATTAACAGTCATCTGGGACAGGAACCGGGTCAGACCCGAGAGGGCCACGCACGTCCCCACCCTGAGCACTTTTCCTCCTCAACTCTGCACGCGTGTTCTCCTGACCCTCAGAGGCTGTTGTCAGATCACCCTCTCCTAACTAACACGTGGTAACACTCGATACCAACTGTGGACTCAAAGACTAGATAAAGCATTTTACACGCCTTACCTCATTAATAATTCCACCCAATAAAGCTAGCGTGAGGTCATCATTATTCCCACTACACACCCGAGGAAACGGAGGCTTAGAGAGGTCAAGTACTTTGTCCAAAGCCACACAGCTAGTAAGTACAAGGACCAGGTATGTTCGGCTCAAGTGTCTTTGACTTAGAAGTTCATGCTTCTAACCAGCACCCCAGAGATTCTCTGTTGGTTTTTGTCGTCTAGTTGCTCCGCTGTGTCCCACTCTGCAACCCCAGGACTGTAGCCCACCAAGCTCCTCTGTCCTTGGGATTCTCCAGGCAAGAATACTGGAGTGGGTTACCATTTCCTTCTCCAGAGGATCTTCCTGATCCAGGGATCGATCCCACTTCTCCTGCACTGGCAGGTGGATTCTTTACCACTGAGCCATCTGGGAAGCCCTCAGAGGTTCTTAGTTGAGGGCAATTCTGCTCCAGAGACACATGACCTCCTCTGGAGACGTTTCCATTTGTCACAGCTGGAGGTAGACGGGGGCTGCTGGCACCTGTGGGCAGAGGCCCAGGGTGCTGCTCAGCACCCTGAAGTGCACGAGACAGCCCCACGACGAAGACTCACCAAGCCCCAAACGGCAGCACGTCAGAGCTGAGAAACTGCTCTACTGGAAAAGGACAGAAAGACAGAGAAACGGTCTCTGACCCACACTTTCGTACTTTAGGTCATAGTTCAGCATGTTCGCACGCCATATTTCACACAGATACCAAGGAAAGCATCATGAGTCCTCTCTTCATCAACAGCATGCCAAACCCTCATCACACTGGAGGTCTCTCTGGGCCCACTGGCTGAGCATCCACCCATTCCACAGTGTTTACTGAGCACCAGCTCCGTGCCAGGAAACGACCCACACAGAGGGAGTACCTGAGACAAGGCCCTGTGCCTGCGCGTGAGCTGCTCGCGGCCTCACAGGCGGACAGGCAAGGAGACCCGTAACATCACAGCGGGTAAGAACGCACTGCTAGATCGTAGAAGGATGCCAGGAAGTCACAGAGGAGGAGCTCAAAGTCAGCTGAGGAGGGGGTGGGAAGGGTGGGTAGGACTGGGAGAAAGTTTCCCAGAAGCATTTGCACTTGAAGGAGTTAACCAGGCAGAGGGAATCCTTTCCTTCCCAAAGGACCCCTCAGCAGCCCTTTCAGAGGACAGCCTCTGAGAATCCGGACGGATCACTTCAATTAGAAAGCTTGATGGAACTCCGAGAAAAACAGGGGGTGTGCAGAGCAGTCCCTGATCCTCTGAGTCCAACCTGGACAACCTGCCTCAAGACAGACAGACCACAGCCTGGCCTCCCCAGAGGTTGGGCCTTCTGTGACTGCAGTGCGAACCAGTCTCTCTGGCTTAGAACCATCCCACACGGTGCGGCAGGAGGACACCGACACGTGCACAGCAGGCCCTGTGAACTGCAAGCTTGATTTCCCAGCATTCTCAAGACAATTCTCTGGAGTCAACGACATGGCCGATGAGGAAACTGAGGAGCGACAAGGGAGTGACTGGCCCTCAGGACAGACAGCCTCTAACCCGGGAAGCAGAGATACACACCTGACCCCGGAGTCCTCGTGGCTCGATCTGCGGGGGCCTTTCTAACGCACTCCGAAGCACGTGGTGTACCGTGGCTCTTCACCTCACAGAGCCGTGCAACATCAGGCATCCTCCTGTGCTCCACACGCTTCTGAACAGGCCTCTGGCTTTTCCTGCTGCACTGTGAGTGTGCACGTGCTCAGCCGTGTCCGACTTTTCGTGACCCCATGGACTGTAATCCGCCAGGCTCCTCTGTCCATGGGATTTCCCAGGCGAGATAAGGGAGTGGGGTGCCATCTCCTCCTCCAGGGCCACTCCTGCGTCTCCTGCGTTGGCAGCTGGATTTTTTTTTTACCACTGAGCTGCCTGGGAAGCCCATACCGTGATTACCATGTGGCTAAGGGCGCCTTGACCCCAGGACCCAGCTCCCTCACCTCCACAGCCTGAGCCCCAGTGCAGTGTCTGACACGCCAGGCACAGAAAGCATTGTGTGAGCAAGCCTGGGGTCGCTGGGCCAAGCAACACGGACAACCCAGAGCCAGAGGGACCTGCCTTCGGGGCCCAGAGGCCCGGGACACACCCCACCCTGTTTCACCAGCCAGTGGACTTCCCTCAGGCCTACCGTCAGAGTCAGCAGTCCAGTTGCACTGGAGACAAAACGGCTTCTCTCAGCCAGCTTTCCCTCCAGCAGTGGGACAGTCATGACTCCTCCTTTGGTTGTACGCCAGAGGCGGGGGGTTGGGGACACACTGCACAAAAATACATGTCTTCAAACATTAGAACCTTAAAAGGAAAGGGTATGTGCTCCCTACTCCTCCTCTCTCTGCCATACGCAGTGCATACACAACGGCAGGAGCCAGAGCAGCCTGCTCGGTCCATGACACAGAAGCCTGGGTTTGAACAGGGACAGCTACATGATCAATGGAACCTTGCCTCTGGATGACTTCACAGAACAGAGTGAGCTGCCCTGACCAGTTCTGGACTGCCTACTTCCAGACTGTTAAGGGACAGGAATAAATTTCTATTTCCTTTCAGTCACTGTATTTTGGAGCATTTTAGGTGTGAATTCTGCCCAAGGATTAACCTAGCAAGATCTCTGTCAGCAAAACGACAACTTCATCAACATTCTCCTAACCACACTACCTCGGGTTCTGTCATCACTGCGCACTTTTAAAGAAAGGTTCTCTTGAAAAGGTGGGTTGGAGCGCGCTGCGCCCGAGAAGAGGACAAACAAACCGACCTCCTGGTTTGTTTCATCTGTGAGTCTTAAGAGACATACCTCAGATTTCCAAGAAGCCCAGGCTCCTCTGTTCTGACAGCTTGTCCAGGGAAACTCCAGCTTGGCTCTCCTCCTCCAGCTCACTACCTGAATCAAAGACCAAGTGGAAAATCTGATGAGAACCTGTAGGATTCTAAGAGCTGCTCTGTGTTCACCAAACACAGGCAAATGCAGAGCACTGAGCGCAGAGCCTGGCACAACAAAGTCAGTGCTCAATAAACGTCACAGTGGATTGTGACTGGGCTGCTGCACACCAGGCCCTGTGCTGGGCAGCTGGGACACAAAGATGGATACACCCAGTCCCGCCCCCTACGCTCAGGAAAGCCTGCTGACCAGCGACAGCACAAGGTTGATAAGCAAAAGCAACGAGGCTGTGCCCAAGTAGTCTTGCGGCCCTAGCATCCTCTGGGATGTCCCAGACCCCGTGCTTCTCACTCCAGCCCCTCACCCAGGTGACACATCCCTTCCCACAACTGTAGAGACCTCTGATGGACGCCAGATCACCACGGTACAGCTCCATCTGAATGTTTTACAGGCATTTACTACAGACATGCTCAAAACAAAATGTATCTTCCCTCCTTAAACCCCCTCCCCATCCTGTTCCCTATCTCACTGAGCAGCATCACATCCACCAGTCAAAAACTCGGAGCCAACCCTGACCTCTCCCCCAGCCTCTAAATCCCCCATCTAAGTCATCACCAGCTTTGGTCATCTCTCCCCCCTTTCTGCCTCTAATCTAACTCAAGGCCATGGTCATCTCTTACCTCCACAGTTCTAATAGCCTCTTAACGAGCCTCCAGGCCCATTCCCTTTAATCTAGTCTTCACTAGAGTGATCTTTGTAATCCACAAATTTGATTCTTAAATGTGTCCTCATTAACCCCAAATTGCAAGTCCACAGCTAGGTTTAAAAGCCTCCCTAGGGGAGATTCCACTACAGGATCCGTGGTTGGGGAAGTAAGGACACCTCATGCCCCATGCCTGCTTCCCCTCCCGAAAACAAGACCCCTGAGGACCAGACCACAGACTAGTCTCTTTCATCTCTGTCCCCAGGCACAGAGAATGTCTCACATTCCATCTTCAGCTGAGAATACTCTTCTGCTTTTCTGCCTACACTCCCCAAGCATCCTTCAATTGTTTCCTGGGGAACAGAAGCCTTCCTGGATCCGCCTAAACTAAGTGAGGTGCCTCTGCTCAGTGTTTCCAAAGCACGAACTTTTCTACTTTTCTTCCATCATATCAGAATTGCCTACACTTCTGGAGGTCTCCCACGTGAGGTTCTGAGCTCTGGGTGGTGATGATGATGATGATACAAAAAATAACAGCAACAAGCACACACAGCATTTACTTTGTGCCAGCAAGCCTTCTCAGCACTTCACACCTGTTATCTCATTTAACCTTTATAATCATTTTAGGAGGCAGATTTCATTCTCAGCTCTCTTTAAGGATGCGGAAACTGAGGCAGGAGGCGATGGACCAACGTACCTAAGAACACAGCTGGCAAGCACCGAGACAGGATTCAAACCCGGCTGCTTGGCTCCACAGCCTACACTTTGTAACCGCGACGCCGGTCTGGGTCACTCGCTCCACCCTCAGAATCCACGAGGAGCTGAGCCACCGCTGGCGGAGCGAACGAAAGAATGAAGTGATCCCACACGCGCAGCATCGGTCTCCACCACGACCAGCTCCTCCAGGGCCTCGCAGGCCTGTGTCCTCGGCCCCGCTCGGCGGGCAGCGCCCCGCACCCTCGCGTTGTGCGGGGTCCCCTCAGTCCCGGGTCCGGTCCCAGTCCGCTGCCCTCCCCTCCCACACACAAACGTCCCCGGCGGCCCGCCGCGCCGCATCCTCCGCCGCCTCCGCCCGACTCCTGGGACCCCCCGGCCCCGGTGCTTGCTGACCCTCACCAGCCGTGTCCCGGAGCCCCCCGGCAGCGGAGGGCGTCACGGCCGCGAGAAGGCGGGACGGCACTTCAGGGCAGACAGACGGCGCCGCCAGGTTAGAGTCGGGCGAAACGGACCGCGCTGGCTTCCCGGCGCAACTCCCGGCGCATGCGCAGCGCCCGCCCTAGGCGTAGCTCGCGGACACGCGCATGCGCCTAGTAATCCAGACGGTCTGTAAAATAGACTCTGCAGTTTGTTCAGTTCAGTTCAGTTCAGTCGCTCAGTCGTGTCCGATTCTTTGCGACCCCATGAACCGCAGCACGCCAGGCGTCCCTGTTCATCACCAACTGCTAGAGTCTACCCAAACCCACGTCCATTGAGTCGGTGACGCCATCCAACCATCTCATCCTCTGTCGTCCCCTTCTCCTCCTGCCCTCAGTCTTTCCCCATCAGGGTCTTCTCAAATGAGTCAACTCTTCGCAGCAGGTGGCCAAGGTATTGGAGTTTCAGCTTCAACATCGGGCCTTCCAATGAACACCCAGGACTGAGCTCCTGTAGGATGGACTGGTTGGATCTCCTTGCAGTCCAGGGGATTCTCAAGAGTCTTCTGCAAACCCATCAATTCTTCGAGTTAGAATTGCTCTCATTGTAACCCTTCCTTGAGTTAGGAAGGGTTCCTACGCTTCAAACATAAAAGTAACAGCTTGTGCGTGTTCAGCGCTCCCTGTGTGCCAGGCACAGTGTCAGCCGCTTTACGAGCACTGTCTCGTCCTCTCACCATCATACGATGTTTTTCTTCCACTTTGCAGAAGGGAAAATGGAGTTTCAGGGTAAATGAATTGCCCGCTGTCACTCATCTTACAAGCGGTGAAGCAGAGATGTGAACCTAGTTGTGGCTTCAAAGCTGTAGAACCACAGTTACGTTTTCCTATCTTCTGAGCTAAACATTGCCCCTTTGCCTGTTTAGGGGATGTCCAGGGTTAACCTCTGTGTCGATGAGGGTGCCTGAAAACAAAAGTCAGCTTGCAGACTTCACCAGCGCCTCTGTGGTGTCTTTCCAACTTTTCAGCACCACCAGGCCATTGACTTTTCTATTGAAAAGCAGAGACATTACTTTGCCAACAAAGGCCGTCTAGTCAAGGCCATGGTTTTTCCAGTGGTCATGCATGGATGTGAGAGTTGGACTGTGAAGAAGGCTGAGTGCCAAAGAATTGATGCTTTTGAACTGTGGTGTCGGAGAAGACTCTTGAGAGTCCCTTGGACTGCAAGGAGATCCAACCAGTCCATTCTGAAGGAGATCAGCCCTGGGATTTCCTTGGAAGGAATGATGCTAAAGCTGAAACTCCAGTACTTTGGCCACCTCATACGAAGAGTTGACTCATTGGAAAAGACTCTGATGCTGGGAGGGATTGGGGGCAGGAGGAGAAGGGGATGACAGAGGATGAGATGGCTGGATGGCATCACTGACTCGATGGACGTGAGTCTGAGTGAACTCCAGGAGTTGGTGATGGACAGGGAGGCCCGGCGGGCTGTGATTCATGGGGTCGCAAAGAGTCGGACACGACTGAGCGACTGAACTGAACTGAATAGTTCCTAAGAGTTCTCCTTTCTTCATTTTTGACCCTGTTTATTTTCATGATCCATAGTTTTAACAACACCCTTGCAAAAACCCTGATCTCCTTTGCTCTCTTGTGTTTTTTCATGTGGATTTTGTAAGAATTTCAACCCTGGATCAATCCATCTGCTCCTTTTCCCTTTGCCGACACCTAAAGAGCCAAGCACAACTGGAGAAAGTACCCAGTGCGACAGGCTGTTCTCTACACACTCATGACTGCCAGCCTAAGAGGAGCTGCAACAGACGCCAGTCAGCCAGTTCACTGCTCCTCTCTTCACAGTAGCTAGAGAAACTAAAACGCTCAGCAACAGTTGATGTCACCCTTTCTTTTACAGGAAAATATTAATAATAGCAAATCTGACAGGACACCTCTTGTCTCCTCAATACTAAACATGGAAGTTTCTACTTCTGAGTCCATCTGTGTTGGAGGTAGTCAATTGAGACTTGCCATCCATTCCTTTCAGAATCTAAAAAGTTAAAATTTTTACTTCCCAGACTCAGTAGCAGTTGGAATCCCAGGTACAGGTAGGTTCTGCCAGTAGGTAAGATTCGGAAGCCATTGGCCTGCTGATGTTAGCCGATTTTTGCTGGCAAGAAAGGTCATGCAAATGTGGGGTGCTGCAGAGTGATGGCGGAGCCTGGCAGGCTGCCGTCTATGGGTCGCACAGAGTCGGACACGACTGAAGCGACTTAGCAGCAGCTGCAGCGTGCAGTGCATTGTGGCCTGTCTGCAGCTTCCTGAGTGTTCAGAAGCATCTGTGAAATGGGGGCCGCCAAACTCAGCGTTCTGGTGCCTGGGAACCAGCGTCTAGTCCCAAATCTAGATCCATGGACACTCGCTGTGGTGATGTGTTTGCTTTTTCAAGTCTTAGAAATCACGTTTCTTTTTTAATGTTTACTTGTATGCATTTATTTGGCTCTGCTGGGTCTCCATGGCTGCTGGGCTTTCTCTCGTTGCGGCAAGCAGGGCCTGCTCTCTGCAGTGGTACTCGAGCTTCTCACTGAGGCGGCTTCTCTGGTTGGGCGGCCAGGCTCCAGGGCTCACGGGCCCCCGTAGTGCGGCTTCCGGACTCTACAGCACAGGCTTGACAGCCATGATGCACGAGCTTAGTTACCCCGAGGCATGGACATCACACTTATCTTTACCTTTTACCCCATGACAACAAAAATTACCCAGTTACAGAAATTAATCAAAGGCCTAAAAGAGAAGATGAAAATGAATAAACAAATAGTTTTTTTAAAAAAAAATCAATCTAAACCCCAGAGGGAATAGAATAAAACGACTTATCTTTCCCCAAAGGTGCTCCAAGTAAGGTGGAGGGCTCAGCCCCAGAGTCTGCTCAGTTGACGCTGGGAGCCCTAAAAGGAAGTTCAGGTATGAAAACTAATTCTGGCAGAAAATGGAAAAAATCTGGAAGCCCCTCCAACTTGACCAAGGAGCTATACTTGGGCCCCACACGGAACACCAAGTTTGAAGTTGCTCTGTATTCCAAAGGACTCCAAGGTAAAGGGAAAGAAAAAGAAAATTAAGGTCAAGTTTGTGGGAGGGACGGTGAATTTACACTTAAAAAAGGACACCTGAAGACTCACTGCATCGTGGACAAACCTCGGAGGTTAGGCAGAAGCCGCCTCCTAAGTTCCCATGTTGTAGGACCGTGGATCAGAAAGAGGCAGAGCTCAGGCAGGGAGGGGCCAGCGGGTGAAGGGGCTTCCCGGGGTGAGACTGTTCTTCAGTCCGCTGGGTGCCCGTGGACCACACACTTGAAGCAGGTGGACCGTCTCATAGTCAAGGACACCCGCCGGAGAGTCATCCAAAGGACAGACACCTCCTACATGTCCGGGGAGGGTCAGGTGAACCCAGATTTCCTGCCCTGTGGCTGACAGTCCCCTGGGGGGAGGGAGGTGCGCGCCCTGCCAGGTGGGTCTGTCTGCCTCTACGCACAGGCCGGGCCACGTCAGATAGCTGCTCCTTGGCCACACTTGCTGCCGTGGGATCCTCTCCACCCTCAACCCGACTCCTGCTTGTGGATAGAAAACCAAAATTAAACCCTCTAATGCTTCCCTGGTGGCTCAGATGGTAAAGAATCTGCCTGCAGTGCAGGAGACCTGGGTTTGATCACCGGGTTCGGAAGATCCCCTAGAGGAAGGCATGGCAACTCACTCCAGTATTCTTGCCTGGAGAATTCCACGGACACAGGTGCCTGGTGGGCTACAGTCCAACAAACTGCTTGAATCCTAAAAGGACTACAGGCCCGAGTTCACTGAGGGCTCAGGGACCATAGAGCCCCTGGCCCCAGCCCGGAGGAGCACCGGCAGGGCCCGTAGGCATCCCAGGGCTGTCCGTTGGTCCCGCCAGCGACTCAGCCTCCACGCCCAGCTCTGCCCCACAACGGGCATTTTCTCTCCCCTGAAAATCTGAACATTTACTGAATGTTGTTTTATCCTTGGATTACATATTACTCTATTTTCCTAGGTTTGCATTGCAAGTTACAAAAAACACCACTTCTGCAAAAGCAGGTATTCATGCTACAGACTTGGGTTTTTAACTCTCACCTGCTATATCCTGAGTACATGGGCAAAACTCGGGGCTCACTGTCCCACTACTGGCCACCAACCTGCCCACATCAGCAGGCCTTCCAGCCTGCCATTCCCTTAGTGCACAGAGACCCTGCCCCCCAGCCCCATCACCTCCTGCTTTACTGGCCAAGGGCTGACTTGGGGGAGCCAACACAGTGCCAAGCACAGCCATGTCTTGCCCCTTGGAACCCACATCTAGGAGGCAGAAATCCCACCCAAGTGAAGCCAATAAACCATCAAGCGTGCCTCCCAGAGCCTCGTGAAGGGCACCAACAGGGGCGCCTAAGGCGGTGACTTCCCGACCACGGGCACAATCGTGCCCTGGACTGAATGCTCCCGGGGAGACAGTGGGCACGCAGAGTCACCCCTAGAGAGAAGTCTGAGCGCTCAGAGCTCAGCCCCTCTGTTTAGAGCCACCAGGGGCACTCACAGAGCCCTTCCAGACTTGGTCTTAAGTGTGTAAATGCTGCCCATTCCCAAAAATAGCTCTGATGTGAAAGAACCTAATGGACAGTAATGAAGGGAGTGCCAACAAGTAAGTATAACTTGTTTTCCTTTTTCTCACTGAGTGCAAGAGTTTTTAAAAAACAATGGTGCTAACTGAACGAGAACCTTCAAAGATGGACAAGTCTCAGGACAAGTGGTGGCTCTGACGGTAAAGAACCTGCCTGCAATGCAGGAGACCCAGATTCCATCCCTGGGTTAGGAAGATCCCCAGGAGAAGGGAATGCATACCCACTCTAGTATTCTTGCCTGGAGACTTCCATGGGCAGAGCAGCCTGGCAGGCTACAGTCCATGGGGCCACAGAGTTGGACACCACTGAGTGACTTTCACTTTTTCTCAGCATAAGCTTGTCAACAGGGAGAGCTGGCAGCCTGCAGTTAGGGTCACAGCGTTTCCTCGGGGATGTGCCTCTTGGCAAAGCCGGGGCTGCGCTCACCGCACGGCCCTCAGGGGAGGAGCCTTTCTGAGACACCAGAGCCCATCACCTCCACGAGGAGACCAGGACTCAGCGGGCGGCTCCCCACAAGTGCTTAGAAGGTGTCACTCGCTCAGCCGTGTCCAACTCTTTGTGGCCCCATGGACTGTAGCCCACCAGACTCCTCTGTCCATAGGATTCTCCAGGCAAGAACACTGGAGTGGGTTGCCAGTTCTTTCTCCGGGGGATCTTCCCAATCCAGGGATCGAAGCTGGGTCTCCTGCATTGCAGGCGGATTCTTTACCATCTGAGCCCCCAGGGAAGCCCACAAGTGCTCAGAGTTGTTCCTGATTCAGGTTCTGGGGCTTCTGAGGAGGGGGGCATGGGGCAGGTGTGCTGGGAGAGCTTTGGGACTTCATGGGGGACTGGCTCTGGTGGGGATGAGTCCTGGACCCCAAGCATCAGTGCCCAGCTGTGCCGCTGACACAGAAATACCTGTTTCTGCCCCATGGTGCCCACCAGTGTTTTCCTTGCCGCTGGGAAGAAGTGGGCACAGGGGCAGAGGTGCAGCAGCGCCAGCACCCAGTGCCTTCTGCTGGAATGACCTCCAGGGCCCCTCGAAGCTGCCGATTGATCTGCACATGTGCAGAGAACATTTGTAGTTTATTCCAAGCTGCAAGAATGCCAATGTGAAAGCAGCTTTCCACACCGTGTCTCTGCTCCTTTTGCTTGGAACGCTTCTGAGCTTCGCCCTGAGAACCACCATCACTCGTGGCCCAAGAATCTAAAGCAGCTGAGTTGACCTTAAAGTGCCTGGTCCACATCCCAAGGGCAAGGATGACCTTAACATCCACAGGCCAGGGTCACGTTCATAAGAACCTTGTGAGTCTTAGGGAGCAGACCTGTCATGGCAGTCTGATCGCAGGTTGGGAAAGAATTTTCAGACACGGAGCATTTTCGAAGGGAGTGAGTTTATTAAGAGCAAGGAGCAAAGATAAGGAAGGTGCTGTAAGCACAGTGGCCCGGCCTCCCGACAGGCCAGGGAGAGCCGAGGGGACACAAATACAGGAGACCAGGGATCGATCCCTGGGTCGGGAAGATCCCCTGGAGAAGGAAGTGGCAACCCACTCCAGTGTTCTTGCCTGGGAAATGCCATGGACAGCGGAGCCTGGTGGGCTAGAGTCCATAGGGATGCAAAACAGTCAGACTCGACTGAGCGCATGAACAGCACAGCAACAGGGTGAGCGCCGGGTTGGGCGGTTTTGCCCAGTGTGGAGTCAGGAAGCCTGCTGGTGGTGATCCGGGGGCTTCCAGCAAGGGTTACGAAGGGGCTCAGTCAGTTCTGGAGACGACCTTGTTTCTGGGCTCTGCCTCTGGGCCTTGATGCAAGGCCTCCCACCCATGGTCTTGGGATAGACTCCACAAGACCCAGTCTGCTTTGTCTCTTCATGAACTAAAGTCAGCATCTCACATTACCTGCACCTAACACGCTTCTGCTGGCAGCCCACGAGGCTCTCTTGATCTGATCCTCCAGA
The DNA here is from genome assembly GCF_027580195.1 of Bos mutus. NCBI lineage: Eukaryota > Metazoa > Chordata > Mammalia > Artiodactyla > Bovidae > Bos > Bos mutus. The sequence continues at coordinate 49,573 of NC_091618.1, forward strand.
GACACCACCGGAGTGAAAGGCACCCTCATGAACCACTGCACACCGGCACACACTCCTGTCTGCAGTGTGCAAGGCCACGGGGCTCGAGGTCCCACCTTCCTCACCTAAGCTGCTCTAATACTGCACCAGAACCTTCCTCGGCTGTGTCCCCGTGGATTGCAACCCCTGACTGGCCCGTGAGCACCACAGTAGAAACCCAGTGACCCTGCACATTTCGTGTGGGTCACGACGTTCCCCACCTCACAGGTGCCCTTGGGTGGGGCCCACAGTTGATACCTGCCAGACAAGCAAGTGAAGTTAAAGGGCCACCGCTGGGATGCAGCTCTTTGTCTTTCCTAAGGCGATCATTTTGTTCGTTGCTAAGTCCAATTCTTTGTGACCACATGGACTGTAGCCCACCAGGCTCCTCTGTCCATGGGATTTTCCTGGCAAGAATACTGGAGTAAGTTGCCATTTCCTCCTCCAGGGGATGTTCCAGACCCAGGGATTGAAGTTGTGTCTCCTGCATTGGCAGATGGATTCTTTTACCACTCAGCCACCTGGGAAGCCCATAAAGGATAGGGAAGGGGATGGAATTGTTATGTATCGTTTCTTACAATTCCATGTGAACCTACAATTATTTCAAAATGAAAAAATTTGGGCCTTCCTTGGCAGTCAGTTCAGTGGTTAAGACTACACACTTCCAATGCAGGAGGGACACATTCAATCCCTAACTGGGGAACTAGGATCCCACATGCCCCATAGTGCAGCCAAAAAATATTCAAAATTTTAAAAAGTCAAAATAAAAGGTTTAATTAAAGAGAAAGCCCAGTGAGATTTCTATTTCTGCAGGAAACGGACCTTCAAATATGGAAATCAGGGATTAAATTTGAAGGTAATTCAGATGTAGTCTATTTCATTCAGGGGAAAAAAATAGTGCAATAAGTATTGTTGCCTAGAGGAAAGTGTCTACTGAAGATGAAGCTTTGGTGGATGGAGCAGTTGCTGTTCAGTTCAGTTCAGTCGCTCAGTTGTGTTCAACTCTTTGCCACCCCATGGATTGCAGCATGCCAGGCTTCCGTGTCCATCATCAACTATGGGAGCTTGCTCTAACTCATGGCCATTGAGTCGGTGATGCCATCCAACCATCTCATCCTCTGTCATCCCCTTCTCCTCCTGCCCTCAATCTTTCCCAGCATCAGGGTCTTTTCCAAAGAGTCAGTTCTTCTCATCAGATGACCAAAGTATTAGAGTTTCAGCTTCAGTATCACTCCTTCCAATGAATATTCAGGACTGATCTCCTTTAGGATGGACTGGTTGGATCTCCTTGCCATCCAAGGGACTCTCAAGAGTCTTCTCAGCACCTCAGTTCAAAAGCATCAATTCTTTGGTGCTCAGCTTTCTTTATAGTCCAACTCTCACGTCCATACATGACTACTAGAAAAACCATAGCTTTGACTAGACAAACCTTTGTCAGCAAAGTAATGTCTCTGCTTTTTAATATGCTGTCTAGGTTGATCACAGCTTTTCTTCCAAGGAGTAAGCATCTTTTAATTTCATGGCTGCAGTCACCATCTGCAGTGATTTTGGAGCCCAGAAAAATAAAGTGTGTCACTGTTTCCACTGTTTCCCCATCTATTTGCCATGAAGTGATGGGACTGGATGCCATGATCTTAGTTTTCTGAATGTTGAATTTTAAGCCAGCTTCTTCACTCTCTTTCACTTTCATCAAGAGGCTCTTTAGTTGCAGCTGCTGTAGCTGAGTGTTATGATGGGAGTGAAGGCTGTAAGAAGTGTGGGGTGAGCTGTGAATTAATACAACTGTGATGATTACACTGAAGATGTTCAAAAAAGAAATAGTTAGGATTTAAAATTTCAAGACAGAGCCAGAGAACTAGGCCATTCCTGACTATTCTATGTTTTCTTATCTCTTGTAGCCACAGGGCTTGTGTAGTCAAAAATTCAACAGAATCGATCAGTGGGTTGCTAAACTGTAATATAATTGCAATATAACTGCACCTGGCCAGATACATTGAACGGGAACAAGGTGCACTTAGGAACTGAAATGGGGATGTTTGGGTGGAGGCAGACGATGAGTTCCCCTGATTCCCGAAATCCAAAATTCAAGGAAACGCCCTTGCGGGCAGAGGCAGCCCCTCCCCCCATGGCAGGAGGCCAAACTGCTTTCCCTGGAGGGCATGTAACAGCCTCATGTGAAAATGAGAGTCCTCAGTGTCCAACTCTTGGAGACCCCGTGGACTATACAGTCCATGGACTTCTCCAGGCCAGAATACTGGAGTGGGTAGCCTTTCCCTTCTTCAAGAGATCTTCCCAACCCAAGGATGGAACCGAGGTCTCCCACATTGCAGGCAGATTCTTTACCAGCTGAGCCACAAAGGAAGCCCAAGAATACTGGAGCAGGTAGATCATCTCTTTTCCAGTGGATCTTCCCAACCCAGGAATTGAACCAGGGTCTCCTGCATTGCAGGTGGATTCTTTACTAACTGAGCTATCAGAGAAGCCCAATTAGGAAGTTATTTGGTTGTGTTCCATACAATCAAAGGCTTTAGCGTGGTTAGTAAAGCAGATGTTCCTCTGAAACTTGTTTGTTTTGTCCATGATCCAACAAATGTTGACAATTTGATCTCTGGTTCCTCTGCCTCTTCAAAACCCAGCTTGTACATCTGGAAGTTCCGGGTTCACGTGCTGCTAAAGCCTAGCTTGAAGGGTTTTGAACATAACTTTGCTAGCATGTGAAATGACATGAATGGCCTTGAATCTGGGCAAACTCCAGGAGTTAGTGGAGGGCAGAGTTGCCTGATATGCTACAGTGCATAGGGTCGCAAAACACTGGACATAACTTAGCAACTGAACAACAAACAGCAAGGAAGTTATTTTGCAAGGAGACACTGGTTCCTCTCAGAGACCTCTCACTCCACCACGCTTCTTTCATCTCCAGATCTACAGAAAGTCTAATTCCAAAATGCCCAGTCTGATCTTGGAGGTGGCTTACCAACAAGAAAGAAAGGAAAGGAAGGAAGGACAAAGAGGAAGAGACAGCAGTCTTAACTAATAAATGAGCTGAAACCGGGGAATATGGGTGTAACTGGATTCTAAAGGTGGTAGGTGCAGGAGGAAGGGAGCTTACATTAGACTTGGCAGAACGTATCGCTATATAAATGCACGTCACAGAGATTTGGGTGTTTTAGTGATTAAGCTGAGAAGGGTTCTAACAGCACAGTTGGTTGAATAAAATCTGAACTCACTAGTGGTCTTCATTAAATGACGCTGAGATGCCAGAACTCTTCAGAGAACTAGAGAAGAAGGAATCCAGAACCCTGGGGTGGGCGGCTGGGACAGGGCCGGAGTAAGTACACACGCACGGGTTGACTGAGTGAAGGGCTGACTCGCCTGCCTTCTCACCAAGGGCTAGTGCTCGTGTGAGTTCCTAACCAGCTCCCTCACCGTGGCTTCTCCCCGCCAGCACCCTCTCCCCTCAGAGTGACGCACAGGGCCCTTCACCATCCCCAGAGTGTCCAGCCTAAAACTCAGCCCCTCCAAAGTCTTCCCAAAGCTCGGTCACTATTTACACGTGGGCTACCTTGCATTTTCCGAAGAAGTAGAATTTTTTTGTGTGGTTGACCAGCCTGAGGATATAAACCTAAAACGCTGTAGATAAACCGACAAATGTCTATTTACACAATTTAGTTTATCACGCTGACTACAAACATGTTGCAATCAGGAATTATATAACAGTGTTTTAACTTATAAATGCTACTTTTATGTTTTCTCTGCTCACTTGTCATGCAATGCTTTTCTTTACTCTCCACGGACATCCTCGGCATAAACCCTTGACATTCACTTTTAAACTCCTTTTCATTTTGAAAATTTTGTAGGATTCCCTTGGTGGTCCAGTGGTAAAGAATCCACCTGCAAAGCAGGGGACCCTGGTTAAGCCCCTGGTCCAAGACATGGGCAACTAAGCCCGCGCATGCCCACAGCCAACGAGCCCTGTGCTCTGCAGCAAGGGAAGCCGCTGCTATGAGCAGCCCGAACAGCACAACTGAAGAGTAGCCGCCCCCAACTCACCGCAGCTAGGGAGGCCCAGCCGCAGCAACAAAGATTCAGTGAGCCGAAAGTAATAAGTAAATAAATAAATTGTTAAAAGAAAAGAAGACTTTGTAAAGAACACAGAGTAGTGAAAGCAGTGAAATATTTTCTGTGGGGCTATCACCCAGATTCAACAGTTAACTTTTGCTAAGTGTACTTAAGATACCCTTCTTCCCCCCACCCCACCCCTTCCCCACCAGGGATGGAATCCGCGCCTCCTGCAGTGGAACTGAAACTGATTACCTTAGACTGGGACTTGAACGAATATCAGTTCAGTCCAGTCGCTCAGTCGTGTCTGGCGCTTAGCAGCGGTCTCTCGGAGCATCTGAGGCACTGCCTCCCGGGCTGCGGCCCTCGTTTGCCTCAAATACAACTTAACTCACAGCTCTCATGTTGTGCATCTTTTTTAGTCAACAGTTAGTTTTGGCTTTTGAGTCACTTTTGTTCCAAAGTAATCATTTCTCCTTGTCTCATTTTTTTTTTTTTTTTTTTGTTTGTTTGCTTCTTTGCCATTTCATTGCTTTATTGCAGAACTGGGGTCACTTGTCCTGTAGAATGACCCACATTCTGGATTTTTCTTTTTTTTTTTTTCTTTGACAGTGCTTTATTATCTGTGCTCAGACTTTAAATAAGATATCCCTAATTTCCCCAGTTTCGATCTAAACATGTGGATTTTTCTACGTCCTTCCTTATGCTGTCTTGCGATTAGCCCGTTTCCTGTAAAATAGCTATAGAGTAGATTCAGATCCGTGTTCTGTAAGAAGGCCTCCTAGGTGCTGTGAGCGCCGTGTGTGCTGAGTGTGTTCAGCTGCGTCTGACTCTTTTGAGACCCATGACCTGTAGCCCAGAAGGCTTCTCTATCCATGGAATTTTCCAGGCAAGAATACTGGAGGGGGTTGTCACGCCCTCCTCCAGGGGATTTTCCCGATCCTTTAGTGATGATAAAGTGGGTGGTCTGGGTGGTTTGAGTGGCAGCAGCCTGATTCTTTGGAAAGTTTCTCATCAACCTTCCCCAGTACTTTCTTCCTTTGAAGATGCTTGTCTGAGTCAGTAACTTCATTAGAGGTTGTAAAATGATGCATTTCTGATCCTATCGTTCTTTCCATGTTTATTAGCTGAAATTCTGTAAACAAGAGCTTTCCCTCATCCAGGGCCACGTGATTTTCCAGAAAAACAGATTAGGGAAGATAGGATAGCGCTCATTTTTTTAAAGATAACAGCTCTATTGAGATTATAAACATACCACACAATCCACCATTTGGAAGTATAAAATTCACTGGTTATTAGTATATTAACAATTGCACAGCCAACACGGCTATCTAATTTCAGAACATTTCATCACTCTACCAAACCTCACTTCTTCCTTCCCTCAACTTCTGACAGCCACTAATCTACTTTTGGTCTTCACGGCTTTGCTTATTCCGGACATTATATAAAATGGAATCAAATGCGGTCTTTAATGACTGGCTTCTTTCACTCAGATTTTAAGCTTCATCCACATTGTAACATGGATCAGCACTTCACTCTTTTTTATGGTCACATAACATCCTGTTGCATAAATATACAACGTTTGGTTTATCTGTTCAACAGCTGATGGACAGTGGCGTCCTTTGCACTTTGTGCTTGCTTGCTCAGTCATGTCCGACTCTTTTCGACCCCATGGACTGTAGCCCGCCAGGCTCCTCTGTCCCTGGGATTCTCCAGGCAAGCGTACTGGAGTGGGTTGCCACGCCCTCCTCCAGGGGATCTCCCCAACCCAGGCATTGAACCCAGGTCTCCCGCATGGCAGGTGCATTCTTTACCAGCTGAGCCACAAGGGAAGCTGTTGTGAATAATGATGCCGTGAACATTTGTGAACAGTTTTGTGTGGACGTGTTTCACTCGGGTACACGCATTGACTGAATTGCTGGGTCTTATGACAACTTTTTTAAGCACTGTGTTCTTTATTTTTTGACTCATCATACTGGAGCATAAGCTCCATATTACAGGATTTTTTGTGGGTCTTTCTGCAAACTTGTTTCCTTTGGCTGCGCCGGGTTACTGGGGGCTGCTCTTGACTGCGGCACTGGGGCTCCTCACTGTGGCGGCATCTCTGTGGAGCAGGGGCTCCGGGCGTGCCGCCTCAGTGGTCTCAGCACCGGGGCTCAGGAGCGAAGTGCTGCGGCTCACGGGCTTAGCTGCTCTGCCGCATGTGGGATCGTCCCGGATCAGGGATCAAACCCATGTCTTCTGCATTCGCAGGCGGATTCTTTACCACTGAGCCACCAGGGAAGCCTATGATGACTCGATCTTTAACATTTTGAGGAACTGCCAAATTATTTTCCAAGATGACGGCACCATTCTTAGAAACTGAATCACAACTGGTTTCCAGTGTCTCGGTGGTTCAATCGCACAGACATATATACGCTATTTTTAAGACTCTTTTCTATTATAGATTGTCACAAGGCGCTGAACATAGTCCCCTGTGCTAGACAGTAGGTCCTCACTGTTAACACATTATCTATAGTGGTGTGTATCTGTTCATCCCAAATTCCTAATTTATTCCCCCCACTCAGAGTGCCTGAAACACTTAGCAATCCCACTAGTAATCTAAGAGGAGTCCGAATTCTCCAGACCCCCGCTCGCACTGTCTTCCTGACATTCATTTCCTTTGAATTATCAGAGAAATGAGAAGGTGCCCCGGTTACCTGCCCTAGCGTCCAATGAGAGTCTTCCCCACTAACTTTTTAAAGATACTTGTTAAATTTTTGAATAACTGTAGGCGTACTGAGAAGATGCAAAGTCAGTAGGAGAGTCCGTTCAGCGCACGCCCACTTTCCCCATTGTTAACATCCGACGTGACCAGGGAGCATTTGCTTAAACAACACTGGTACGTGGCCACTCACTAAATTCCAGGCTTTGTTGGATCTCCCCAGGTTTCCTGTTAACACCCTTCCTCTCTTCCAGGAGCCAGCCCAGGACTCCACGTGGCATGCAGTCATCACGTCCCTTCCGCCTCCTCTGGTCTGTGACTTTTTCTCAGTCCCGCCTTGTTTTTCACGATCTTGACACTGTGAGGAGCACTAAGTGGGTATTTTGCAGAATGTCCTTCAGTTTGGATCTTGCCGGTGTTTTTCTCATGATTAGACCAGGGTTATGAGTTCTGAGGAACGATGCTTTACATCTGCTGGGCTTCCTGGTGTCTCAGTGGTAAAGAATCTGCCTGCCAATGCAGAAGACACGGGTTCAATCCCTGGGTCAAGAAAACCCCTATTCTTTCCTAGAATATTCCACGGACAGAGGAGCCTGGCAGGCTACAGTCCATGGGGTCGCAAGAGAGTTGGACACGACTCAGTGACTAATCAGCAACAAAGCTGTACGCCTGAAACTAACACAATGCTGTAAACACACTGTCCTTCAATTTAAAAAGCTAATGAAAAAACCCCAAACAATACAACAAGCCCCAAATGGAGCTGCTTATACTAAGCCTCACATCAGCAGACAAAGAGTTAACTTCACGAAGGTTTTGGCTCTTCCAGAAGTAGAATCTTAAACCAGTCAACCAGGAACCACCTGACGGACACCAGTTAGGTGCCTGATGGAACCCTGCTGTCTCCAGAGAGAAAGTAACCTTGCGATAACCAGCCCACTTTCTTGCCTAGTGTAACTTCCAATTCTGCTCCTTTCTGCCTTTGTACCACTGCTCAGGGGTCCTTTCTGTCTTCTAGATTAGATGCTACCTGATTGAAGTCGATTTTTATTCAAAGAAACTCTTACAATGTTTACCGCATCCTGGTTTGTTTTTTTAACACCAGCAGTGGCAGACCGAGTCTCTCGCTTCGCTTCACTCTGGCCTTGTCCCGTTGTCATATCTCTCTAACCGAGCTTGGAAAACAGTCCCATTTTAAGGATTGGTGTCATTACGGTGTATTCACTTAGAAAATCCACCCAACATCCCTGCATCAAAGTCCATGCCTCTGATAGATGCATGCATGCCAAGTAGCTTCAGTCGTGTCTGACTCTTTTCGACCCTATAGACCGTGGCCCACCAGGCTCCTCTGTCCAGGGGATTCTCCAGGCAAGAATCCTGGAGTGAACTGCCATGCCCTCCTCCAGGGGGTCTTCCTGAAGTATGGATTGAACCCAGATCTGTTAAGTAAATATATATTTGGTCTTCCTACTGGTTCCTGGCGCAGAGCTCCTACCAGCCTTGGAATTTCCCAGTTGAGAAGAGGGAAAACGGTGGCTTTTGTTATCGTAATGAGGTGACTCTTAGAACGGCCCTACATCCACCTGATGTGAATAACTCACACACTGGAGAAGTCCCTGATGCTGGGAAAGATTGAAGGCAAAAGGAGAAGGGGGCAGCAGAGGATGAGATGGTTAGATAGCCTCACCAACTCCAGGAACATGAATCTGAGCAAACTCTGGGAGATAGATAGCGGAGGACAGAGGAGCCTGGTGTGCTGCAGTCCACGGGGTCGCCAAGAGTCAGACCAGGGACGTGAATCTGAGCAAACTCTTGGAGATAGACAGCGGAGGACGGAGGAGCCTGGTGTGCTGCGGTCCGTGGGGTCGCAGAGAGTCAGACACTAAACGACAACATCATCCGAGGATGGAAGCAGGACCAAGCCCTTGGTTAGAGGGCCGGACATCCCGCCCACCGCCCAACCTTCAGAAAGTGAGGGACTGGAGATCCGTGGCCAAAATGGCCAATGGTTTACTCAATCATGATTATGCACTGAAGTCTCCATTAAAACTCTAAGGAACAGGGTTTTGAGAGCTTCTGGGTTGGTGAACTCGTGGAGACTGGGGAAGAGCGGCGTTCTCAGAGGCAGTGGACGCTCCTGGCCCTTCCCACACAGCTTGCCTGTGCATCTCTGCCATCTGGCTCTTCCTGAGTTACATTCTTTTAAATATATACACATTTATTTATTTATTAAGGCTGCCCAGGTCTTAGGTGCAGTTCGTGGGCTCTTTGATTTTCACTGAGACTTACAGGATTTTCAGTTGGGGCATGTGGGATCTTTCATCTTCCCTGCAGCACACAGGAACTTAAGTTGTGGCGTTCAAATGCTTAGTTGTGGCATGTGGGATCTATGTTCCCTGACCAGGGATTGAACCTAGGCCCCCTGCATTGGGAGTGTGGAGTCTTAGCCACTGGACCACAGGGAAGTCCCCTGAGTTATATCCTTTTATAAGAAACTGGCAATCTAATAAGCAAAACACTTCTCTGAGTTCGGTGACCTACTCTAGCAAACTAATTGAATCCAAGGAGTGTGTTTTGGGACCTTCCCATTTGTAGGTCAGAAACCCAGCTGACCACCAGGACGTGTGATTGATATCTGTGCCAGGGGCGGTCTTGTAGGACTGACCTCTTAATCTGTGAAATCTGAAGCAACCTCCAGGTAGGCAGTGTCAGAAAAACATTAACTGCTTGGTAATGTGGAAAAAAGGACACATCAGAATTGGCGTCAGACTGGAATACCCTGAATAACACCTGCAAACGTTTCTTTTGCTGTGTAAGGTAACATTTTCACAGGTTCTGGGGATTAGGGCATGCTCTTCTTTGGGGCAGCATCTTCTACCATAAATATTCATTTATAGAAGTACTACTACAAAGAATGTCACCTGCCTTGTCAGTAAGCAAACAATATTGCAACCGACAGGCCAGCCGCCACTGCAGCCACCCCAACGGTGCACCTGACGGGGCTCGGGAGGGAGAAAAACAGGATAGTCAAGGTGCACATTAAAGGAATAATTCCAATAAGCCCAAACTCATGCATCTTCCCATACGTGTAAAAGCACTAAATTCACTAACGTGAGATGTCTGATTTTCTTTAATTAACAGTAATCTTTTTCTTTTCTTTTTTTATTTTTTGGCCACGCTGCATAGCATGTGGGATCTTCAGTCCCTGACCCGGGATCGAACATGAGCCCCCTGTGTTGGAGGCTGGGAGTCTTAACCTCTAGACCACCAGAGACGTCCCTGACAGTGATCTTTTTTCATGTTTCCACGACCTGGTTTGTTTTGTTTTGTTTTGAACTCCTATATATCCTGGCTCTACACTTAACTCTTTTGATCAGGTTTTCTCTTGGACTTAAGCCCTCAGTAAATTCACTGAAAAAACGTGACTCTGAAATTTAGGCTGTACATTTTTTTTCAGTAGACAAGTATTTCTCTTTTTCAGTAAAAGAAAAAAAATTGACTTAAAATTTGATTGACCTAAAAGATGCTGTAGATAGAACACATCTTCCCAAAATTCATATTCTGAAACCTAGTAAAGGCAGAGGAACCAGACATCAAATCACCAACATCCGCTGGATCATCGAAAAGCAAAAGAGTTCCGGAACAACATCTGCTTCTGCTTTACTGACTATGTATCTCAAAACCTCTGATTGTGTGGATCACAAAAAACTGGAAAATTCTGAAAGAGACAGGAATACCAGACCATCTGACCTGTCTCCTGAGAAATCTGTATGCAGGACAAGAAGCAACAGTTAGAACTGGACATGGAACAACAGATTGGTTCCAAATCAGGAAAGGAGTACGTCAAGGCTGTATGTTGCCACCTGCTTATTTAACTTATATGCAGAGGACATCATGAGAAACGCTGGGCTGGATGAAGCACAAGCTGGAATCAAGATTGCCGGGAGAAATCTCAGTAACCTCAGATATGCAGATGACACCACCCTTATGGCAGAAAGTGAAGAGGAACTCAAAAGCATCTTGATGAAACTGAAAGAAGAGAGTGAAAAAGATGGCTTAAAACTCAACATTCAGAAAACTAAGATCATGGCATCTGGTCCCATCACTTCATGGCAAATAGATCGAGAAACAATGGAAACAGTGAGAGACTTTATTTTGGGGGGCTCCAAAATCACTGCAGATGGTGACTGCAGCCATGAAATTAAAAGACGCTTGCTTCTTGGAAGAAAAGTTATGACCAACCTAGACAGCATATTAAAAAGCAGAGACATTACTTTGCCAACAAAGGTCTGTCTAATTAAGGCTATGATTTTTCCAGTATTCATGTATGGATGTGAGAGTTGGACTTATAAAAAAGCTGAGTGCCGAAGAATTGCTGCTTTTGAACTGTGGTGTTGGAGAAGACTCTTGAAAGTCCCTTGGACAGCAAGAAGATCCAACCAGTCTACCCTAAAGGAAATCAGTCCTGAATATTCATTAGAAGGACTGATGCTGAAGCTGAAGTTCCAATAGTTTGGCCACCTGATGCAAAGAACTGACTCATTAGAAAAGACCCTGATGTTGGAAAAGATTGAAGGTGGGAGGAGAAGGGGACAACAGAGGATGAGATGGTTGGATGGGCTGACGGACTCGATGCACATGAGTTTGAGCAAGCTCTGGGAGTTTGTGATGGACAGGGAAGCCTGGTGTGCTGCAGTCCTTGGGGTCACAAAGAGTCGGACACGACTGAGTGACTGAACTGAACTGAAGAGGTGGGGTCTTCGGGGAGGGGTAATTAGGTCATGAGGGTAGAACCCTTATGATGGGGTTAGTGCCTTTATAAAAAGAGATCCCAGAGACCTTTCTTGCACTTTCTGTGAGGTGAAGACACAGCAAAAAGATAGCTATTTATGAACTAGTAGGCAGGTGCTCACAAAGCACCAGAATCGATAAGCATCTTGATCTTGGACTTTCCACCATCCAGAACTCCGTCCACCACCGTCTCCTGGAGTTTGCTGAAATTTATGTCCATTGAGTCAGTGATGCTCTCTAACCATCTCATCCTCTGCCAGTCCCTTCTCTTAGGTGGGACCAAAAATAAATAAATAAAACAGCTAACAACTGGGAATGCAGCCAGGCAATGACTGAGGTTCGGGAAACTGAGACCTGGAAGAGATGGTTCCCAGCCTCGTCCCAGGGGAGGAAGCTGCTGAGCTTGGAAGAAACTGTGTGTTTGGTAGAAGGCCTGCCTCCCAGCCACTGGACTGCAATCCTGTTGACATAAACCCGTTGATCAAAGCAATCCCCCAACTGCTCCAGGCCAGTTCCTGTGCTCCTGGTGGAATTCACTCAGCAGATCCGGATCTGGTAAATATAAAAGGTCTGGTCCTTGGGTGTGGACCCGCATTCTGGACAAGGCTGCTGAAAACAGCTTCCTCTGCCAGTGCTGAGCCAGGTGCCATGGCAGCAGTCACGGCCCCCTCAGAAGACACCAGAGACCCGAGTGCCCGCCCTGGGGGACTTGAGGCGAACCTGGAGACCAGCTCAGGTAAGAGGTGCAGAGAGGGCCTCAGCCCTGCAGCTGAGAGGGACTGGGGAGGCCATGGAGTGGGGGTGGCAGGAAAGGACAGACAGCCTCCCTCCAGGGCTGCCAAGATTCTCAAGCCACGGGTGAGCTTCATTTACAGTTGACCCTTGAACAGCTTGGGGGCTGGGGCGCTGATCCTCCGAGCAGTGGACAATCAGGCTATAACTACAATCATCCCTTTGTATTTGAGAGTCCACATCCACAGACTCTACCTACTACGGATTGTGTAGGAATGGGTATTTATTGAAAACAAATCCACATGTAAGTGGACCCACAGTTCAAACTGGCATTGTTCAAGGATCAGCCACATTTCCTGCATTAACTAACTTAGCAGAAGAGAAGCTTCCTTCTGAGCCTGGGTCGTGGCGACGAGCACGTAGTCAAGAGGATGGCTTTGTTTATCATTTGGGCAACTTGAAACGTTTTTTTCAAAGAGCAAAGGCTTTGGATTCAGAGAGACCTGCTCTGGCACTTGCTTCATTGATAAATCCCTGGGTTGGTTCATTGATAAGCCCCTGGGTTGGCTCACGGCTGCCCCCTGTTTGGTGGGGAAAGACAGAGCAAGGATCCCCGGGCCCGAGGGGACAGGTGGATAAGAGTATGGTAGGGGGATGGGGGAGCAGCGGTGCTTCCTGGGGCCACTGACGTCTGCACCAGCTGAGCCTCAGTTCCCTCACCTGTAAAAGGAGGTCGGGCTTTCCTCCTGCTACTCAGCACAGTGTGGTCCGTGGGCCGGCAGCATCGGCATTCCCTGGGCGCCTCTCAGAAATGCAGACCGTCAGGCCCCGGCCCAGACCTGCTGTACCAGAAATGAAGTGAAAGTGTTAGTCGCTCAGTCACGTCTGACTCTTTGAGAGCCATATACTGTAGCCTGCCAGGCCCCTCTGTCCATGGAATTCTCCAGGCAGGAATACTAGAATGGGTAGCCATTCCCTTCTCCAGGGGATCTTCCCGACCCAAGGATCGAACCCAGGTGTCCCGCATTGCAGGCAGATTCTTTTCCATGGAGCCACCTGAGAATCTGCATAATAACAAGATGCCCAAGCAGCTTGGAGGCGTGGTGGGGTTGAGAGGCTCTGATGTGGTGGGCTCTGCGCTCCCGGAAGGCAGAGGGCTGAGGGGGGGTGGGGAGGAGACAGATTCATACTCAGGCCTCCCCAGTGCTGAAATGCATGCTGTTAAGCCCCACCGGCTTCCCATTTTTGTGTGTCAACTAACCTACAGTTAGAACTTCCCAGGTAGCACCAGTGGTAAAGAGCCCACCTGCCAGTGTAGGAGATGTAAGAGATGTGGGTTGGATCCCTGGGTTGGGAGGATCCCCTGGAGAAGGGAAAGACTACCCACTCCAGTATTCTTGCCTGGAGAATGCCCATGGACAGAGAAGCCTGGTGGGTAACAGTCCATAGGGTCTCAAAGAGTCAGACACGACTGAAGCAATTTAGCACGTACAACATACAGTTAAACCCCTGTTGAGGGAAGTCTATTTAGTATTCTGTGATAACAGGATTTCCCTGGTCCACTGGCTAAGACCTCGTGCTCTCCATGCAGGGGGCTTGGGTTTGATCTCTGGTTGGGGAACTACATCCCATATGTCTCAACTAAAAGATCCCACGTGACACAAAGGTAAAGAATCCGGCATTCTGCAGCTAAGACCCTGTGCAGCCAAATAAATAAGTAAATACATATTGTTTACAAAATTCTGTAATTACAGATATGGGAAAAGAATCTAAAAAAGAATGGATGTATGTTTGATATATAAATAACTGGATCACTGTGCTGTTCACCTAGAACTAACTCAGCATGGTAAATCACCTACCGCTGTTCTTTGGTTGCTAAGACTTTTACAACCCCACGGACTGCAGTCCCCCAGGCTCCTCTGTCCATGGGATTCTCCAGGCGAGAATACTGGAGTGGGTAGCCATTTCCTTCTCCAGGGGATCTTCCCGACCCAGGGATCCAACCCCCTTCTCCTGCATGGTAAGCGAATTCTTTACCCCGAGCCACCAGGGAAGCGCAAATCAACTATACCCCAATATAAAATAAAAATTATTTATTTTTATTTTATTAACAGAAAAACTCCCCGCTGAGTGGACGAACACGCGAACCACTGGAGCTGGCCCCGCGCTGCGCCAGCACGAACCTCCAGCCCTCTGCTCCCTTCCAAGTGGAAGGCCGGCGCGCCGGCAGAAGGCCGTCCCCAGAGCCCACCTGACCTTCGTCATCGACTGTGCGCGAGGGAAGCAGATCTCCCTGGCAGCACCCCCAGGGCCACCCCGCACCCCTGGTCCCAACCCGGGACCTGCCGTCCCTCCAATGAAGACCTACATCTTGTTATGCGGAGAAAAGCAGTCCTCCAACCTGACTCTGGAGGCTCCGCTAAGTAGGGGGGGCCTTGCCCAGGCCGGGGGGCCTTGCAGAGGGACTACGGCCCCAGCTTCCCCCCCAGCCAGCCCCGAAGGCCTTGCGGAGGCTCCTGAAGCCAAGGGGAGCCCCGTGAAGGCCGTGTCCTCGAGGTCCTCCGCGTGGGGAACGGTCATCGGCTCCCTCAAGGCCCTCTCCTCCTGTGTCTGCGCACAGGCGGATTGACTGCAGGAGCCTGGCCGTGGCAGAGAGGGTCAGGGGTCCATGCACGATTCCCAGCATCCACTCCCGCTTCCCCAGCTGAGCAGAAGGCTTTTGTGCCTGAGCCAGGGAAGGAGAGTTGGATCCTAAAGGACATCTGAAACAGCACCAAGTATCCTCCTTCCTTCCTCTGCATCTTTGCTAGCCTTTCAGCGGCAGCAGGATAAGGCGCCGTCACGTAGAATGAGGCTGACTCAGTCACACAGCACACTCTAACACAGCATCTCCAAACTGCCAGCTCTGCAAGGTGCTGGAAAAGACACTGCAGCTTTCTTGGAGTTTGTAAGCTTGAGGGTGGGGGAGAAAAGTTAAACAACCGAATAAAGACTATTCGAGCAGTGTAATGAATGCTGTGTAGACACTGAGCAAGGTGGTGGGATGGAAAATGGTGGAACAGCACTGGGAACTACCCTCCCTAGGGTCACCTGGTTGGTTTCTCATCCAGAGCAGGAGTCAGAACCTCCCAGCACAACGGGCAGGGGCGGTAAGTGACTGCAGCCATCTTCGCCCACGTGCGAGGCTGTAGGTCACCAGGAATCACCGGGAGGGCACGGGACTCAGGATGGTGATTTAAGGACCCAGGTGGGGTGGGAAATAAGGGGAACTGGCTTCTCAGGATGGGGTGGAAGTACTCAGAAAGGGAAGGAAGTAGCATGCTTGAACAGATGAAAATGAGATATTATTTACTGAGCACCCACTGCATGCCAGGCTTCCACTGCCCCTAGGGACAGAAAAGTAGGTGGGGGAGCTCTATGCCTCTCCCGCAGGGCAGTCCTGGTCCTCAGCAGGAAGTAGGAGCTGCTGTGAGGAGAGAGGGAGGTCTAAGAGATGCTGACAAAGAGGGTCTCAAGCCTCTTGGATTAAAATTGCTGAATGTTCATTTATTCACTAATGCTTTACTAGGTTTCTACAAACCTAGTAAACTGGTGAGTTTCCCAGGTGGCACTCATGGTACAGAACCTGCCTGCCAATGTGGGAGACAAATGAGACACAGTTTCAATCCCTGGGTCCTGAAGATTCCCTGGAGGAGGGCATGGCAACCCACTCCAGTATTCTTGCCTAGAGAATCTCACAGACAGAGGATCCCGGTGGGCTACAGTCCATAGAGATGCAAAGAGTCGGACACGACGGAAGTGCCTCAGCATGCACACACAACGCTGGTGGCTGACGTGTATTGGCCATTTGCTCTGTGCCAGGGAAATGACAGCCTCCAAATGCCAGTACAGAGAAGCGCCGTTTTGTTGTTGTTGTTGTTGTTGTTGTTGTTGTTTTTACCCATTTCACAGTTTAGAGAACCATGGCAAAGAGAAGTTGAGGAATGTACTCGAGGCCCATAGACAGACGCAGTTGGGCTTAGAAGCCAAACCAGCCCTACAGCAGATGGCCTCTCCTCCTGGCAGGGTCTCTTCTAAACAGAGGGGACCTAGAGAAAGCAGACCCTGTCCTCAAGGAGCTCGTAGCCTGGTAGGGGAGGCGAGAAAGACGACCGTTGGTTGTCGTGACTTCTGATACGTGCAGCGGTAAGGCACACAGAATGAGACTGGGGCTGGAGGAGGGCGCCCAGGCCACTCAGGGGAGGAGATCAAGGAGGGCTTCGTGCAGGAAGTGGCATCTAAACTAAAAGCTGACCAGTGAGTGAGTCATACCAAGGCAAGGGGCAGGGTGGGGGTGCGCCAGGGAGAAGGGCAAGGGGCAAGGGTGCGGAGTGCTCCAGGGAGAAGGGCCCGTCGTTCAGTCTGGCTGGAGGAGCCATTCATTCATTCACCAAGTATTTGTTGGGTGCCTACTGTATGCTAGGCTCTGGGCTAGACCCTGGGATGCGGCAGTGACAGACAGACAAGGCTTTGCCATCAAGGAGCTTGTCCTCCAGCTGGGGGAGAGGATGCACATACACACTGAAAACAGAGAGGCCAGGGAAGCGACAGGGGCCTCTCACAGGAGGCCTCGCAGGCCACGAGGAGGTCTCTATTTTACTCTGAGGTGGGGACTGCTGGAAATCACAACCTGCCTTATAAAAAAAGATTCCTTAGCTCTTGTGCTGGGAGAGGAAGGCAGGGGAGGAAGCTGCATCTTACTCCAGGCAAAGGGAGTAATGATCCGTCCTAGAGAGGTGGTGAGAGAGAAGTCTGGACCGTTTACATCCCCTCCTCTGTCCTCCCCTTGCTGAGAATCACTGGACTAGCAGAGCCCAGAGACAGGGCTGGAAGGGAGTCTGAGAGCCCTCATAAGAGGGTGGGGCTGCAGGCCTAGCTTCCTGCCAGCAGGTGTCGCCCCAGCATCAGACTGGGCGGCCCCGCCTTCCGGGCTGGGGGAGGGCCGAGCTTTCAGAAGCCCCGCTTTCACTCTAATCAGTGTCCCTTTCCTCTGGAATAGCCGCTATTGATGGTTTTATACACACCACATGCCAGTTCCTCTCACACTGGACCCGTGAAGACACTGAGGCACAGAGAGATGAAATGATTTACGCCAGGTCACCAAGTCCAAACCCCAGGCAGAGTGACTGCGCAGTTATAGCGTCATAAGCCTGTACTGAGCTGCAGGTGCTCTGCTCGTGTTTGCGGAAGGAGTGAATGAGCAGTCCCCAGGGATCATTCCCCAAGGAGCAGTCCCCAGGGATCATTCCCCAAGGAGCAGTCTCCAAGGAACAGTCCCCAAGGAGCAGTCCCCAGGGCCTGGCAGTGGGCAGGGGCATCTGAGGGTTGACCGAGTGACTGAGGCCCTCACTGAGCTGGGCACACGGGTGGAGGAGGAAACCTCATCTCTTCCCCACAGTCCTGTGGGGGCCATCCCATTGTACAGATGAGACTGAGGCCCGGCTGGGAGGAGTGACTGGCCCAAGGTCATGCAGACAGCGAGTGGCAGAGCCAGGGCTGAGGTGGGGACGGCGCATCCTCAGAGCTTTATCTACCCACCATATAACAGAAACTTACCGAAAAGCTGTTGAGACAATGAACCAACAAAGAAGAAAGACTTTCCTGAACCACTGAGTAACAGTTGGCAGCCATGCCTATCAGGACTGGGGCGTGGTGCGTGCTCAAGAATTGTGAGTGAAGAAAGGGAGGAAGAAGCAGAAAGGAGGGAGGGAAGCAGGGAGGGAGAGGCAGGTTTTCGGTCCGCTCTCTCCCCTCCGGCTCCCTGGGGCCAGCGGCCCGGCTTGATGCCCCTCAGGGAGGCTCCCCAGGGCCCCCACCCCGCCAGCATTCCTCAGACCCCCAGGGAGAGCTGCCCCTGGGTCCAGGCGCTGGAGGGCTCCAGAGCTCAGGACAGGCCTGGGGCTACTCGGGGTGAGCTCAGGCGCGCTGTGCTGACTGTAAACAGCACCATCCCGCCGCCCAGAGGCTCCTGCCTGGGGCCCCAGCCTGGCAGACCCCAGCCTCCCTGCTCCTCAAGACCCTCTCCCAGGTGAGGGCAGAGTCAGAGGGTGGAAGCTTGGGTTTCCTCATTCAGAAAACAAGCACAGAGATTTTACAGGACCTTAGCATTTTTCCCGAGCTTACACTAAACACCATCTGGCTCTGGCTGTCACAGCGGGCCTGGGAGGGTGCGACCTGATCTTTGTTTGTGGAAGAGGAAACCAAGGCTTCCAAGTGCTTCTCTGGCCCACCTCCCCCACCCCCAGTGCCCAGACAGGTCTTCCAGGAGGGCCTTGCAGAACTGACCACTTTATCATTATTAATTATTTTTGGTGGCGCCGGGTCTGTGCTGCTGCGCTCGGGCTTTCTAGGCCGGTGAGCGGGGGCTGCTCCTTGCGGCGCTGGGGCTTCTCGTTTCGGCGGCTCCTCTTGTCACAGAGCACGGGTTCCAGGCTCAGTAGGTGCCTCTAGAGCTCAGACTCAGTGGTTGTGGTGCAAGGGCTGTAGTTGCTCCATGGCATGCGGAGTCCTCTGGAACCAGGGATTGGACCCGTGTCCCCGGCACTGGCAGGCGGATTCTCATCCACCGTACCACCAGGAAGTCCCAGGAACCTACCTTTCCCGTCTGCTTCACCTGCTTTTCCTAGAAAGGGGACCCCAGGTACAAGGCAGCTCCTCTGCCCTTCCAGTCCAAGTCTTCATCTTAATGGAGCCAGAGACAGTGTCAGGATCCAAACAGAAACGAGATTAGGGGATCTAACTGAGCCCTCTGGTGTCTTCAGCACATGGCATATGTGAGCCACAGCCAGCCGTCAGGCACCAAGCCCTCTGAGTGCGTCACAGAGCAGCCACGGCAGGTGCAGCCTGCTGCCACCGCTTCATGGTGCAACAGTCCAGTTCAGTTCAGTCGCTCAGTCGTGTCCGACTCTTTTCGACCCCATGGACTGCAGCACACCGGGCCTCCGTGTCCATCACAAACTCCCAGAGTCTACTCAAACCCATGACATTGAGGTGGTGATGCCATCCAACCATCTCATCCTCTGAAGTCCCCTTCTCCTCCCACCTTCAATCTTTCCCAGCATCAGGGGCTTTTCAAATGAGTCAGTTCTTCGCATCAGGTGGACAAAGTATTGGAGTTTCAGCTTCAGCATCAGTCCTTCCAATGAACACTCAGGACTGATCTCCTTTAGGATGGACTGGTTGGATCTCCTTGCAGTCCGAGGGACTCTCAAGAATCTTCTCCAACACCACAGTTCAAAAGCATCAATTATTTGGCGCTCAGCTTTCTTCACAGTCCAACTCTTACATTCATACATGACCACTGGAAAAACCATAGCCTTGAGTAGACAGACCTTTGTTGGCAAAGTAATGTCTCTGCTTTTTAATATGCTATCTAGGTTGCTCATAACTTTCCTTCCAAGGAACAAGCGTCTTTTAATTTCATGGCTGTAATCATCATCTTCAGTGATTTTGGAGCCCAAAAAAATAAAGTCTGCCACTGTTTCCACTGTTTCCCCATCTATTTGCCATGAAGTGATGGGACCAGATGCCACGATCTTCGTTTTCTGAATGTTGAGTTTTAAGCCAACTTCTTCACTCTCCTCTTTCACTTTCATCAAGAGGCTCTTTAATTCTTCTTTGCTCTCTGCCATAAGGGTGATGTTGTCTGCATACCTGAGGTTATTGAGATTTCTCCCGGCAATCTTGATTCCAGCTTGTGCTTCATCCAGCCCAGCGTTTCTCGTGATGTACTCTGCATACAAGTTAAATAAGCAGAGTGACAATATACAGCCTTGATGTACTCCTTTTCCTATTTGGAACCAGTCTGTTGTTCCATGTCCAGTTCTAACTAGTGCTTCCTGATCTGCATACAGATTTCTCAGGAGGCAGGTCAGGTGGTCTGGTATTCCCATCTCTTGAAGAATTTTCCACAGTTTATTGTGATCCACCCAGTCAAAGGCTTTGGCATAGTCAATAAAACAGAAATAGATGTTTATCTGAAACTCTCTTGCTTTTTCGATGATCCAGCGGTTGTTGGCAATTTGATCTCTGGTTCCTCTGCCTTTTCTAAAACCAGCTTGAATATCTGGAAGTTCACGGTTCACATACTGTTGAAGCCTGGCTTGGAGAATTTTGAGCCTTACTTTACTACCGTGTGAGATGAGTGCAATTGTGTGGTAGTTTGAGTATTCTTTGGCATTGCCCTTCTTTGGGATTGGAATGAAAACTGACCTTTTCCAGTCCTGCTGGCCACTGCTGAGTTTTCCAAATTTGCTGACATATTGAGTGCAGCACTTTCACAGCATCATCTTTTAGGATTTGAAGTAGCTCCACTGGAATTCCATCACCTCCACTAGGTTTGTTCATAGTGATGCTTCCTAAGGCCCACTTGACCTCGCATTCCAGGATGTCTGGTTCTAGGGGAATGATCACACCATCGTGGTTATCTGGGTCATGAAGATCTTTTTTGTCCAGCTCTTCTGTGTGTTCTTGCCATGGTGCAACAGAGATAAGTTACTTATTCAAGATCACAGAGCTCACAAGCAGCAGAGACGAGATTTGAACCCAGGTGGTGTGGCTCCAGAGTCTACAACTGATCCTCCACTCCTTTTCTTTTAATGAAATCTATACATCATACGGGAGAAAACAATGGCACCCCACTCCAATGCTCTTGCCTGGAGAATCCCATGGACGGAGGAGCCTGGTGGGCTGTAGTCCATGGGGTCGTGAAGAGTTGGACACGACTGAGGGACTTCTCTTTCACTTTTCACTTTCATGCATTGGATAAGGAAATGGCACCCCACTCCAGTACTCTTGCCTGGAGAATCCCATGGACGGAGGAGCCTGCTAGGCTGCAGTCCATGGGGTCGCTAGAGTCGGACACAACTGAGCGACTTCCCTTTCACTTTTCACTTTCATTCACTGGAGAAGGAAATGGCAACCCACTCCAGTGTTCTTGCCTGGAGAATCCCAGGGACCGGGGAGCCTGGTGGGCTGCCGTCTATGGGGTCGCACAGAGTCGGCCACGACTGAAGCGACTTAGCAGCAGCAGTAGCAGCAGCAGCATACATTATACGTGCTTCCCTGGTAGCTCAGACGGTAAAGCGTCTGCCCTCAGTGCGGGAGACCCGGGTTCGATCCCTGGGTTGGGAAGATCCCCTGGAGAAGGAAATGGCAACCCACTCCAGTACTCTTGCCTGGAAAATTCCGTGGACTAAGGAGCCTGGTAGGCTACAGTCCATGGGGTCGCAAAGAGTCGGACACGACTGAGCGACTTCAGTTCACTTCGCTTCATACATCATACACTTTCGATCGTTAGTCACCTGCCCATGTCTAGGGCCCCGCTTGAACTACGCTTTTTGACTTATTTGCCCGCATCGCGTCTCAGCTGCCGCGCACAGGAGCCTCTCGTTGAGGCTTCGCGGACTCTCTGGTTGTGGCACGCCAGCTCGCTCGGCATATGCGCGGCGTTCCGGCTTAGCTGCCCTCCTCCCCGCCCCGGCATGTGGGATCTTAGTTCCCTGACCAGGGGTCAAACCCAAATCACTGGACCACCAGGGAGGTCCTGAGCCCCCACTCTTTTTTTTAAAAAAGGAAGTTTTTAGATTTTATTTGTGTATTTTTGGCTGCGCTGGGTCTTCGCCGCTGCGCCCTGGTTTTCTCTAGTTGCGGCGACGGAGGCTGCTCTTCGCTGCGGCGCACGGGCTTCTCCGTGGAGCACAGGCTCTAGGCATGCAGGCTTCAGCGCAGCGCGCGGGCTCAGTAGCTGAGGCAAAGGGGCTTGCTTGCTTCGCGGCATGTGGAATCTCCCAGAACCAGGGATGAACCCACATCCCCTGCATTGGCAGGTGGATTCTTCTCCACTGGGCCACCAGGGACCCTCCACTCTTTACTAAGCCTTCTGAGCTTTTTTAAAAATTCCACAAGCATTTACTTAGCTCCTTTCCCATGCTGGGCTTGGAAGCAAGAAGGCAGAATAAGGCATCTTCTGCCATCGCAGACCTGGGATCCAAAGCAGATGGGAAACAGAAGGGGTGAGG
The DNA here is from genome assembly GCF_027580195.1 of Bos mutus. Classification (NCBI taxonomy): domain Eukaryota; kingdom Metazoa; phylum Chordata; class Mammalia; order Artiodactyla; family Bovidae; genus Bos; species Bos mutus. Next base: position 71,932 of record NC_091618.1, read on the forward strand.
GCCAATGGAGGCGTGCAACGGGGAGGGGGTCAGGGAAGGGTGGGCTGGGGCTAGGGGATGGTCTGGTAAAGAAGCTCTGGCCTGCAGTTCCAGAGGCCTGGTCTTCACCCCATCTCTGCCACTGACTTGCTGTGTTACTGAGGGCAAGGCCCTACCCCTCCGGGGGCCTGGGTCCCCCCATCAAACCATGAGGAGTTGGGAGTGACTCCCAGAGGATATGGGGCTAGCCAACCAAGCCTCAGGTCTGCCCTCAGCCCCAGGCATGTGCTCATCTCATCTGAATCTGAGCTTCTTTTAAACACAGGTTTTGGGCCTAGGGTTCCTTGAGCTCTGTGACTCTGAGCTGGTGACTCTGGAGGACTTCCAGGAAGAGAAGGCTTTTGGTCTGGGGTAGGTCTTTGAAAGTGAAGGCACCTCCTAGGTCCTCCACACCCATCAGGTACTGGACCTGGACTTGCTCGCAGATCTCCAGCCCTGGAAGGTTGCATGCTTTCAACCTCCCCTGCCTCCTGCCCACACCCTCTGCTAAAGCTATAAGATGTAAGGGTTCCCCTTCTCTATACAGGAGGGCAGGGAGTGGGGACTGATCTGAGCTGACCCAGCAGAGGACATTCTAGAGCCACAGTGATTCACATTCTAGCCATGCCCCTTCCCAGCTGTGTGACCTTGGCCCAGTTACTTGACTTCTCTGAGCCTCCTGTCTTCCTTGGTGCCCACCTCGCAGGATGGTGGGCATGAGCAGGTGTCTGGCACACACTAGGCGCTCAATGAATGGGGCTGCTATAATTATTTTTCACGTGGTAGGGGCGGAGCCCAGGACCCGCAGCCAGGTCTATTTTTAGCCGGGAAAGCGTGGGGGACCAGCGGAGACAAAGCGCGGCCGCCAGCCCGGATGTCAGGGGGCGGAGCCAACGCGCGGAGCCCGCTGTCCCCAGCCCCGCCCTCCTCTTCCGCGGGTCACCTTGGCAGTGGGGCGCCTTCAGTCTCCAGAGCTCCCTCAGCCTCTAAAAGCGCAGTCTGGGGAGGGGCCGCTGGGGCCCGCGGGGTGGGAACATTCGGCCCCATTGGCCACCGGGGAGCTGCCCCCTTTCCTGGCCCAGGGAGGGACGCCGCTGGGCTGGGGACGCCAAGGTGAGCCTGGCCCCAAGTGGGGGTCGGAGAAGGGGGAGAGCTGGTCCCTCCTCCCCCCAGCTCCTCAGCGATGAGTGTCGGGGCTGCAAATAGCCCGGTGGAATCAGTGAGTCACGAAGACTGGAAATACCGCGCCCCTTGCCTCCCTTCCCTCCCCTCCTCCAGACTGCGCCGAGCTGCCTGGAACTCCGATTTCAGTAGCGCCTGGTGGTGCGTGTGGGGCGTCCTTCCAAAGGGCGCTCAGACTCTGAACCGGTCTGCTCCCCAGCCAGGTCCCAGCCGGCCTCTGCCCGGGGCTGTGTGCCCCTAGGTTAGTCCCTTAGCCTCACTGGTCGTCAGCACCCGGCTGGTACAAGACAGACTTCAAAAGCCGCCCAGTGCAGCTGACCAACTGTAGGCGTCCCCATGCCTGGGACAGCGCCTGGCAGGTAGGAGCAGGGGCTGGCAGTTGGAAGAGAAGGCGACGCAAGGGTTTCAGGGAAACCATTCCCAGAAGACTCCCCACGTGGGCCTGGGAGCCAAGGCAGGAGGCCAAAGGAACCCACCTTTCTGTGTGGTCTTGACCTTTACTTGAGCTACCACCCCACTCCCCAGTCTCAAGAAAGACACCGTTTATCCAGCTTTCCATTCCTGCCCTACCCCAAGCTTGAAAACCTCAGGCGGGTGACCTCCAGAAGCTGGTGATTCTGCTGTTTATTGTGTGTGCAGGATACAACGCCAGGACCCCACCACCCCCGTCGTCCCCTGAGGCGACCTCACAGAGCTGGGGCCCCCTACTGCAACCCCTCAGCCCTGCCTCTGAATGTGGGAGACTGCACCAGGTCATGGGGGGCAGCTGGGGGTCCCCAAAATGGAGGCTGGCAGGAGGTCCTTGTCCTGGCCTGGAGATGAGGAGGGACAGGGGTGGGGCATTCTCTCTCTAACAGGAAGCTGTGGAGTGGGTGCAGGGCTGAAAGGCAGAACAGGGAGCTCTTCCCCTCTGCACAGAGGAGCACGGCTGGTTGGAGAGCAGCTTCTGACATCCTGGGTTCAAACCCAGCCTTCAGTGGGCAAGCTGGCCGCTCAGCTGCTCAGACTCTGTCCCCACTGATAAAAGTGGAGATTGTAAACCTGCTTTTAGAGTGCTCTGAGACTTTCTTGGTGGCGGTGGTTAAGGCTCCACCTCCCCACGCAGCAGGTGCGGGTTCAATCTCTGCTTAGGGAATTAAGGCCCCACAGGCTGCAGGGTGTGACCAAAAATTGAGAAATAAAAATAGAATGTTCTGAATTTGGCTGCAATCAATGGTAACGCTTTGTATTTGAAGGACAAGCGTAACTGGGCATGTGTGTGTGTGCACCTGTGTGTGTGTGTGTGCTACACACACATGCCACGCCTATCGCTTCACAGATCATAGATAGGGAGGATGGGGGAGGCGGACGGCCACAAGGGAAGGTTGGCGGGAAGCTGGGGTCCTACCTTGAGGACTCAAGCCCCATCCATACTTCCTCTTGTGGGGTGACTTGTCTGCGGCGGAGACAGTCCTGGGAGCCCAGGTCTCCGGGTGGGAGGAGGAAGGGTCAGCCCCGCCCCTCCGCCCAGCCTTCCCTGGAGGCATGAGCAGGTAACAGACGGTTCACACAGTTTATCACGAACCAGCTGTATTGGGAAAACCCCGTCTATATACAGACACAACATGGCCCTGCCCGGGGGCAGCGGGCTGGATGGGGCACCTTGTGGGCGGGCAGCCTGGCAGTCGGCTCGGGGCTTGGAGAGCGGCCGCGGGGAAGCGGACCATCAGGGCTGTCTCCTGGCCTCTCTGTGCCTGGGCAGTTCGGTTTTGTGGGCACCTCTGCCGGCGACCTGCCTCTGCCCTCCTGCTTCCCTTGGCCAAGGGCGTCCCGGGTGCCCAGTTGCCCTGCCCTGCAGAGACTCCAAAGATGAAAGACTATGTCTGTCTGTCTGTCCTGCAGATTATTTGCCCGGATTGCCTGTCCCAAGCCCCTTCTCCAAACCGGGTTCTCTGCATCTCCTGTTCCCATCCCAAACCTTTTCTTCTGGATTAAGGCTGCATCTGCAATCTGGGGGTCACGAGTGAGGCGGGGGGGTCCCCGACCTGCCCTGGGTAGAGCAGAAGCCCTCATTTGGGGGTGGGGATGACCCACCTGGGGTCTGGGGTGGGGTGGGGTGTCAGGGCCCGGAACCTGGGCTGAGATGTCCCCAGCGCTGTCACGAGGGGATCAGGAGAGCCACTCTGGCTGGCCAGCGGGGAGAACAGGACACGGGGTAGTTGGGGGTGGGGCAGGGGCGGCCTCAGATCTTGATCTCCGTCCGGAAGGTCTGCTGCACGTGCTCCGTGGGGGGCTGGCGCCGGGCCCGGATGGTGAGGCTGCCGTCCTCCCGCAGGGCCGAGGTCACCGACGTGGGGTCCACGTCCTCAGGCAGCTGGCACTTGTGAGCGAAGGTGTTCATGACGGTGCCATCGGCTGCAAGCTGGGGAAGGGGCGAAGGGTCAGGGCGAGCTGCACCCCCCCCCCAGCCCCGCCTGCTCACGTCAAGCCCCAGCCCCTGCTCCCTGCTCCCACCCCAGCTGGGCCCCACGCGCCCTGAGCTCCTGCTCTCAGGCGCGAGAGGCTGGCATCGGAGCTGCCCTGGGGCAGTGGTGCCCACGGGCTGAGCGCCGAGCGTGGATGCGTGCAGAGGAGCTCAAAGGACCCCAGCAGGCCCGGGGGAGGGCGGAGCTTGGTGGAGGAGCTCAAAGGAGGAGGGGGCGTTTCCAGGTCCCTGCGCTCGAATGCCCGCTCGTGGGTGTCCATCAGCCGCTGGCAGCACGCCCCCTGACACCGCCAGCACAGTGTCCAGCAGAGCCGGGGTCGCTGAGTCACTGGTGGGGGCAGGGCGGGCACGTGCTGCCCACTGGTCCTGGCATCCGCAGGGCCTGGCTCCCTGATGGGGGCCCTCCAGGCTCAAAGGAGGAAGCCAGGCCGCGGGAATCAGAGGCGGCCCTGGGCAGCCCCTCTCCTCTAAGGGGCACCTGCCCGTTCAGCCACAGCCACCCCCTCCTCCAGGGTGCAAGCCTCCTGACCCTGAGGACCTGTGGGTGGAGGCAGCGTGGGGTTTGGAGGGTGTGAGGCCCTGACCTGCAGGGCTCTGCCCAGCCTTGAGCCCAGTTCAGGGGTCCCGAGATGAGATGCTAGCTGGGCCTCTGGGTCTGGGAGAAACGAGGCCTTGAGGGGCATCAGGGGCAAGAGCTCCTGCCCCGGCTGCCTCCGGGCATGGGGTGCCCACCACCCACAGGCTTAGAGGGAGGGCCGTCCTCCTCCTCTCAGCTCCCTTTCTCTCACCTCCCGGGGGCCCCCTCCTGCACCCCTCTGCCCCTCGCCGCTCCCCGTGGCTCCCTTGGCTCCTGAAGAAAGAACCTGGGAGCCTGGGTTAGTGACAGGGGTCCTGTGGCCCACCAGCTGCAGGAGCAAGGCCTCCTGTTTGTCCTGGGCGTTGAGGGCTGCGGTCAGGGTGCAGGGTCCCAGGATGGGACCTGGGAGAGGGCCCCTGTGCAGAGGGTACGGGTGTGAAGCCCAGGACTGGGGCGGGGGGACGGGCTCACCTTCTCAGCCCGCACCTCGATGTGGTTGTTGGAGGTGGTGACGATGATGTCCTCAGGTGAGAAGTCGCTCACGTCCACAGCAAACTCATAGGCGTCTCCCAGGGTCTTGATGTTGCCCGGCCCCCCAGCACGGGCCGTGGGGAGTGCTGGGTGGGCAGAGCACAGGGCAGGCTTGTCCCCAGGGCCAGGTTTCTGGCTCCCTCTCGGGTGCGGGGTGAAGGGGCAGACCCCGAGGCCTGACTGTCTAACCAGCCCGTCCCCCTCACCTCTTGCAGCCCACCTTCTGCACCAAGGGGGCGGGGCCTTGCCCAGCAGAGGCTGTGGGGGAGGGGTGTGCGTGTAGGACACTCTGCAGGGACCCACCCCAGGCCGGCAGGGGGTCTGCGTGCCTCCCCAGAGCCCCGCAGCTCTCAGAACTCCAGAGAGGACCTGGCCCCAGGCCCCGCGGACCCCGGCACCAGAGCTGACCCCAGGCCAGCACTGTCTCCTGAAGGCCTGCCCGTCCTGGCCACATCTGTCTGTCCAGCCACATCTGCCCCGGCGGCTGCACGGGGCTGCAGCGGTAGCACCTGTCGCTGGAGGCGCAGTGGCAGCGGGTGGTCCCGCCCTACGTGGCCCCCCTCCCCACGGGGCCCCGAGCGCTTGCCTGGAAAGGCCAGGGGCTCCGAGTGGGGCCGCATGAAGCCGCCAAAATCCTCGGAGAACATGCTCAAGGCCTTCTCCATGGGTGGGTCCTGGGCCGGGAGGCTGTGGGAGGCCGAGGAGGAGGAGGAGGAGGAGGAATGGAAGCTCCGCTCCGCTCTGAAGGTGGAGGATGTCCTGTGGCTCATCCACGGGGCGGCGGCGGGCCCCGGCCGGCCGGCTGGGCAGACAGGCAGCACGGGGGCAGTGGGCTCGGGGAGCTGCCGGGGACCGGCCACCGCCGCTTTATAAGGCCCGGCCGCCCTGGGCACAGGGCCAGCCCCTTGTCTACCGGCTAAATTTAGTCCTCTCCGTGGCCCAGAGGGGCTGGGGAGCTTCTCCAGTGAGACCGCCCTGCTGACAGTCCAGTGCGGGAGGCCGCGAGGCTGAGCTCACTGCCCAGCATTCCAGGCTGATAACTCCAGCCCCAGAGCCGCCGTGGCAACCGCGTGGGGTCCTGTACTGTCCCCCCCACCGCTCAGACCCTGGCCCACCTCAGGACCCTGTGCGTTCCTGTCTCTGGGCCTGTCTTCCCCCAGCAGTCGAAGAACTGTGCCTCCCCCATCAGACTGCAGACCTCTTGCAGAGGGTTTTCTCTCTCAGCCGTTGGTGCCAGGGATCAGGGCAGAAGCCCAAGGCCCTGGATCTGGGGAGGTCAGGAGATGCAAGGTCAGGGGTGCATGGGGGACCCCCACCCACGGGATCCCTGTGTGAGGCAAGGGCTTCCCCAGCCAGAACAGATAACGTTCAGGGCAATCTCTTGGGAGGCCTGAGACGGCCCTGGAGGAGGATATAGAACCTGCAGCTGTTCCCCTCCCAGCCCCCCAGGGAACCCAGATGTCAGGCTTGTCTCCCTGCCCCCTGCCCCTCCCACCACCCCGACTCTGGAATATTTCAAGACCCAGAAGAGAAAGCTGAGGCAGGGTGGGTTGGGTCTGGACTCAGGGGAGGAGAGCAGATGATTCAGGAATGGTCCTTAACGATATAGAAGGTTCTGTTCGCAGGAGGTGTTTGCCTGACCTCCAGCTTAGAGGAGAGGCCGAGGAGGCAGCAGGCGAGGTTTTATTCAGAGTAAAGGAGGCTCGGCGAGACGGTCGTTCTAGCTCTGAGTTCTGAGGGGCCTGCTGGGCCAGGGCTCCTGGCTGCGAGCTTTCCAGCGTGGCCTCATTCAATCCCTGCAAGGAGAGGGTATTCCCATTGTATAGATGGAGAAACGGAGCCTCACAGAGAGCCTGGGGCTTGCACCTGGGAAGTGGCGGGGCCGGGATCTGAAACGAGGTATCTGACCCAAACCCCCCAGGAAGCCAGGGCACCCTGAACATCCGTGTAAGGAGACAGGCTGGCCCAGAACCCCTCGAGAGGCCCCTGCCCACCCACAGGTCCACGGAGCCCGGCTTGACGTCACGCGGCATCAGGGAGTGAAGCCAGGGAAGGCTGACCTGGGAGCCTGGGGCCCCGGGCTGGCTCCCCTCCTGCCCAGACCAGCTCTGGTTCCTCCTGCCTGTGGCGGCCTCTCTGACTGCTGCAGCCCACACAGGAGGTCCTGCCCAGGTGCCCGCTGTACCAGCTGGCCTTGCCCACCCCGGGGCTGGGTGTGACTCGGGCTTCCAGTGTCCCATCCCCTCTCAGACTGGCAGCTCCCTGGGGCAGGTCTTCGCCTGTCTGCCCCATCAGAACAGGGGCTCCTGAACATGGATACCATTCCTCTCTTGTCTGGCTCCTGCACACCCTCCTCCTTGGTGTGTGTGTGGTGGGGGTCCAGCTACAGGGTGATGACTGGGGCTGGTGGTCCATGCAGTGGGGTCAGGGTGGCGGCTGGAACAGAGGGGTCTGTCTCTCCAGTGGAGATTCCTGCCTGGCTGGGTCACCCCACCCCAAAGAGGGGCTTCCAGCAGGGCTGCCAGGAAGTCCCCAGCACTGAGGTGAGACGGAGGGACGGTGGGGGTGGGGCTGGGGGGCCCAGAGGCCTGCCGCCCGCCCGCCAGGAAACAGGAGCCCGTGGCTAAATGCAGACACACAGTCATGGTGTGGAGGCCTGAGTCACTGCTCCTGGACGTCAGCTCTCATTACCCACCCCCGCCCCCCGTGCCTCCCCCTCCCCCGTCCCCGAGGCGTCACCCACACAGGCACTGGATCTACTGGCTTCAGAGGCCAGGAGGGACCCTGAAAGGTCATTAAGGGCATTCCTCTGTCTCTGCGCCTGTCTCTCCCTTCAGACCCTAGGGACAGAAGGGGCTTCAGAGATGATGCAGCATCTTCAATCCCAGACCTGCCAGGGCACCTCAGCCTCCTGGAGGAACTTTTAACAAACACAGACTCTTCCCACATGCCCAGAGATTCTGATGGGAAACTGCTCCCGTCAGCTCCCTGCTCAACCAGCCAACAGGCCAATGTTTGGAAACAACTCACGGCTCAGCAGGTAACTGCTGAACAGCTGCTCTGTGCCAGGCATTGTCTGGGTTCTGGGGTACCCGTGACAGTGATGAGCAAGGCAGAGACAGGGCCCTGCCCCATGGCTCTCGCGCTCCCCTCATTGCAAGAAGTGAAGTGTCAGTCGCTCAGTCGTGTCCCACTCTTTGTGAGCCCATGGATTGTAGCTCCGTGGCTCCTCTGTCCCTGGGATTCTCCAGGCGAGAATACTGGTGTGTGGATTGCCATTTCCTCAGGGGATCTTCCCAACCCAGGCATGGAACCTGGGCTTCCTGCGTTGCAGGTGGATTCTTTATAGTCTGAGCCCCCAGGGAAGCCCTCACTGGACAGAAGAGGAAACCGAGGCCCCGAGTGGTGAAGGACCAGTTAGGGGTGAGAGAGCTATCCTGGCATCAAGCCTGCCCTCCGCCCCCATGGCCTGATGCAGAAGCAGGAGACGAGGGGATCTGCAATGCAGGGATTGGCTCTGGGGGGACTCGCCGCAGGCACGGTGTCCACCTGCCACCCTCACCCCAGGTTCCCGATGCTCGCAGGGCTAGGGGATGAGGTGTGGCCGTCTGCTGCTGGCTGGCCAGCTGAGGCTGCCTGAGACCGGAGATGCAGGTTTGGGGTATCAACAGGGCGGCCGGTGACACTGTCACTATACACGGGTTGGAGCAGCCGAGCAACGGTGGGCCCCAGTCTGTGCAGAGCAGTGAGCCCCCACCCCACCCCTCACAGCACACACGGGCTCCTAGCTTGGATTGACTTGGCCTGACGTCTAGGGGCAGAGGGTGGCTCGGGGTCTCAGGAGTTTAAGTCACTGAAGGTCCATCATGATTTTCAGAAAGGGGGCGCTGTCTGGAAGAGGGCAAGAGTTGTCCCAGATCTCTGGCCCAAGTCTTCAAAAAGTGGTATCGGGCAGAGATCCTCTGCTCTCTATGCCTAAACCCTCGTCCTGAATGCCTAAGCCACAGAAACTGCAGGACTCTGGGCAGAGGAAGAGCCATAGCATCTGAGTCTGGGTTCAGCATCTGCTTTGTGATCTTAGACGAGTGAGTGCCCCTCTCCAATGCTCCATTTATTGTTACTGTATCTTTGCCGTGTCCAGGCACTGTGCTCAACCCTCCTCCAAGTCAGTGAGTGCTCAGGGAAACCCAAGCAGGTGAGAGGTGTCAGCCCATTTTAAAGAAACGGAGCCTCGGAGAGGCGAGGGTGCTTGCCCAGGGTCACAGAGGCCGAGGGACAAAGCCCAAAGTTCCACCCTGGTTTGCCTGGCTCCCAAGCCTGGACACCTCTCCAAGATCCTGCCTTGATGACCTGCCTTCACTCAGAGCTGGGGCAGGGGGCCGACAGGCTGGAGCAAGAACAGGGAGTTGGGGCGGGGGGAGGAACTTGGACTAGATCTTCATGTCCAGACCCCCCAGTCTGCGAAACTGCCTCTCCCACCATAGCACCCCAGGGGCAGTGGCTGTGCTTGAGGCTTCCGGGTAAAGGCCACAGACTTTAACCTGCCCCAACCGAGCGTGGGAGCGGGTGCATCAAGCTCCTCCTCCCAGCAGCCCTGTCGGGCAGGGCCAGCATCACCATTTGAGTGGACCCTTCCACTCTCTCCTCTGATCTTCCAAATCCCTCCCGTGCCCAACTCTGAGAGTGTGCAGCCCTGACCTTCGGCCCCTGCAGATGACCCCTACCTGTCCTGTTGCATCACGGGCATCCCCCTCGCAGGCCCTCTGACCAGCCCGTAGCTCAGGTGGGTGCCCCTGCCTCTGCGTGGCTCTGGCAGGTTGGGGAGCCCCCGCCCTGGCCCCTCCTGGCGGCTCTGGCCTGTACTGCTCGGCGGGCCGGGGCAGTTCCAGTCGGTTTGTCAAGGACATTCTTAATGGCCAGGGTAAACCCCGGCGGGGAGGGGCGGGGAGGACGGGGGCCAGGTGTTGATTGGTGGAATGCACACCTGTCCAGGTGCACCTGAGTTGCAAGCAAAGGAGTCTCTGTCAGAGGCGTGCTGGCTGGGGCCACAGCGGAGCAGACTGACCGAGGTGAGAGGCCGCGGGGTACAGCGCCAGGATGGACTCGGACGAAACCTGCCCGGGCCAGCGCAGGGCGGGAATGGGAGGCTGGGGACAGGGAGCCAGCACCGCCTTTTGACCCTCAGGGGCTCTCCCTCTGGACCTGGGGTTTTCTTGACTCAAGCCTCAGCTGCGGGGGCGGGGGGGCTCAGGGATGGGGGCTTAGGGGGCTCAGGGGGCTCACTGATGGACCCCACAGTGAGACGGTGACTCCACTGGGCGAGGAGGCTACCCCGAGCAGCGTTAACAGTCAAGCGTCCTGGGAAGGTGGAGTAACGGCTCCCAGAAAGCCGGGGGCCAGGCCTCGGTCAACCAGCTGCTAGACATGGAAGGGGCCACTCTAAACCCCCAGCCCCACCCCGAATGTTAACGCGTGCAGCCTCGGGGTACCCCCTCAGGAAGGAAGGCACATCAGAGCTGTGTCTGCTCCTGAAAACGTCTCCTTTCCTTCCTATTGGGGAAGCAGAGATGGGAAGGGCCCAGTGCCAGGGAGGGGAAGGGCTTTGCAGCCGCCCACCAGGGCCCGTCTACTCCCTCAGGGGCCCGATGGAGGAGCTGGTGGGGCTTCGTGAGGGCTCCTCGGGGAACCCTGTGACTCTCCAGGAGCTCTGGGGCCCATGTCCCCGCGTCCGCCGAGGCATCCGAGGTGAGAGCTGGGCTCCATACCCCTGACCCCATCACAAGGTGGGAGTCCCCTCATGACAGCACCCTGCCCAGCCCGCCTCCCCACTCTCCTTGGAGCCTGGGAGCAGCCCCTCCTTCCCCAGGTCCAGTGTTTCCTGGGTGACAGGATGGAGGGAGGGGGTCTGTCCGCCTGTCTGTGGGTCAGACGTGCTCGCGGCTGGCTCTCTGCTCTTTGGGAACACGGTCCCCAGGTCTTGGGACGACAGAGCAGTCTCTTTAGACACCGGCGTTCTCTCTGCTGTGGACCCTGCGGAGATGCTGGAGAGAGCACCACTCCGGGGCCCCCACACCCTGCCTCTCTCTTCCTCCATCAGAGCCTCAGGAAGGGGCAGGGGTGCGGGGGGCAGATGATCAGAGGCACCCTCCTGGTGGAGCCTGGTACCCACTGTGCCACCGCCTCCACTTGCCACAAATCCTGCCCTCCCTCAAGTAAGGCAGAGCCCCCTCCCAGCCTCCCGGGACTGGCCCACCTGACCCCAGCCCTACACAGCACCTTCCCTCCCTGCCTTCCTCGGCACCGGGCTCTGACCCGCTGCCCCTGCCCCAGGTGGCCTGGACTGGCTGAAGCGGAAGCTGTTCTGCGTGGGTGAGGACTGGTACTTCCTGACGGTCCTCGGGGTGCTCATGGCCTTGATCAGCTTCACCATGAGCTTCACTGTTGGGCGTGTGGTCCGAGGTAACCCCCCCACCCCCGACACGCCCGCCCGCTCAGGAGCCAGGCCTCCGAGCACGCTCTCGGGATGCCAGGGATGGAGGGGGCCGCCAGGTGCAGGGGGCAGGGAGGGCGCTGGGTCTGGTCCTGGCATGCTGGGTGACCCTGGGCACCTCCCTGGGCCTCAGACTCCATGTCTGCACAGTGACGAGAGACCAAACCGTCATTTCTCTGGGCTTTATGCCCACCCCTGCCCCTGCTCCCCCTGCCCTGGTCTCAGCCCAGTAACCCTGGGTAGGGCCCTCGTCTAGACCACAGGCACAGGACAGTCCCTCCCCATGCTTCTGCAGGCTCCCTCCACCTGAGGTCCCCCTGCAAGGGGAGCGAGGGACAGGAAGTTACTCTGGTGGCATTACAAGGACCTGCCGGGCACTAGACCACGTCTGGCTTTCTTACAATCACCCTGTAAGGGAGTTACCATCAGAGCCCATTTGACAGATGGGAAAAACAGAGGCTCAGCGATGTTGAACAGCTTGCAAAATGTCACTCAGCTAAGGAGTGGCAACGCTGAGATAGGGATCCAGGGTCCTGCTCCTCCTCCTCCTGGGGGTCTGCCGCTCACGGGACGGCCCTGGCCACCTCTCTGTGGGCGGCCTCTGGCCGTGCACTTTCCGGCCAGCAAGCAGGTGTCTGAGAGCTGTGCAGTCTGTGGACGACTCCCTGATACCCCGCTGTCCCCAGCACACAAGTGGCTGTACCGGGAGATCGGGGACAGCCACCTCCTCCGGTATCTCTCCTGGACTGTGTACCCCGTGGCCCTGGTCTCCTTCTCCTCAGGCTTCTCTCAGAGCATCACGCCCTTCTCGGGAGGTAAGCCCAGTCGCCACTCCATCTGCCTGTGTGCCTTGCCCGGCAGTGACTGCTGGCCAAAGACTCCTGTCCTGCTGGGCTCCTGCTGGGGGACAGCAGGAAGCGGTAACCTCACTTATCAGCAGAGAAGCCAGGCTTGGAAGAGTCGTGGCACTTGCCCAAAGTCACACAGTGAAAAGGACAGAGCCTGCCTCGGGTCACTGCTGACTCTGCTTTGAGGGGCTCATGGAGGCGCACGTCTCTGCCAAGCCTAGCAGCTCTGCCTCCGGTCCCGGCCAGCAGAGGGGGGTGCAGGGGTGCGTCCCGGGGGCGAGGTCTGAGAGCCCCTCCTAGTTCCCCCCATCCTGCAGTAGCATCTAGCAGGCCCAGCTGGAGGAAGGTGGATGTTCGCATCCCCTCTCTGACCCTCAGCTTTCTCATCCGCAGAAAGTGAAAAGTGTTAGTCACTCAGTCACGTTTGACTGTTTATGACCCCATGGACTGTAGCCCGCCAGGCTCCTCTGTCCATGGAATTTTCCAGGCAAGAATACTGGAGTGGGTAGCCTGTCTCTTCTCCAGGGGATCTTCCCGACCCAGGGATTGAACCCAGGTCTCCTGGTTGCAGGTGGATTCTTTACTGTCTGAGCCACCAGGGAAGCCCTCATCCGCAGAATGCATTTACAGCTCCTCACTGACAGGGCTTAGGGGACCCGACAAGACCCGAACGTGGAACTCTGTGCAGGGTAAAGGGATGAGGGCTAATCTAAAGGTGGTCCTCCCCTTGCCCCCATCCACCCACCCCACCAAGGTTCTGGGATTCCGGAGCTGAAGACCATCCTGTCAGGCGTGGTCCTGGAGGACTACCTGGACATCAAGAACTTCGGGGCCAAGGCGGTGGGCCTCACCTGTACCCTGGCCAGCGGCAGCACCATCTTCCTGGGCAAAGTGGTATGGCCGGCGTGAGCGCACCACTGCCTCCCCCCTCCCCCCCCGCTGCCCTCCAGCCCCAGCTGCCTTTTCTGCATCACCCACTGAGGCCAGTGCCCACCTGAAGGTGGAGGAAGGTCAGGTCCCCAGAGTGTGACTCTGGAACCTGGGATGTGGGGTGGAGGGGTGGGGGGCACGCCATCCCTGGATGAGCAGGGGCCCTGGGACCGAGGGATTAGAAGGGGAGGAGCAGGGTGGGGGCTCAAGGCCCGACCCGAGCCCTGTGCCCACACCTCCCTGGCAGGGCCCCTTCGTGCACCTGTCTGTGATGATCGCTGCCTACCTGGGCCGCGTGCGCGCCAAGGCCACTGGGGAGTCCGAGGTAAGGGGCTCGTGGAGACCCCCTCCGCTGGAGGAATGAGAGGGAGGGGTGGGCGCGGGCTGGCTCTCAGCCCGGGACTCTGGATCCCTCCAGAACAAGAGCAAGCGGAATGAAATGCTAGTGGCCGGGGCGGCGGTGGGCGTGGCCACGGTGTTCGCAGCGCCCTTCAGCGGTGAGGCCCCGCCCGGCCCCGGGTCCCACACCCGCCCCCGGGCTCCCCCACACCCCCCCGAGGCCCCCACACCCCCAGGGTCCACACCCGCCCCCCGGGCGCCCCCACACCCCCTGGGGGCCCCCACATCCCCCGGGGCCCCCACACCCCCGGGGACCTCCCACACCCCCCGGGCGCCCCCACACCCCCGGGGACCCCCCACACCCCCCGGGCGCCCCCACACCCCTGGGGGACCCCCGCCCCAGGCGCCCCACACCCCCGGGGACCCCCCCACACCCCCCGGGCGCCCCCACACCCCTGGGGACCCCCACACCCCCGGGCGCCCCCACACCCCCCGGGGCCCCCACAGCTTTCGGGCCCCCACAGCTCCCGGGCTCCCACGCCCGACCCCCACGGCCCCTGGCGCAGCCCGGCCACTCCGCCCGGCGCAGGGACCTGGGGGGCAGATGGGGCGGTCGCGGTCCTTCCCGCCGTCTTCCCGGGAGCGCTGACCGTCCCCAGGGTGGCGGGGCGGCGCGGGTGGGCGCCGAGACGCGCGGCGGTCCCCTGGACAGGCTTGGGCTTTAAACTCGGCCCCCCTGCGCGTCCCGGAGCGGCTGAGCCCGGCTCTCAGCCTCACTCCTCGTCTGTGAAATGGGGGCGGGCACCCTCCCCACCGCAGGGGTCAGGATAGGGGCGCCGGGTCCCGCCGCGCGTGCCCGCCCTCAGCTTCAGCTCAGAACCGGGAGCGGGTGGCCCTGCCCCGGCGGCGGCGGGAGGCCCAGCACGGCGGGCTCTCAGCCCCGCGTCGCCCCCAGGCGTCCTGTTCTGCATCGAGGTCGTGTCCTCTCACTTCTCGGTCTGGGATTACTGGAGGGGCTTCTTCGCGGCCACCTGCGGGGCCTTCATGTTCCGCCTGCTGGCAGTCTTCAACAGCGAGCAGGGTGAGCGCCTCCTAACTCTGCCCCTGCCCCCTGGCCCTGCCCCCTGCCCCCTGCCCCTCCCCCCTCCCATCTCTTCCCCTCCCTCTCCGCTTCCTCCCGTCCGCTGCCCCGCTCCTAGGCGCTTGGAAGGAACTGACCTGTGTTGGGCCTGAAGGATGGGAGCCCCCAGGGTAGAAGCGGGTGAAGCCAGTCAGGGAGGCCGGCCGGGAGAAGGCGTCTGGGGCACACCTGCTGGCCTCCTCTCCTGCCCGCTGATTCTGAGCCTTCGGCTGGGCCGGGCCCTGACCCCACTCCCCGTCTCCCCAGAGACCATCACCTCCCTCTACAAGACCAGTTTCCGGGTGGAAGTTCCCTTCGACCTGCCAGAGATCTTCTTTTTCGTGGCGCTGGGGTGAGTGGGGGCGCCGCCGGCCTGCACAGCTGCCCTGGGACCAGGACGGGCTCTGGACTCACACCCGCCCCTGCAGGGCCATCTGCGGCGTGGCGAGCTGCGCTTACCTCTTCTGCCAGCGAAAGTTTCTCGGCTTTGTCAAAACAAATCCAGTCCTCTCCAAACTGATGGCCACCAGGTGTGCCCTGGGTGGGGGCCGGGACCCGTCAGGGTGATGCCCCAGACCCTCTGTCCCTGGTCACCAGCACCCTCTGCAGGCCCCCGCAGGGTCTGCCTCCCCCTTACTCGGCCACCAGCGTCAACATTCCAGCCCTCCCTTGCTAACGGCCACCCCACTGCCTACGAAGCCCAAGACCTCACTGAGCCCTGCTCCCCCAACCTAGTCTGAGCCCTGGCGTTGCTGTTTCAGACTCAGCCCTCCTCCGCCAGGCGGGTCCCACTCCCGTCCCTCCTGCCTGGCGGACAGTGGCCTCTGTCCTGAACCCTCCTATATTCCCGCCTCCGGTCACCCAGTGGTATGGGGCAGCCCCCCGAATCAGAGCCCTGCCCCTGCCCCCTCCCCCCATGCCTGCCTTAGCATCGCCCCCAGACTGACGGGCCTGCCCGTGGGTGGGGTGCGGGGAGTCGATGGCCGGCCTGGCGCTGACCCCCACCCACGCCCACAGCAAGCCTCTGTACTCAGCACTGGCGGCTTTCGTCCTTGCCTCCGTCACCTACCCGCCTGGCGCGGGCCGCTTCATGGCGTCTCGGGTAAGGGCCTGAGCTGGGGGGTGTCCACCATCTCCCTGAGTCCCCTCAACACCCAGAAGAGGAGGGCTGTGTGGCGCTTTTCATGGGAGGCCATGGCAGTTCCCTGGGGGCTCAGATGGCAAAGACTCCACCTGCAGTATGGGACACCTGGGTTCGATCCCTGGGTCAGGAAGACCCCCTGGAGGAGGGCATGGCAACCCACTCCGGTATTCATGCCTGGAGTATCCCATGGACAGAGGAGCCTGGCAGGCTGCAGTCCACGGGGTCGCAAAGAGTCGGACACGGCTGAGCGACTGAGCACATAGCAGCTCCTGCAGCGACAGAGCCGTTCCCAAAGGAGTCCCCCCAGCAGGAAGTGACAGAGGAGGGTCTGAGGCTGTGAAGGGTGGGGGCACTGCTGCCCGGCCCTTGGGTAGAACTCTGACCCCCCTCCCCTCCAGCTGTCCATGAGGGAGTATCTGGACTCCCTGCTCGACCATAACTCATGGGCGCTGCTGACCCGGAACTCGTCCCCGCCCTGGCCCGTGGAGCCCGACCCTCAGAACCTGTGGTTCGAATGGTACCACCCACAGTTCACCATCTTTGGGACCCTCGCTTTCTTCCTCGTTATGAAGGTGGGCCCCCAGGGGTATGCACAGAGCCTGGGTGGGCCGGGGTGCCTCCCCACGATATGCATGCAGCACAGGGCCTGCACCTTCCCTCAGACCCCCTGCCCTGACCTCTGCCCGCTGTGTGGTCCCTGGCAAGTTGCTTCAACTCTCTGAGCCTTGCTTTCCTCATCTTTAAAGTGGGGTCGTCACCAGGCCTACATCATAGAAGGTTGGAAGGCAAGAAACGAGAGGCTCTGGTGCAGTGCCAGGCACACAGTAGGCACGCTGCCAGCATGGAGGTCCTTCCCCGGCTCACACCTCCACTCACACCAGAGGCTGCTGACCGGTGTGCGCCTGGGCCTCCTCCTCCTCCAGGGACACTCCCCGCCCCAGCTGGTCCCTCCCCTGCCGCCTCTAACCTCCGCCCCCACGACCCCGCCCTGTTCTCCCCGCAGTTCTGGATGCTGATTCTGGCCACCACGATCCCCATGCCTGCCGGGTACTTCATGCCCATATTTATCTTCGGTGAGTCTGGGTGTCAAGAGTCTGAGGCTCAGGGTGCCGGGACAGGGCCATGGCTGCTCGTCCACCTGCCTCCCCAGTATGGTGCTGAGACTGGTCCCCAGGTGGGGAGGGTTCTGGGAAGCAGGTCAGCCTAGCCCCCATCCTCACACTAAGTCTGTGGCCAGGAGCTGCCATTGGGCGCCTCCTAGGAGAGGCCCTTTCTGTGGCCTTCCCCGAGGGCATCGTGGCCGGAGGGGTCACCAACCCCATCATGCCTGGGGGGTACGCGCTGGCAGGTGAGTGGACCAGGTTCTTACTGGGTGGGCATACATCATGGGTCTGGGCTGGACCTGGAGAACCAGCTAGCAGCTCTGCAGGGCATGGGGAGGTCAGTAGCCTCCCCTGAGCCCGACCCCTCCCTGGACCCCTCCTCTAAGCCCCCCTACTCTTTCTAGCTTCTCTCTGGGCCCTGATGCCCCCTCTCCCTTACTGCTCTCTCTGTCACCAAGCCCAGGCCCGAGGCATTTCCAACAGTAGCCAGCTGTAGCCTCTGGACAGTCCCCAGCCGAGCCCACGGCCATCCTCACAGCAGCCTTGCTGTCTCCAGCCTGAACCCGCTCCCTGGCTGTGACGCCCTCCCCGGCTTGCAGGGGCTGCTGCGTTCTCAGGGGCCGTGACGCACAGCATCTCCACTGCGCTGCTGGCCTTCGAGCTGACTGGTCAGATCGTGCACGCGCTGCCCGTGCTGATGGCAGTGCTGGCTGCCAACGCCATCGCCCAGAGCTGCCAGCCCTCCTTCTACGACGGCACGATCATCGTCAAGAAGCTGCCATACCTTCCGAGGATCCGGGGCCGAAAAATCAGGTGAGCGGCGCCCGCTCAGGTTGGACCGAGGCGACGGAGTCCGGGTGGGCTGAACCCGGTCCCAGGTGAGTGTGGGAGGGGCTGACACACGCGGCTGTCTAGTCTGCATGCCCTCCAGCTCCCCGTGTGACCTCACATGAGTGCTCGGCCTCCCGAGCCTCGGTGTCTTCCTGGTCATCAGTCTGTCTTCACAACAGGAGGACAGATGCTGGGGCTCAGAAAGGTGCCGTGTCTTGACCCAGGTCACACAGCGAGTCAGCACCAGCTCGGGGAGGTCCCACCCCTCCCCCTGCTCCTGCTCTGCGGTCCTCACTGGGGCCTTGGGAGCTAGAGGTGGGGCTGGAATACTAGAATGGGAAACAGGCTTTGAGGTCCTCCCTCGACCACACAGGGTCGAGCAGCCTCTGTCCCCAGCGAAGCAGGACCAAGAGCCTCTGAGACTCCTGGGTCCAAGGCCCAGCTCAAAGATGAGCAAGCTGCCGCCTTCTCCAGACTCGGTCTCCCCATCTGTAAAATGGGGGTGGTTACTCCAGTCATTTTCAAACTTTGAAGTTTTTTCCCCCCTTTATGCTATAAAGCTTTTCTTCAAATGAAATTCTCCAGGGATGGCTTCTGAAGAAACTGGAGCTGGTCTTGGGGAGATAGAGGTTGGGGGGCTGGGAATCCAGAGCCAGGCCATAGGTGAGTCGTTCCCCAGGCTCCTCCCCAACCTGGGATGTGAGGAACTGTTCCTCCTAGGAATCCCTTAGTCCTGGCCTGCACTGGAGAACCAGCGAACTCACCCGGGCCCCCGCCTTGCCCCGGGTCTGGAGGACACACTGCTCCAGGGCCTGATGGGAGCACTCCTCTGCCTGCAGCTCTCACAGGGTGACTGTGGAGCACTTCATGAACCGAGCCATCACTGCGCTGGCCAAGGACACACCGCAGGAGGAGGTGGTCAAGGTCGTGACCTCCACAGACATGGCCGAGTATCCGCTGGTGGCGAGCACAGGTGCCCAACAGGAGCGGGGTGTGAATGGGGAAGGGGCTTCCATCTGCTCCCTCTCGCACCTGGGAGAGTCAGACTCAGCAAAGGGTGAGCAGAGCCTTGGACCTGTCAGGAACCTGAATCCAGACCCAGGCTCTGCAACTGTGTGACCTGGGGCAAGTCACTTCAGCTCTCTGAGCCTTCTTCCTCGTTGGTAAAATGGAGATAATAACCATCCCACCTTGCAGTCCTCGACATGTTTATTTATTGATCTTTTTTTGACCTTGCAGTCCTTTTCTTTTAAAGGTTCTTTTTTTTCTTTTTTTCATGTAAAGTCTTTATTGAATTTGTTACAATATTGCTTCTGGGTTTTTAAAAATTATCTATTTATTTTTGGCAAGGGCCCTAGGGCTCAAGGGCTTCAGCAGTTGCAGCACTCAGGCTCAGGGGCTGTGGCTCCTGGTCTCGGGTGCTCAGGCTCAGTGGCTGTGGTTCCTGGTCTCGGGCACTCGGGCTCAGTGGCTGTGGTTCCTGGTCCCTGGCACTCAGGCTCAGGGGCTGTGGCTCCTGGTCTCGGGTGCTCAGGCTCAGTGGCTGTGGTTCCTGGTCTCGGGCACTCGGGCTCAGTGGCTGTGGTTCCTGGTCTCGGGCGCTCAGGTTCAGTGGCTGTGGTTCCCAGTCCCTGGCACTCGGGCTCAGTGGCTATGGCTCCCAGTCTCGGGCACTCAGGTTCAGTGGCTGTGGTTCCCAGTCCCTGGCACTCAGGCTCAGGGGCTGTGGTTCCCGGTCTGGGCACTCGGGCTCAGTGGCTGTGGCTCCCGGTCTCGGGCACTCGGGCTCAGTGGCTGTGGCTCCCAGTCTCGGGCACTCGGGCTCAGTGGCTGTAGCTCTCAGGGTTAGTTGCACCACGGCATGTGGGATCTTCCCGGACCAGAGATCTGACCCCTGTCTCCTGCATTGGCAGGTGGATTCTTGTATACTGTGCCCCCAGGGAAGTCCCAGTGTTGCTTCTGTTTTTCGGGGTTTTGTTTGTTTGTTTTGGCCATGAGGCTTGTGTAACCTTCGCTCCCTGACCAGGGATTGAACCCATACCCCCCTGCATTGGGGCAAAATCTTAACCACTGGACCACCAGGGACGTCCCGACACATTTGAATGAGAGTGAGAGGGGGCTGGTAAGGCACAGTGCGAGTCCTAGAACAGGCCTGGTGTGCTTGGGGAGGAGGGTAGTGTGATGGGAGCACACCTTCCTCCCAGGAGGCTCCTCCCTCAGCCTCCCCGCCCAGCGTTCCCCAGCCGAACTACCTCCCTCAGTCCTGGCACCATCAGAAAGATCTTTTCATGGAAACATGGATGGGGGCCCTTGTTAAAAGCCTCGTAAGCTGAATCTTGAGGGAGGGCCTAGCTGGAACATCGTTTCCCTCTTGGACAAGGACAGTGTGAGTGGGAAAGATAAGCAGGGCTCAGGGAGGGGACAGCCGTGTCCACTCAGGGCCTCTGTCAGCCCGTACGTCCCCTTTGTGTAAATGAGGAAAGGTGCGCACTTGACGAGCGTAGCGTGGCTGGACGTTGGTCCCCGCTTGTCCTGTGAGCCGGTTTCTCGGGCACTGAGCAACCTGCACAGCCATACGTGCCATCCACGTCCCGAACCCAAGAAGTGTGAAGCGATTATGAGCAGCAGAACCGTAGACAGACCCCTTACGCTCTATGAACTGTAGTTGCCTCAGCTGGAAAGTAGGGAGGACAGACAAGGTGGCCTTTGGACTCATGCCCTCACTGGGAAATGAGAGGCAAAGCCCAGCCCCAGGGCACAGCTGTCCTCAGGAGGTGTCCCAGGCCTGCTCCTGCTTGAGGCCCCGCCACATGGGGCATTTCAGGGTGGGCAAGTGACCTCCTGGCCCCCTGGCATCCTTGCCCAGCTGCCCTCAGAAGCTGAGTGACCTTGGGCAAGACAACTAACCTCTCTGTGCCCCTGAGCCTGTTTCCTATTCTGTAAAATGGGCGATGGTAGTTCCTGGCTCACAGGTTGCTGCAGGTTCCTGAGAGTCATGAGAACACCCAGCACGGTTCTTGGCACATCACGGAAGCCCAGGAAACAGAAGTTCCTTTTCATAACGTGGCTCTTTCCGTCTCCCTCTCTGCCTGTCCAGAGTCCCAGACCCTGGTGGGCACCGTGCGAAGGGCACAGCTGGTGCAGGCCCTCCAAGCTGAGCCACCCTCCTGGGCTCCAGGACAGCAGGTGAGTGCTCTTGTGAGGTGTCAGGCGGGGATGGGGAGTCGGGAGGGTTTTCGCAGAGTGGCCAGCTGATCGCCTGTGGTTTGAGAGGGGCCTATCCCAGGTCCCCATAACCCTTCCCGCATCCTCAGCGGTGCCTCCAGGACATCTTGGCTGAGGGGTGCCCCGTGGAGCCAGTGACCCTGAAGCTGTCCCCGGAGACGTCCCTGCACCAGGTAATGGGCAAAATTCCGGCTGTGGGCAGACCTGGTCCTGGGACGGAGGGGAGGAACTGAGAGGGAAACTCAGCTTCGGGTCCTCGACACACAGTGTGCTCTGCTCCTCCTGCGTCTACCTCCCCGCTGTGGAAGGCGCATGCAGTCCCTGCCTCTCTACCCCTCAGTCTCAGGGCTGTTGGGACACAGACGCGGGGAGAGGGAGAGCTTAGGAAGCTGAAGACTCTGGACGGACAGAAATGGTGGTTAGAAGTTTGTCTTTCATCAAGGCACACGTGGGTTTCAATTCCAGGTCTCCCACATTCTGCCCGTGTGATCTTGGGCAAATTACTTAATCACTCTGACTGCTGGTCCCTCCCCGCTGCAAGCACAGAGCCTAGCACATGGGGCCATGGAGGGACGGAGCGGGTTGGGGGTCTAAAGGAGGCCCAACCCCTGTGTCCACGGCTGATGCTGGATGATCCTGAGTGGCGAGGCCCACTGGTCCCTTGTGTGGACTCTGGGGACCCCTGGTGGTCATAGTGGACATTGCAGGCCCAGCCCTCCAGGCTGAGAAACAGCTCAGAAGCAGCTCAGAAGCAGCGGGGCGGGCAGGGGGAGCAGGGGCAGCACCCCGGACAGAGGCTGGCCAGGGCCTTCATCTGCGCAGGACTCACAGGCTGGGAAGAAACTGAGGTGGGAGCCGGTCCTCCAGCGCTTCCTAACCCCTCTCCTGCAGGCACACAACCTCTTCGAGCTGTTGAATCTTCAGTCCCTCTTCGTGACATCTCAGGGCAGAGCTGTGGGCTTCGTGTCTTGGGTGGAGGTACCGTGGCCCCGAGGATGAAACAAAGGGCAGCAGCCAAGCTTGAGCAGCCGGGGTGGGAGCGGGGGACCAGTAACCACCACCACATGGGGAGGGGCCCGTGGGAGGGGCGGGGGGCCAGTAACCGCCACCACATGGGGAGGGGCCCGTGGGACTGCTGAGCCGGCCACTCGGCCCAGCTACGCCTACTTACCTTGTGGCCACTGGCCAGCCCCGCCATTACCTCTGGGCGTCAGTGATCCCATCTATGCAGTAGAGAGGCCCTGGCTCTAAACCTCACTCCAAAATCAGCCCTCAGGGGAGGCAGACTATACTGCAGCCTCCATCTTCAGTCTCTTCTTCACTCTCCCCCTCTCTGGTCTCTGTTCTAGTTGGAGAAAGCGATTTCCAAGCTGACAAACCCTCAGGCCCCAAAGTGAGCCAGCCTGGCAGGATGAAACAGAGCCACTCGGCTACCCCGTGAAGGAAGCAGCACAAAGACCCTGCCTGTGTCCCCACGACAGCACACCCCTCCCCTCCAGCCCAGCTCAGCTCCTCAGCGAAACAGGCAGCTGACCTATCACTGACCTACCACGGTCGCCATGTCCCATCCTCGTGGGACAAGTGCCACATGTCCTGAAGGACAAACCCCACCCTGGGAGCTCAGGATGTGAGACAGCAGAAAGCTGCCCTGTGGTGGGTACTGCAAGAAAGCATCCGATTCACAGATGAAGAGCCTGGTGTCCTCTGTCAGCAAGGGCAGGCACAGGTGCCCTCTGGGAGTTGTGTGACTCCCAACAGGAGGCTTCCAAGGCAAATAAAGCTGGTTCCCAGAGCTGCGCTCCGTGCTCATCTCAGCATCCAGGTGTCTCGCCGCCTTAGCGGCTCGCCTGCGCCAACCCCGAGTGAGCTCTCGGGGGTCCCGAGATGGCTGCATGGGCATTCCAGGCCTGGACCCTGGACCCCCATTCCTTGTGCCCCCTTCCTGGCAGGGAGCTATGGGGGAGAGCGGGCTCCCACTGGGTCTTACGATGCCTGTCCTCATGGGTACACATGACCCTGTGACCCAGCTACCTCCACTCCAGCCTCAGCCTCCTCCTTGGCTGAGCCGGGGCTGACAAAGCAGGGTCCCCAGGTGGGGTTCCTCAGAGTCCACAGAGCCTTAAGTCTCCTCCATGGGGACCAT
This sequence comes from Bos mutus, assembly GCF_027580195.1. Lineage (NCBI taxonomy): Eukaryota > Metazoa > Chordata > Mammalia > Artiodactyla > Bovidae > Bos > Bos mutus. Next base: position 94,877 of record NC_091618.1, read on the forward strand.
CCTGGCCACCAGCAGCAGGGTGACCAGCAGTCTTTGTGTTGAGGGGTCAGGGCCCTCTCCCGTGAGCTGGGAGCCGAAGGACGTGCCATCCCCTGCAGAGACCAGGCCAAGGTCATCCATGGAGAATCCACCACTTTAATGTCTGCTGAGAACCTTCCTGGAGGTGGAGGCGGGTGTGAGGAGGGGAAGCAGGGCCCCAGGGAGTGGATCTGGAGAGTGAGGGGCCAACAAACACCCCGAGACAGAGTCCTGTGAAGAGCGCTGAGCAGCAGGGGTCAGCGCCCCGAGAAGCAGGGGTCAGCACCCCGAGGAGCCACCGCCTCTGATGGGGCCGGAGCGCAGGCAGAGGGCGGAGGGCTGAGCCTGGGGCTGAGCGGGGTCCCCACGCCCTTGCGTGGCTGTCGGCTCCTCTGGGCAGTCTGCCCGGGTGTCTGCTGAGAGTCCTCGAGCCTGCCCATGGCAGACACCCTTCAGGGAAGGCGCCCTCCTGAGCCAGGTAGAGAGGGGGAAGGGGATCACGGCTCCCACGGGGGAGGCGGGGGAGGTCCGGGAGGCACAGAGTGTCCACAGGAGTGCCGCCCCAACCCCATGCCTGCCCCGAGGGGTCACAAAACGCCCACCCAGCGCCCGGGGTCCTGATGGCTCCGGGCTGCCTGCCGGGCCACAGCGGGAGCGGCCTGGCCCTCCTCAGTTGTAGAACACCTCGTCCTCCTCCTCAGAGGGCAGGCCACCGTCCCCGGAGCGGAGGGGGCCCTGCGGTCTGGCCCCCGCCTCAGGCCCCAGGGACCCCGGGAGCCGCGGCCGGAGCTGCCATCCGGGGCTGGGGGGCTCGTCAGGGGAGGGCCAGGCGTCGGGGGAGGAGAAGGCCAGAAGACTGTCATCCTGCGAGCGGACACTCAGAAGGCTGTCCTGGAGGTAGACGCTCCCCAGGTCTGCAAAAGCAACGGGGGGTTGGGGGTGAGGATGGAGCTGGGAAGGCCCTGCCCCTTGCCCTCCCCGGGGTAGGAGGTGGGGGCCAGCGGCAGAGGACCTGCCTCGGAATCCTGCTTTATCAGCACCAAGCTGTGTGGCCTCGGTCATGTCACTGACCCTCTGAGCCTGTTTCTCCCTGGGTGATGGCGTGGTGGTGGCAGTGAGCAGCATGGTTAACAACAGACTCTGCAGCCAGCCTGCTGGCCTCAAATCCTTCTGTGCTCTGAGAACTGGGCTGACCAGTGCTCTCCCCAGGCCTCCGCCCCTCCCCTCACTCATGTCAGGAGGAGGAGCACACAGTGGGTCTGCCAGCTCCACCCAGGACCCAGGCTCCCTGAAGCCCTCAGGGGTAACGGGGTATCTACAAAGGTGACTGATGGTGCCTGAGGTTGAGGTTCAGATCCTGATGCCTTCAGCTTGTGTAATCTGAGGCTTCCCTGGAGTCTCAGCTGGAAAGAACCGCCTGCAGTGTGGGAGACCCGGGTTCCATCCCTGGGTTGAGAAGATCCCCTGGAGGAGGGCATGACAACCCACTCCAGTAATCTTGCCTAGAGAATCCCATGGACAGAGGAGCCTGGAGGGCTACAGTCCATGGGGCCACATAGAGTCGGACACGACTGAGCGATTAGCACACAGCACAGTCTGAGGCCAGTCTCCTTTTGGCCACGCCATGCAGCATGCAGGGCCTTAGTTCCCGACCAGGGGTCAAAGCCGTGTCCCCTGTAGTGAAAACGCAGAGTTTTAACCACCAGGGAAGTGTCTGAGGCAAGTCTCCCAATGCCTCAGTTTCCCCTATTTGTGAAATGGAGATAATAGCCGCCCTGCTTCTCAGAGTATCACAGGATAAATTGAAATAACACGTGTAAAGCGCCTGGCACAGCGAGCACCTGATGCACGTTGTCTGCCGCCTACTTACTGTCATCTCTCCGTCCCTCATCTGACCTATCGCCTGCCTCTCGATCTGTCATCCCCTTTATGCTCATGGCGCTCTAGGGCAATGGGCAGGGCAAGGGTCACCAGCCCCCTTTTTCAGATGAAGAAAACCTAAGGCTGAGGGTCGGGGGGCTTCTCTGAGGCCCCAGGACACAGGTAGCAGAGCAGGCCTGCACGCCGGCTCCGCGGCATCCCCCCCCCGGCCCCCAGGCCGTACCCTGGAGCTGCAGGATGTCCGCGGGGCCGCTCTCCGGGCCCAGCTCTCCATCGTCCAACGAGGACCAGACGCTCAGTGTGGCCTCCGTGATGGCAAACTGCTCGGCAACCCCTGTGGGGATGGACCCAGCTCAGCAGGGGCGCAGAGGGTACGGGTGGGTGGGCACCACATGCTGGCTCTCGAGGCTGCCCATCCATGGCCCGGGGGATCGGAGTTCCCATCAATGCCCCCACGCTCAGCACTGTAATTCCCTGCTCAGACCAGTGGTAAAGACCCCGCCTGCCAATGCAGGAGACATAAGAGATGCAGGTTCAAACCCTGGGTCGGAAAGATCCCCTGGAGAAGGAAATGGCAACCCACTCGGTATTCTTGCCTGGAAAATCCCATGGACAGAGGAGCCTGACGGGCTACAGTCCATGGGGTCACAGAGAACTGGACATGACTGAAGCAACTGAGCATGCCCCGACAACACACGGGGTACCCCGGGGCCTCTCAAGACCAGACCCGGCCAGTCCGTCCCCCAGCTCCCGCCCCTGCTGACCTGCGGCAAAGCGGGCCTCCCGAAGCTCATCCGGGAGGCGGCAGTAATGCTCCTCGGCGGCGGCCGGGGGCAGCTCCCAGCCCGCCCGCTGCGCGCTCCAGCCCTTCCACTCGATGAGGTGGGCCACGCGGCCGCGGGCCATGGCCGTGGGCTTTGTGATGTGGTCCTTGATGCTCTGCACCACTCCTGTGGAGATTGAGGGCGGCTGAGTCAGCCCCAGCCCTCCCAGAACCTCCAGCCGGTCCAGTGCCCTGTACCCCATGTCCCTCCAGAGCCGTGTCCTCAGAGTCCCACCCGCAGTGCCCGTACCCTCCCCGTTCCTCACGCCCCGCCTGCCCACACCCTCCCACACCCCGAGGTCCCCTTGCACAGACCTTCCCCACCCACCTGCAGGCCCCACGTCCTCCCAGCGGTCTGCTCCCAGGCAGTGTTCCCGCCCGCCTGGCCCTTCCTCTCCAGACCTGCCACACCCCTTGCTCTCTTCTGACCAAGTTCACACCCGTTTGCTCAAGGAGATTCACTTGTGGATCCTTCAAGACCCACCAGCTGTCCCTTCCTCCAGCAGTTAACAAGCTAGGGGACAGCATCTTCTGTGCCTAGACACTGCCTGCTCTTCCCAGGGTGAGGCCTGCAGCAGGCAGAGCCGGCTTCCTGGAAGAGGTGGGCTGGAGGCAGGCTTTGAAGGCAGTTTGGGTTGGATAAAAAGAGGCAAGGCTGGAGGCTATTTCAGAGCTGAGAAGAGGATAAAGGCATAGAGGAGTCTGGGTGGTTCCGGGACCACCAGGGGGCAGCCACAGGGCAACATGGGAACAGGTGGCACAAGAGCCTGGGAAGCTCAACACGGTCCAGCCTGGGGCGGACCAGCCCTGTCCTTACGGCAACGGCTCGGTGACAGCAGGAGAGCAGCACAGGGCGGACCCACTGTTGAGGGAGAATGTCCTCAGGGAGGACTTAGGGCCAAGGGTGGGCCTTAGGGGCCACCGAAGGGGGTCAGTGAGGGACCGGACAGGGTGGGGAGATGGGGAGCAGGGCTTGGGGGGCTCTGGGGAGCAGGCTGATGGACAACATGTTGTCAAGGACGATCCCCAGTATCTCCTCGAACCCAGGCTGAGAACACAGATCTGCGGATCACTGGTCCCAGAAAGCAGGACATGAGGAAAAGCAATATTTAGGAAAGAAAGGCGACCTCCCTGGTGGTCCAGCGGCTAAGACTCCACGTTCCCAATGCAGGGGGTCCAGGTTCAATCCCCAGTAAGGGAACTAGATCTCACATGCAACAGCTGAGCTTCCTCACGACCCAACTAAGAACTGGCACAGCCAAACAGATAGATACATAATTAAAAATAATAATTCAAAAAAAGCTAATGTTAACTTGCTTTAGAAAAAGGAAGGAAGGAAGGAAGGAAGGCAGGCATCCATGAAGGAAGCTGAGACAAAAGTCTGGGAGAGTTTCTCAGGCTCCTCCATCCAAGTGACAACATCTGGGAGAGATGAAGGCAGGAAAGAAGGTGGGGGCCCCCAGGTTGGGGAGCTCTGGCAACCGGAGGACGTTTCTGGAGGGGGTGGTTCAGTGGCCCCCGAGGGGCAGGTGAGGCAGAGGGAAGGGATTTCGGGTGGAGGAAATGGGGGGCACTTCGGGGGGGCTGCGAGGGGCTGAGGATGTAGCAGCCTGTGAGCAGAGCCAGCTGAGCAGAGCCCCGAAGGCCCCGCGCCAGGGCGACCACCCCCTGCTGCTGCGGGCACCACGGGAGCACACCTGTGCTCACACCTGCACCCTCGGGAGCCTTGCCCTTGGCTGACGGGAACGGCCTCACCCAGAGAGGCCCGGAAGCTGGAGTCCTCCCGAGTGGCAGCCGACACTGACGGAAGGAGGAGCCGTGTGAAATCAGCCACGGCCTCAGAACCGCGGGTTCTGTGGGTCAGGCTGGGAGAGAAGAGACCTACAAGCAGCCCTCCGCAGAGCCCCGCCCCGAGCCCCGCCCCTGTCCTGCCCCCCTCGCTCCCTGAAGGGTTCCTTCGAGAACAACCCCTCGGTGAATCCCCGGCACAGTGCCCCTCTCGGCTCTGCTTCTAGGGAACCCATCACAAGTTGGCTGCTTTCATGTGCTGCAGAGAGGCAGGGAGACCACCGGGGAGACACCCAGAACTTCAGGAGAACCCAGCACTGAACCCCCCGAGGGGCAGGAACCCCCAAGTCCTGCAGAGCCCCGCACGGAGCCGGGCGCTTAGAAAACTCTTGCGTCCAACAGGGCTGCAGTCCCTCCAGCTGCCATTCTGCCCTGACCTTCCCACCGCCAGTGGCCAGGGTTAGATTCCCAGGGCAGGAGGGGGCAGCCGGAGCTCACCCACGAGGGACGAGGTGGCCAGGGCTGCCACGCTGTAGTTGCTGCAGCAGGACCTGGAGTCGGGCAGGTGGCCATTGGTGGTCTGGAAGCACCTCTGTAGGAAGGGGAGAGGGTGAGCGGGGGTAGACGGGCGAGATGGCTGCCCACCCCTCCCACCCCACTACCCACCCTGCCCAGGTCCTGGGCAGTCCTGCCGACCCCCACAGGACCTTCCCCAGCCCTGTGTCCATCAGACCCCCCAGGGCTGGCAGCGCTGTGTGTCCAAGCTGGGGCTAGCCAGACTGCAGGAGGGGCGAGCGCACTCACCTGCCAAGGATCCCAACAGAAATCCATCCGTTTGTCCTGCAACAAGAGGGGGAAAAAGGAACAGGCTGGGCCAGGCACGCTGTGCCGGCAGAAGGCACAGCTCCTGCAGCCCCAGGAGGCGGTGCTCCCTGACTGAGCAGGGGTCTGCCTGCTCCTGGGGCATGCCCTCCTGTCCCCTGGCACGCAGAGAGAAGCGGGTGGGTACGGGGCGACCATGACTATGCAGGAGAGACAGCGGCGTGGGGGACCGAGCAGGCCTGGGCTCAGACTGTGACTCTGCCGCTTCTCCTGGACATCCCTGGGCTAGTCACCTCACATCGCAGAGCCTTACTCTGCGCCTCTGTAAGCTGGGACAGTGCCGTTCATCCCACAGGCTGTGGGGAAGCATAAACGCCATAATGTAGGCGAAGGGCCGGCACAACACTGAGCACGTGCTGTGTGGGTTCTCTCTGTATACATATGTACACACACACACCAGTTCTTTACCACTGAGCTTCCCAGGTGGCTCAGTGGTAAAGACTCCGCCTGCCGGTGCAGGAGATGCGGGTTCAATCACTGGGTCAGGAAGGTCCCTTGAAGGAGGGCATGGCAACCCACTCCAGTATTCTTGCCTGGGAAATCCCACGGGTGGAGGAGCCTGGCAGGCTATGGTCCATGGTGTCAAAAAGAGTCAGATACGACTTACAGATTAAACAACATAAGTACGTGCTAAGTAGCTTCAGTCATGTCTGACTCTTTGCGACCCTATGGACTGTAGCCCACCAGGCTCCACTGTCCATGGGATTCTTCAGGCAGGAGCACTGGAGTGGGTCGCCAGGCCCTTCTCCAGGGGATCTTCCAGACCCAGGAATCAAACCCGCGTCTCTTACGTCTACTTGTATTGGCAAGCAGGTTCTTTACCACTAGCGCCACTTGGCAATCGTGTGTGTGTGTGTGTGTGTGTGTGTGTATACACTTGTTTATGATATACATATCATATATATATATTTGTGACATATATATCAACTTGTCCGTTCAGGCCACAGCTTCTGGGGCAAAGGTCAAAATTGTGCACCAGATTTGAGGCCCCTAGCAAGTTCGGCTTGATCTGTCTGAACTGAGGACTCATTCCTTTACTCCCCAGCCTGCAGTGCAGGCGGCCAAGGAGTCGTGGGCTCGTAACAATATCTTTTCTGCAGGACTGAGTGAATCTGGGTGGGAGGCCCTTCATGATGGGACTCTTATCTATATAGACCAGGTTCAGTGCCTGGATGCCCCGCTCCATTCAGAGCTTCATCAGCTGAATACAACCCTGGGTGGCCTGACCCTGCAGGAAGGAGCCAGGCCCAGCGGGGAGAGAATGAGGCTGAAACAGTTTCTGCTTCCAGGGCACAGCCCAGGAACCAGGGGGACGAGGCATGACCAGTTACCTTGCCAGTGACATGGTCTGGAGCCACGATGGAGGGCAAGTCTGGGTTCAGGGGGGCCATGCCCTGGGGCATGGGGCAGTCCTTGTGGGCACTTGTGAGCAAATCTGGAAAAAAGGAAGACACGAGCCCACAGCTCTGTTGATTACGAAGCCCATTCAGGCCAGTTCAGAGAGATGGCGTTACTTTATTATTACATCATCTCATCGAAAACAGACTCAGGGGCTTCCCTGGTGATCCAGTGGTTAAGAGTCTGCCTTGCCATGCAGGGGATGTAGGTTCAATCCCTGATAACAGAACTAAGATCCCACACACCCTGGAGTAACTAAGCTGGCGCAGTGCAGCGAAAGATCCTGCGTGCCGCAAGTAAGACCCGACACAGCCAAATAAATAAAATTTTAAAAAAAGAAAAAGAAAACAGACTCAGGCCCACAGCAGGTGAGGAGTCCAGCCAGATCCCACCAGTGGGATTTTCCCGACCTCTCCTCGTTACTCCATTTTTACTACCTGTAGTCCTCACACTCCCGCGACTCCTTGACCTCACGGAGACCTCCAATCCGTTTGTTCGCCTGTCTTTTGTAAGACACTCATGTCCCCGCTTCCCTCCAGGCCCAGCCTAGACTCCTTGGCATATCCTTAAAGGTCTCCTTTGCAGATGTCCTTGACTCGCCTCTCTTAACCCTGTTTTGGCCTAACCCTCCGCCCGCTTTGTGGGGACCCTCAGAGCTGCTGGCTGCCAGGGAAAGTCACGGGTGTCAAGTTAAATCAGTGCCCACCGGTCTACCCAGGGATCCCTCTACATGTCTCTGATTCCTGAGAGTTTGCATCCTGTGAGGCTGACCACTTGCTCCTCTTCCCTTCTCGAACTTTCACACTGACACCCCTGTGGGTTCCTGCACCCTACTGCCGGCTCCTCTCCGGCTCTCAGTGCAATCCAGGAGCCTTTGGCAGGTATCACCCATTCTCTCCGCCTCAAATCACTGCCCCGCCCGCATGCCACACCGTCCACTTTCCCTCTTGTGACAAAGGAAGAACCGTCCGCCCAGTCCAAGCCCAGCCCGTCCACTGGGGTCTTGTGCCTGCCCTCCTCTGGGGCCCCGTGCTCTCTCTTCCCATGTTGTCCGAGTCTCTCTCCCCAGAGTCGGCCCACCGGTGTGGCTGCGCTGCCTCTGGGCTCAAGGGCTCTTGCCGGCATCGCCTCTCCTGTCTCCTGCTGTGTGGGGTCCCCTCACCACTGGGCTGGCCCCCAGCCCCTCCCGTCCTGGCAACCCAAGCCTCTCCACCCTTGGAAGACATTCTCCCAACCCCTGTCCCTCCGCTCCTTGCTTACGCCTCTGACCCCAACTTAGAGCTGTCTCCAGCCTCTACTCCCCGTCTTCTCCTGTTCTCCTGCACCGGTTCCAACCAGCCTTCCTTGAGACAGCCCTTGGCAAGTGGCCAGAAAGCTCAGAGGGAACCTCCGGCCGGTCCTCAGCGGCCCCCCAGCAGGCACGAGGGCGCCCCCCCTGTAGCCGCACCCTCTCCTGACCCCCCACCTCCACGGCCGCTCCTCTTCCTCCTCCTCTGCTCAACCCCGAAGCCGACCCACCGCTCATCCCGGGCCCCTTCTCACCTCCCGTCTCCCCTCTGCCAGGAGGTCTCACCCCTGCGGCTGACACCCACATTTATGCCTCCAGCCCCGACTTTGCTGGAGCTCCTGACTGAATTTCCAGCTCCCTACATGGTTGCCGACTAAGCATCTCAAGCAAACGCAGGCAAAACGGAATTTGTGAGCCATAATCCATCTTCCTTTCCTTCCCCAGCTTTAGAAAATGATGCGATGGTCCACCCAGCTGTCCCAGTGAAAAACCCAGGCACTTTCTTGGAGTCCTGCTTCCCCAACTCTTTCCACCAAGCCCAGCCATCAACCAGCATGTCCCCGGGCCCTCTCTCTGACCTCCGCCCCAGATTTAGCCCTCTCCATCAGCACAGCTGCTCTCGCTTTGCCCCGCGAGAGCTGTCACCTTCCTCCTCCCTCCCCTGCTGGGCCATCCATTCTCCACCAGCAGCACGGGACGTCACACCCCTGGTCAGGCTGTCTCCATCTGCCCGGCTCCCTCCCTTCCATCACCTTTAGGGACAGAGCCAGCCCCAGCCTCGCAGCCTGGGGGCCTCCAGCCGGCCCACTCTGACCGCAGTCCCTGGCCCGCGCCCGCGCTCACTGTCCTCGGCACTCTGCTCAGTGCTGCTCTTCAAATGGCCAGGCCTGCTCTTCATCCTTGCTGTCCCCCCCATGCCTGGAACACTCGTTCCCCAGATCCTCCGGAACCTCATCATCCAGCGCTCAGCTCAAGAGAGGCCGTCCCTGGCCACCTCCCTGTCCCCGTGTCAGCCACCAGTCACCCCCCACAGTCATCACCCCGATATTTGTGTTTATTTAAGTGTCCAGCCTCTCCCCCCACAACAAATGTAAGCGCCGCGAGAGTGGAGCCCATGGCAGCTCTGCTTGGGGCTCTGCGTCCACAGCACCTGCATTTAGTAGGTGCTCTGTAAACACCCGGGGGATGACGTCTACCGTCTGGTAAAAGTACTTACATGTGGGAGGGCCGGATCAGCCCGCCACTGACGAATCATCAGGGCCTACCACATACTAGGTTCACAGTCGCTGTTGAGGGAGTGAACACCTTGAACCAAGCAACTAGAATTGCTGGACTGAATCCTTGGTCTAACTAAGAGGAATCCTCCAATCCCCCAGGATGACAGGGAACACTCTGTCCGATTAATGTGCTACTTGCTCTTCTATTCACTGAACGGTATTAGCTGAGCAACTGCTATGCGGCACCACTGCTCTGAGTCCTCCCCAGCGACTCAGATGGCCAAGAACCTGCCCACAGTGTGGGAGACCTGGGCTCAGGAAGTCCTGAGGTCAGGAGTCCTGAGGTCAGGAAGATCCCCTGGAAAAGGGAATGGCTACCCACTCCAGTATTCTTGCCTGGAGAATTCCATGAACTGAGGAGCCTGGGGGGCTACAGTGCATGGGGTCACAAAGAGTTGGACACGGCTGAGCGACTTCACTTTTACTTTCTTTCACTGGTGTCCGGTGGTTAAAACTGCACTTCCACTGCAAGGGGCGTGGGTTTGATCCCTGGCTGGGAAACTAAGATCCCGTATGTTGTGCAGCATGATCCAAAAAAAAAAAAAAAGAGATGATTTCTCTGCCCTCGTGGAGCTGACATTCTAGTGAGAGAGACAGACAGTTAACCCAGAACTCACAAGCTCTGAGAGCTGCTCAGAGCTGAAATCTGGGTATCCAGAAAAGTCCAGTTATATGAAGAGCTGTAGACTGCTCATTCATTCATTCACCCATGTAGCCATTTATTCCTTCAGCCACTAAGCACCCATCTCCTGGATGTCTACACTGTGCAGGCACCTGGGGACCGAGGTGGGACCAGCTCTGTCCCTGCCCTCAGGGAGCTCACAGTTACATGCAGGAAGCCCTGCAAAGCCCCTCACTCAAACCCAAGGCTGAGCGGCAGGAACGCCAGCACCCGCCGACTGCTGTTCTCTTCACCCTCCTGTCCGGGCATGACGGCAGAGTCCTCACTGTGACCTAGAGAAGGGGCTCCGTGGTCAGCCTGGCAAGTGAGGAAACCCAGGGCAGGTGGGGGTGGGGGGAGGTCACAGCCCCAGGCACACGGCCCGGCATGGGCGGTCAGGACCTGAACCCTGCGGGTCTAATCCCAAGGCTCCTCCTCTCACAAAGCACAGGAGGAGTTGTGATGATTTTCGGTGGGGACTAGGGGCTGCATGGTAGCGCTGATGGGGCAGCTGGCCAGGAGGGGGTGTCTGGAGGTGGACGGTTTGGGTGGGCACAGAGATGGTGGGGAGGGGAGGGGTATGATGGGGAGGGGTATGGTGGGGAGGGGAGGGGTGAGGTGGGCGGGGAGGTGTTGAGGCGAGTGGGGAGGGGTTGAGGCTAGTGGGGAGGGATGGTGGGCGGAAGGGAGGGGGGAGGGGGGCGGGGAGGGATGGTGGGGAGGGGAGGGGTGAGGTGGGAGGGGAGGGGTGAGGTGGGAGGGGAGGGGAGGGGGGTGAGGAGGGAGGGGAGGCGGGGGTGAGGCGGGCGGGGCTTGCGCCAAGCCACGGAGTCTGGAAGGAGCGTCTGGGGCGATGCCGGGAGGGGAGCCTCTGTAGGACGCTCGTCCCGGCCTCCACCGTCCTGCCCTGGGCACTGCTCCCATCACCCTTTCTGGCTGGGAGCCGCCTGGACAGAAGCAGACGAACGGATGGCGTGGACACAGATGCGGCTTCCTGGAGGAGGCGGAGGCCAGAGAGGGTCTGAGGCTGGAGATGGGAGGCGCCAGGCAACCCCAAAGGCAGGGCTGGGCGGAGGAGAGTGGGCAGAACTGGAGACAGAGCTCGGGGTTAACGAGGAGGGAAAGCAGGCAGCGGAGGCTGTGGGCGCCCCACCCAGCCCCCCAGGCCCCGTGGACCCCCTCTGCTTCTGTCGCCCACAGTCCCGCCCCGCGGGCTGCGCTTCCACCAGGCAGCTCCTGAGGCTCTTCCTAGACGGTTGCCCAAGGGCGACTGGGCTGAAACTAGCCAAGAAGCGATGCTGCTCCCAGCGGAGCAGCCCTCGCCCGTGAGTGGAGGGGCGGGGCCCCAGGTACTTTATTTCGGGTGGGAAAACTCTGAGCTTCACTCTCATCCGAGTCCCCGGTGGGATCAGGCTGAAACCACCCCTGCAAGACGGCGGACATCTCTCCTGGCTGCGTCTCCTCCGCCCCGCTCTCTCCACTTCTGCACTGGTTTCCTCTGGAAGGTTCCCTTCACATTCCAGTCGCACCCAAATCCCAGTTTCAGGGTCGGCTCCCAAGGAACTGCCCTGAAGACAGCTGGCTGAGGCTCTGGTGCCAGACTGTCCAGTTCAAATCCCTTTATTCCCGTGAGCCCTGAACAAGTGACTTCACCTGTCCTAGGCTCCACTTCCGTATCTGTAAAACGGGCAACTGAGGGAGGTGGTTCTCATTCCTCAGGAATTGTCTACTAGGATCCAAAGCTGAGACCCAGGAGGCTTTCAGGGCCCCGCTTTTGAAGAAAACCACTCAAGAGGGTGGACGTGGAGTGGAGGGAGCGAACACCCTCTTCAAAGCGGCTGAAACCAGCTCTGCCACCCCAGCCGTCAACCCCCTTCTGACTCTTATTGTTCAGTCACTCAGTCGTGTCCAACTCCTTCGGACCCCATGGACTGCAACACACCAGGCTTCCTGTCCTTCACTGTCTCCCAGAGTTTGCTCAAACTCATGTCCATTGAGTCGGTGATGCCACCCAACCGTCTCATCCTCTGTCATCCCCTTCTCCTCCTGCCTTCAATCTTTCCCAGCATCAGAGCCTCTTCCAAGGAGTCAGCTCGTCACATCAGGTGGCCAAAGCATTGGAGCTTCAGCTTCAGCATCAGTCTTTCCAATGAATATTGAGGACTGATTTCCTTTAGGATGGACTGGTTTGATCTCCTTGCTGCCAAGGGACTCTCAGGAGTCTTCAACACCACAGTTTGAAAGCATCAATTCTTTGGCACTGCACATTCTTTATGGAGAATCACATAAAGAATGAAAATCACACCCATACATGACTACTGGCAAAACCATAGCTTTGACTGTACGGACCTTTGTCGGCAAAGTGATTATCTCTGCTTTTGAATATGCTGTGTAGGTTTGTCACAGTTCCTGCCCCCCCCACCACAAGGAGCAAGCGTCTTCTGACTCTACCCATTTCTCCCCACAGGCTGAATGAGGGGATGTCACGGACTCACTTGCAGAGATCTGGGAAGCCTGCAGAGGAGAGCCCACCACATCTGCCCACTTCACCCCTTCCTGCTTGGATGTCCACGACTGGGGCAGGGGCAGCCTGCCCTCCCACCTCCAGTAAGGCAAGGTTTGTGTTGTCACGGGTCAGGCAGACACAGAGAGAGGGGCCAGGTGTGAGTCTTGCTGGTGCCCCCTAAGAGGGCCGCTTGCAGGCAATGGGACCCTAGCCCCAAGAGGATGGAAGGTGGACCACTGTAGGGAGAAAAGCGAGTTGAACGGGGGATGAAGAGGTCAGAGCAGATCAGATCTCCCATGATGGGCCCACCCTCTCCCACTGCCATGGGCTTGGAGAATCTCCCGTGCTAACCTGGGAGACCCTGGCTGCCACCCACCCCCAGCCCTCCTCTGCCCCCTCACTCCAGGTGTTCCTGCCTCGGATCCTGTGAGCCGGCCGCTCTTTCCTCCACCTGGGACTCTCTCCCCATCCACACAGTTCACGCCTCACTCCGCCCAGGTCTCTGCTCAGATGCTATAACCTCAGTGAGGCCTCCCCAACTGTCTCATTTAACAGGACACCCACGCCTCTCCAGCCCCTCATCCTGTTTTACACCCATCACTCCACAAAGCGTGTGTCTGTTTCCTTGTTCACGGATTCCCCTAAAACACGCACTCTGGGAGGGCTGGGACTCTGTCTGTTTTATTTGCCACAATGGCCCTAGCACCTGCCCAGGGCCTGGCACACTGTAGGTGCTCGTTAAATATTCAATGTAAGAAGGAAGGAATGGTGCTCGCTTCGGCAGCACATATACTAAAATTGGAATGATACAGAGAAGATTAGCATGGCCCCTGCACAAGGATGACATGCAAACTCGTGAAGCATTCCATATTTTTAAGACAGCCTTCAGAATGGGAGAAAATAATAGCAAATGAAGCAAATGACAAACAACTAATCTCAAAAATATACAAGCAACTCCTACAGCTCAATTCCAGAAAAATAAATGACCCAATCAAAAAATGGGCCAAAGAACTAAATAGACATTTCTCCAAAGAAGACATACAGATGGCTAACAAACACATGAAAAGATGCTCAACATCACTCATTATCAGAGAAATGCAAGTCAAAACCACTATGAGGTACCATTTCACACCAGTCAGAATGGCTGCGATCCAAAAGTCTACAAGTAATAAATGCTGGAGAGGGTGTGGAGAAAAGGGAACCCTCTTACACTGTTGGTGGGAATGCAAACTAGTACAGCCACTATGGAGAACAGTGTGGAGATTCCTTAAAAAACTGGAAATAGAACTGCCATACAACCCAGCAATCCCACAGCTGGGCATACACACTGAGGAAACCAGAAGGGAAAGAGACACGTGTACCCCAATGTTCATCGCAGCACTGTTTATAATAGCCAGGACATGGAAGCAACCTAGATGTCCATCAGCAGATGAATGGATAAGAAAGCTGTGGTACATATACACAATGGAGTATTACTCAGCCATTAAAAAGAATTCATTTGAATCAGTCCTAATGAGGTGGATGAAACTGGAGCCTATTATACAGAGTGAAGTAAGCCAGAAGGAAAAACACCAATACAGTATACTAACGCATATATATGGAATTTAGAAAGATGGTAACAATAACCCGGTGTACGAGACAGCAAAAGAGACACTGATGTATAGAACAGTCTTATGGACTCTGTGGGAGAGGGAGAGGGTGGGATGATTTGGGAGAATGGCATTGAAACATGTAAAATATCATGTATGAAACGAGATGCCAGTCCAGGTTCGATGCACGATACTGGATGCTTGGGGCTAGTGCACTGGGACGACCCAGAGGGATGGTATGGGGAGGGAGGAGGGAGGAGGGTTCAGGATGGGGAACACATGTATACCTGTGGCGGATTCATTATGACATTTGGCAAAACTAATACAATTATGTAAAGTTTAAAAATAAAATTAAATTTAAAAAAAAAAAGAAGGAAGGAATGAACATTTGGGTGCCAACCACACAGAGGAGTCACCAGTGAGCCAGGGGTAGCCGAGGGAGACTGTTCGAGCTCCAGATAGATACAAATACAAAATGGTCTCTGCCCCATTTTTTCTCAAGTTTTTTGTGCCCGACTCCAGCATGCCGCAGGAGAATGGGACCCAAAGGAGAGAGGGGCCAGCAGAGCAAAGAGCAGACCATGACCCTTGGGTACGGCCAGCCAAGCGCCAAAGAATTGATGCTTTCAAACTGTGGTGCTGGAGAAGACGCTTGAGAGTCCCTTGGAATACAAGATCAAACCAGTCAATCCTAAAGGAAATCAGTCTTGAATATTCACTGGAAGGACTGATGCTGAAGCTGAAACTCCAAATCTTTGGCCACCTGATGCAAAGAGCTGACTCATTGGAAAACACTCTGATGTTGGGAAAGATTGAAGGTGGGAGGAGAAGGGAATGACAGAGGATGAGATGGTTGGATGGCATCACTGACTTGATGGACGTGAGTTTGAGCAAGCTCTGGGAGTTGGTGAAGGACAGGGAAGCCTGGCGTGCTGCAGTCCATGGGGTCGCAAAGAGTCAGATACAACTTAGCAACAGAACAACAACAAGCCTCAGCCACAGGGGATGAGGGGAGGGTCAGATGGGACGGGAGAGGAAAGCTGTCATCCAAACTGGATGGACTGACTTGTGTCCAGAAGGGGCGAGAGGGTTCTGTGATCTGCCCAAAGGGGGTTACGGGCTGGCAGGTCGGGGCGCTTCAGTGAGACTGTCTGGGGCAGGGACCGGAGAAAAGGGGAGTGGAGTCAGGTGAGGTTCCAGCCCTGGATCCAGAGCTCAGTGACCCGGGTGCTAGGAGCAGTGGGGCAGTGCGGGGCCATGAGCATGGGGCCGTGTGCCCCGGGGCGTGCAACGCACTGTGCTCCTTACCCTCAGCTCTGGCCGTGTGACCCTGGGCAGATCTTGTGCCTCACTGGGCCTCAGACTTTCCAGTGTACAGACGCCACGTTCCAGGCCCTTCAGAGTTGGTGTTCAAACCAGGCGGAGGGCAGGGGGAAACCTTCAGTGGGTCAAGCAAGCAATTTCCTAGGTCGTATTTTAAAAGAATGAAACAGAATGGTGTAGAACAGAAAAACATCAGAACCCACTGCACAATCAGGCTAAGCCTTATTTCGTGAAGCCTCTTTTGAATTGCAAAGACACCTGTGTGTATACAGTGAGGATTTTCTGTGTGTGTGTCCTGGGTTATGACACAAAGCACATTTATTCTTACGGGCCCAGTCAAAAAAGTTTGAAAGGACCTCTGAGGGTCCTGCACCCACCAGCCGGGGCCTCCAATGTTCAGGCCGGGTGACACTGGCTACCAGCTGCCCCGGGAACTCCCGAGGGTGCAGGGCTCCCTCCAGGCCCCTGCCCGTTGCCAGAAGCTGCTTGGAAACTGGGACCACAGAGTGGAAACGAGGGGAGATGGCAAGTAATGCTGAAGCCTGGAGGAGATGGGACTCGGACAAGACTATCTGTCGACGTGGTGCAGTCCTGGACTCCTGCTCCCAGCCCCTCCCTAGCTTTCCTACCCCCCAGCTCAGGAGGGGTGCAGGCGCCTCTGCCAAAGCCGCCTTCTCCCCTCAAGGACTCTGGCCCCGTGATGGCACAGGCTGGTTGCCATGGAG
Organism: Bos mutus; assembly: GCF_027580195.1. Classification (NCBI taxonomy): domain Eukaryota; kingdom Metazoa; phylum Chordata; class Mammalia; order Artiodactyla; family Bovidae; genus Bos; species Bos mutus. The sequence continues at coordinate 111,036 of NC_091618.1, forward strand.
ACATCAGGTAATGAACCAGCCCCGAGGGAAATCACAGGCTGCTCTTCGCCCAGCTGGGACCAGAGGCCACATCACCACAGGCAACTGGAAAAACACAGCGTTTCATGCAGGCGGGGGCTGGGGGACAGCCTGCGGAGACCCCCAGCCTGCGCTCCTGGGGTGTCTTCCTCTCACCCGGGAGCCGTGGGGCACCCGCTCTTTCCCAGTGCACAGCCCACTCCCCTGAACCCAGAGTCTGAGGTCCCTTCTCTGACTGCCCTTCCACCACGGGCCAGGCGCAGAACAGGCCCCGGTCACTGTGGCAGCAGGGCCTTCTGGCCCTGCAGGGTGGAGCCATCCTCTCCTTCCGTCCCCCCCACCCCCTGCCTCCACCAGAGCTGCTCAGCACGCCAAGGATGCCCCCTGCCTTCCCACGCCGGCTCCTGAGTCCGCCCACGTCCAGCCACGCAGGCAGCTGCTCCCGATGCTTCACCCTCTTGCGGCAAAGCTCCCACACTGGTCCTCTCTGCTCGTGCCCGGGGTGAGGCCGCCACGTAACCCTCCAGACTCCTCTCTCTGCCTTCCAGGCCCTGAGCTGGGCCTTGGCGCCCCTGCCCATCAGTCAGTGCCTGCCATCTGCCCGGGTCCCACGCCCTGGGGGGCACACTGGTCCCAGGCTTCACCCTGCTCCAGCTCAGCAGCCCAGAGAGGGTGAGGCTCCTCTCGAAAACACACAGGATCTGAGACACAACCAAGCCCGAAGGCCCTTGTGACGCTTTCCCTGGGCCGTCTCGGGCCTCCCCCATGCGTCTCAGGGCCCCAGGACTGAGCGCACAGGGCGGACCGCGGCCACCGCCGGCCATGACATGCCAGGCTCCAGCCCCGCCCTGGAGATAGCATGGCAGGCACAGCCTTCCCCCCAGGGGCCTGCCCCGAGCACGAATCCCGGCCCCTCACTCCCTGGGCTGGTGTGCCTGCGCGACAAGAGCCCAACTTCTCTGAACACCCTGCTCTAGCCTCACCTCCTCCACGCAGCCTGCCTAGATCAGCCTCGGCTGCATCAGGCTGTTACCTAACCAGCAACCCTACTCAGCGTAGTCTGGTGTACAGTGATTTCCTTACACTGGTGACTGAACACTTCCTCTGCTAGGCCTTGCCATCCGTTATCTCCCACTTTATCTTAACAACAGCCCGTCGGGGAATTCCCTGACAGTCCAGGGTTAGGGCTCAGTGCTTGCACTGCTGGGGGCCCAGGTTCAATCCCTGGTCAGAGAACTGAGATCCTGCAAGCCAGGTGGCCAAAAGAGAGTCAGAGAGGGAAACAACAGCTCGACAAATCGGGCACTATTACGCCCATTTTCAAGCTGATTCAAGCTGGTTTTAGAAAAGGCAGAGGAACCAGAGATCAAATTGCCAACAACCGCTGGATCATGGAAAAAGCAAGACAGTTTCAGAAAAACATCTATTTCTGCTTTATTGACTATGCCAAAGCCTTTGACTGTGTGGATCACAATAAACTGTGGAAAATTCTTCAAGAGATGGGAATAGCAGACCACCTGACCTGCCTCTTGAGAAACCTGTATGCAGGTCAGGAAGCAACAGTTAGAACTGGACGTGGAACAACAGACTGGTTCCAAATAGGAAAAGAAGTACGTCAAGGCTGTATATTGTCACCCTGCTTATTTAACTTAAATGCAGAGTCCATCATGAGAAATGCTGGGCTGGAAGAAGCACAAGCTGGAATCAAGATTGCTGGGAGAAATATCAATAACCTCAGATATGCAGATGACACCACCCTTATGGCAGAAAGTGAAGAGGAACTAAACAGCCTCTTGATGAAAGTGAAAAAGGAGAGTGAAAAAGTTGGCTTTAAGCTCAACATTCAGAAAACTAAGATCATGGCATCTGGTCCCATCACTTCATGGCAAATAGATGTGGAAACAGTGGCAGACTTTATTTTTCTGGGCTCCAAAATCACTGCAGATGGTGATTGCAGCCATGAAATTAAAAGACGCTTACCCCTTGGAAGGAAAGTTATGACCAACCTAGATAGCATATTCAAAAGCAGAGACATTACTTTGCCAACAAAGGTCCATCTAGTCAAGGCTATGATTTTTCCAGTGGTCATATATGGATGTGAGAGTTGGACTGTGAAGAAAGCTGAGCGCCGAAGAATTGATGCTTTTGAACTGTGGTGTTGGAGAAGACTTTTGAGAGTCCCTTGGACTGCAAGGAGATCCAACCAGTCCATTCTGAAGGAGATCAGCCCTGGGATTTCTTTGGAAGGACTGATGCTGAAGCTGAAACTCCAGTACTTTGGCCACCTCATACGAAGAGTTGACTCATTGGAAAAGACTCTGATGCTGGGAGGGATTGGGGGCAGGAGGAGAAGGGGACGACAGAGGATGAGATGGCTGGATGGCATCACTGACTCGATGGACGTGAGTCTGAGTGAATTCCGGGAGTTGGTGATGGACAGAGAGGCCTGGCGTGCTGTGGTTCATGGGGTTGCAAAGAGTTGGACACGACTGAGCGACTGAACTGAACACCCATTTACTTCCCTGGTGGCTCAAACAGTAAACCGTCTGCCTACAATGCAGGAGACCCGGGTTCGATTCCTGGGTCAGGAATATCTCTTGGAGAAGGAAATGGCACCCCACTCCAGCATTCTTGCCTGGAGAATCTCCATGGACAGAGGAGCCTGGCAGGCTACAGTCCATGGGGTCACAAAGAGTCAAACACAACTGCACAGCTTCACTCACTCACTCACTCACTCACACCCATTTTACATATGGGGAAACTGAGGCTCAGAGAGGTTCAGGGCACCTACTCGTAAGTGGCAGAAATGAGGCTGAAGCCTGGGCCAGTCAGACCCCAGAGCGTGTGCCGTGCCTGCTGGCCAGTGCTGAGCTCCTGAGCGGCTCCTCAGGCTGTTTGTCCCAGTGTGTGTGTCCTGCCTCCCCTGGAGACAAAGCTGCAAGGACAAGGTTGCGTTTCCGCATCAGACTGTGAGCCTCTAAGGGCAGGGTCCCATCCACCCCTTCCTCAGTCCCCCCACGGTGCCCAGAGGGACTCTGCTCATGGGCCTGGGGTGCTGGGGATGGGGGGGCACAGTCAGGAGTCAGAGCACTGGGGGTAGGGGGATGGGGGGTCACAGTCAGGGGTCAGAGCACTGGAGGTGGGGATGGGGGGTCACAGTCAGGAAGGAGTCAGAGCACTGCGGGTGGGGATGGGGGGTCACAGTCAGGGGTCAGAGCGCTGCGGGTGCTGGGGGTTCTCCGGTCGGCCCCTTAGAGCTTGCAGCCCCTCCCAGGCATCATCAGATACTTGACCTTCCAGAAGGAACTCCCCAGTCTCACAACTCACAGCTCCCAGGGCACTGGACCCAGGGTGGGGCCAGGAGGGTGACGGGTGGTCTGGAGCAGTGGGCAGGGGCAGGCAGAGAGTTTCAGCCCCAGGGGCAGGAGATGGGCCCGGAGAGACCTGGAGCTGGATCAAGGCGGGCAGACACAGATCGCTCGGTACAGACCGTCGCTGCGGGTGGCAGCAAAGCCAAAGCGGACGCCGACATGGGCGTTTTCCAGAGCTGACTGCCTCAAGCACGGGCCACCTGCCCGGCACCCTTTCAAGTGGGGACCCGAGAAAGCAAAAGGCAGGGCTGCTTTGCTCAGGCTCCAAGATCAGGCAGTCCTGGATTCAAATCCTGCCTCTCTGGGTCCTGCCTGTGTGACCTCAGCCAAGACCCTTCCCATCTCTGAGCCCGACACCCCCCTTTCGGGGTTGAATGGGGTCTAACAAGGTCAGGAGAGTGAAGCCCCAGCCAGCTCAGGATAAGCACTCAAGACAACACAAAACAGCTCTGAGGAAAGGCGTTTGGTGCCTCCATCTGGGCCCAATCACTTTCCCCACGTCCTCAGCCTCTCAGGCGTGTCTTTTCCTACAAGGCGGGATGCTGCTCAAAGCCCCTGTAGCTTCCCCTGTCCCAGCCAAGAGGATCTGGATTAGCTGTCTGCACAGAAGGGTAATAATAAAAATTAAAAACTAAAGTGACAGCTAACACTTAGAGGGCTGGCTACATGCCAGGTAGCGGTCTGAGTGCTTTACATGAATTAAGTCATTTAATCCCCTCCTAGTATCCCTGGTGGTTCAGCTGGTAAAGAATCTCCTGTAATGCAGGAGACCTGGGTTCAATCCCTAGGTTGGGAAGATCACTGGAGAAGGGAATGGCAACCTACTCCAGTATTCTTGCCTGGAGAACTCCACAGACTGAAGAGCCTGGCGGGCTACAGTCCATGAGGTCAAAGAGTCGGACACGACTGAGAGGCTCTCACTTTCACTTTCAGTCCCCCTAAGACATCCATAGCAGTATTATTCCCATTTTAGAGATGAGAACACTGAGATACATACACAGGTTAAGTAACTTGCTGAGGTGGCAGAGCAGGCTGGCCGGCTCCAAAGTTCACACTCGGGCCTGGCTCGAGGGGGCTAACTGCTGCCCAGGGCTGGGCAGCGAGGCTCTCTCAGCTGTGGCCCGAAGCCTGGGCTTTGGCTGGGCAGCGGCAGTCGCCTGCGGGCTCTGGGTGTCTATGGGCAGCAGCAGGATGCAGTCTCTGGCCTGGCTTCGGGCTGCGAGTTTGGCACGTGGAGTACGGGGGGCTGTTGTTAGCAATGGGGGCGGGTGTGGAGACTCCCAGGGCTTCCCAGGTGGCGCCAGTGGTAAAGAACCCGCCTGCCAATGCAGGAGACATTAAGAGATGTGGGTTCAATTCCTGGGTCAGGAAGATCCCTTGGAGGAGGGCATGGCTACCCACTCCAGTGTTCCTGCCTGGAGAATCCCGTGGACAGAGGAGCCTGGAGGGCTACAGCCAGTAGGGTTGCACAGAGTCAGACACGACTGAGTGACTTAGCACGTGGAGACTCAGAGGCTCTTGGAAGCCAGAGGCCGGGGGCTGGAGAGGAGCAGGCCAGGCCAGCCCTGGGTCCAACGGCTGGCTGTGTATTACAGAGAACAAGGGCGCAGGTTCCGAAGCCAGCATGACCACGTTCAAGCCTTGCTTCTGCTCTTTCTTAACCATGCAGCCCCAGACTCTGTTTCCCTGTCTGTAAAATGAGGGCTGTGCTAGTACAGACCCCGGACTGGCGAGTTGAGCCTGGAACATTCCCTGGTGAGCCAAGCGCACTCTGGGAGGAGCAGTGACAGCTAGAGGGGCAGGTGGCCTCCACTCAGGGGTTCAGACCCCCAGAACCAGAGTAATGGGACGATGGTTGTCCTCTGCTCAAGGGGGCTCACACTTTCTGTACCTGCATCCAACTTGCCTGCAGGCATGTTGGCACTGGGAGTGGGCAGACCCCCTCAGGAGGGTACAAGGTCAGGATACACAACGAGGAGCCCAAGCCATTGCAGGAAGGGTGGAGACCTCAGGGTGACCTCACACAGAGGGCACTGCAGAGGGTCCCAGCACCAGCTACAGGGGCGTCAGAGGACTCGAGCCCCCGCCCCAGTCCTGACAGCACCACCCTGGTCTGCGGCTAATGGGCAAGTCCCCTGGGGCCGGGCCTCCGGCACCTGGCTCAGGACGGCCGAGTGTGCGGGAGGGCCACAGGAAAGGGAACCCCAGGACCCCAACACCAGGAGCCTGCCCAGCCTTCCGGGCTTCTGCAGACACACCAAGAGCCTGCCGGTTCTAAAGAAACTTAAGTACTCTCCACTCTAAACAGTACCTTCCCCTCTGGCCAGGCTGGAGGTCTCAGAGCTGACACTGTGCTGGGCTCACCACCTCTCGGCACCCAGCGTGTACACAGTGGCTGGCACACAGTAGGTGTCAGGCTGACGTCCGTTTAATGAATGAACCAAAGAACCTCACCCAGCCCGGCCCCCACGCACGATCCCACCCTCCTGAGACATCCTGAGCGGCTTACCCGAAGCCCAGGGGCCTGGTGAGCAGAGTGCCCAGGCGGCACCCTTTCCCCACCGCCTCCCACGGCGGGTCCCCTGGAGCCGGCCCAGCCCCTTCCCAATGCCTGGTTACCCCTCCACACCTGAGGAGGGCTGGGGTGCGTGATGAGGCGGCAGTCCCCCAAGGCCGTGCCTGGGGTCACTGGGTTTGGCTTCATACCGCAGAGTGGGAGCCAGGGTCTGTGCCCCCTCCCCTCAGCCCAGCTGCTCCAGCTGCGGGGTGAAGGGACCAGGCGCAGCCTCCCACACCTGCCCACCCCTTCCCTGCCCACCCCACCGCCCCCCAGGGCAGCTCCGGGGGCTCCCTGCTCCACCCCGGGGACAGCCAGGGGTCAGGCACCGGCGGGCAGCAGAGATCCGGGTGGAGACACAGGCCGCAGCTTCCTGGGGGCCCGGCCGCCTGTCCCCACCTGTCCCCGGACCAGGCTGGGGGTGGGGTGAGGCGCCGGCAGGAGGGAAGGGGGCCTTCTTTAGACCCTGTTCATCCCACTAACCCCTGCCGTGGGTGTTCAGGCAGTCTGAAGACAGGGAGTGGGGTTCGCGGACAGCGGTGGGCCCTGCGTCTCGGGGGGCGTGGGAACGGGGGTCGGCTTGCGCCGCGAGTGCCCCGAGTCCCTCCGGAGAGGCCGGGGGCGCTCAGACGCTCCGTGTCCCCCGCCCCAGGTAGGGGTGTGCGCCGCCGGGAAGAGAGAGACCCGGCTCCCGCCGCCTGCTGGGGTGTGGATGCATGCGGGGCACCGCGTCCCCGGGGCGCCGGTGGGGTGCGGCCGCCGGGAAGGGCAGGTGGTTCCCCCACCCCCGCCCAGACCCCTCGGAGCGGCTGAGGGACTGCGCGCGACCCCGGCGCGGGGCCCCTTCCCCCGGCACGGCCCCGGCCCCCTCACCTCGCGACACGCAGGAGCCCATCACGGGGCCGCGGGGCCGGGCCGCCGGGCGCTCATGTCTCCGCGGGCGCGGGGCCCACGCGCGGCGCCGGCGCGGACGAGCGGGGAGGGGTCGGGCCCGCGGCTCCCGCCGCCGCCCGGGCGTCCGGATCGCGCCGCCCGCTAGCCTGGCACCGCCCCGGCGCGGTCAGCGCGGGCGGGGCCGAGCCCCGGCGGCCGCGCACCTGTGGCCGCGCGGCGGGGCGGTGCTGAGCGCGGAGGCGGAGCTGCGCTGGGGACCCGGGCCCTCCGGCCGCCGGGCGCGGGGTGAAAGGCAGGGACGGGCGGCGGGGGCGGGGAGGCTCCAGCGTCCGGCCAGCCGGGCGGAGCGCAGGACCGGCAGTGCACCGCTTTGCAGGGAAGAAACAGGCGGTCACACGCCTTGCCCAGGGCTCCTGCGCGGGGAGGGACCGCGACTTTTGCCCGTCAGCCCCTCACTGGGGGTCGATGGGCCAGGCCGGGGTTGTAGACCGTGGGGATGGTGAGCCGTAGGTCAGGGTCAGGGCCTGCGTTCCCCTCCGCGTGAGGGCGGGTGACCGGGGCCCCTCTAGTCACTCACAGTCACCCTCTCACATGCCCACCCGTGAATACACGTGGGTACAGTTGCACGTGTGAACATATGCTTCACCCACACGCTCACTACCGCGCACTCCCACATCCTCACACTCCATCCACACGCAGTCGTGCTCAGACACCCCAGCTCCCCAGCCCGCGGTCCCACACAGCCCTCAGGCACCGAGCGCTCACTGTCGCCTCCTTCCATCTCCATCCATCCTGACACCTCCGTGTGCGCCAGGCAGGGCAGATGGCACGGTGCCCCTTTTATGAGTGAGCAGGCCAGGTGCCCTTGTGCCCGCCCAGCAGGGCTCTGAGGGATGAAGGCAGCTGGGGTGGCTGTGTGGTGGGGCTCAGGGCCTGCAGCCAGGCAGGATCCGGGCCTGGGGTGGGCACTGCCGCCTCCTCTTTCCTCAGGCCTGGCGCCTTCTCCGGAGAAAAGTCCTGGTGGGGAGCGACCCCAGCCAGGGGTGTCCACCGCTGGTGAGAACGTGGGCTCAGCTCACACCCACTGCATTGCTTCCCTTCTCTGAGCCTCAGGGTTTTTGCTTGTTAACTGGGGTAGAAGTCTTACCTCACGGGATTGCTGCAAGGATCCGTGAGGTAATGTGTGCAAAATGACTAAGCCGTAGTAGGTACCTAGAGCTAAAAATAGCAGTGATGGTGAACACAGGTGTGCGGCATTTCCTCACGCAGTGGGAATGCTGAGGAAACTCCATTCAGCGGACGCGTGCGAAGCACCTACAAGGTGCCAGCGTGACCACAACAGACACGCTGGTCCTGGAGCCCAGCACGGCCCTTGGACTGGGCTGCTCCAGGCCGCCATGCCTTGCCTGCCTCAGACCCCCAGCCTGCCGCCGAGCCTGCTCTGGAGGGGAGCTCTGACCCGCCGTGCGCCATGTGCCCTCGCCCTTCCGCCTGCAGCCAGGCCCCTTCTGTGCTCTGCGGCCCAGGCTGGGAGGGGGGGGTCCTTTCTCTTCCTCCCCATGCTCCGGCTGGAGGGAGGGCTGTGACTCACCCTGACGCAGGACGCTGGGTCACAGCCTCGGAGGCTCCCTGCTGGTGGCCCACCGCTCTGGGGGGAGCGGGGGTGCCAGACTCACGGGGGAGGGTGCCTGGGGAGCCCACGGCACCCCTTCAGCCTGAGACAGAGGCCCGCGGGGAGGCTGGGCAGTGTGCCACCCCAGGTCGCTTGCTCCCAGCCAGAGACATGTCCAGGGTGGGGCTCTGGCCAGCCCAGCCTCAGCATTCACGCTGGTCAGCTCTCCACTGACTGCTGCTCTCCTTGTCCAGATGGACGCTCAGAGAGGGGCAGGGGCCTGCCCAAGGTCACAAAGCCAGCTGGTAGCCGAGTGAGGACTGGAACGCAGGCCTGCTGCCCGTCAGCCCAGCCCTGGCCCTCGGCTGAAACTGGGCCTCAGGGGGTGGGCCGCCCCCAGCACACCCACATTCACCTTCCCAGTCCTTGGAATTCTGCTGAAGCGGACGATTCCCCAACAGCGCCAAGATGTGTGGCTGTCCTTCCCCCGGGGCAGGCTGTCCTTTTCCGGCTCAGCCCAGAGCCCATCTGCCTGGTGACTTTCCACCCCCCACCCCCAGCCGTGCATGGGGGAGGGGGCTCCTGGTGGGAGAGGGGCCAGAGGAGCATGCCAGCTGTGCTCTCCCGACATGGTGTGGGGGGTCCAGCCAGCACCCCTCTGCGTGGCCTGCCCCGCTGCTCCTGGTGGACAGTGAACATCCACCATGCTCAGTGCCTGGCCCTGGGCGGGCGCTGGAGCATGGAGAGGAGACACTGCGGCGTTTGGTGGGAGAGAGGTCAACCAACGGGAGGTTAGGGATGAGTCGGACTCAGTCCCCGCCCAGTCCCAGGAGGGGGAACGGCGCAGTGCGGGGGAGCCACGTGCATAAGTAAGGGGCACCCCACGCCAGCGAGGGGTGGTCGGGGGAGAGCTGCTTCTGCCAAGGGTCAGGAGGACGGTGTCAAGGCAAGGGTGAGCCCGCAGTGGAAGTTTGAAGGTTAAGAGGGATGTTGGCATGCAGAGATGAAGGAGGGCTCCATGTCCACAAAGACTCGGAGGCAGGGTGCTGACGGGCCCACAGGGACTGGCATCTCTGACACCCAGGGTCCAGTGGGGGAGGATGAGACTTCAGACTGGAGGTGCCCACCTCCCAGCCTCAGACATGTCCTCAACACCGGTTTTCTCAGGAAAGACAGAGCTGGATAAGCGGAAAGAGGACAGAACCTGAGACTTCTCCGAGGCCACACATCCAGAAAGCGGTTGCAGCCAGGGCTGTCTGATTTCACTCTCCTTCATCCTGCAGATACTCCCAGAGACCTACTATGTACCCGGAGCTGTGGGGTGGTGATAGAGACACATTCCCTGGGGAGGGAGAACAGATTGGTGGGGGAGGTTGGCATTAACCTGATAACGGCCCAGGCAAATTGAGACCCACCGCCCTGGAAGGTTCTAGACAAGAGCTCTTGAGAGGGTGGAAGAGGAGGACTTGATATGGCCTCTCAGGTGGATGGAGCGTCCAGCGGAGGTGACAGTGATAAGTGCACAGATGGAAGGTGTGTGGGACCCGGCCTGGCAGAGACCGGCATGGGCAATGGTGTGGAGAAGGGAGGAAGGGTCCGACTCTCAGCAGGACGAGTCTGTTTCTTCTTCTGCGAGCTGGCCTTCCAGCTCTTCTCCCGCCACGCTCAGCTGCAACGGCTGTGCGCCACTGGCCTCCCTGACCTAGCTATTTCCGCGTGTGGCTCCCCTTGCCCTGCACCGTGCCCTCCCTGCCAGGCCTGTGTGGCTGGCGCGCAGAGGGTGAGCTGGTGGGGTGGCAGAGCTGGCCAGGCCGTGGGCCCGGATCCCCAGGTGCCGGGATCTCGTCTTCATCCAGAGGGCCTTGGGAAGCCCCATCCTCCTTCTCCGTCTGCAAGCCAGCCTCCCTTCCAGTCACCCCTGGGGCGCGGGCTGGGGGTGTCGAGGCCCGGATGAGGCCCCCAGTACAGCTCCTTGTCTCTCTGGAGGCCCAGCCTGACCCAGGCGTCCTGAGGACCAGGGCTGGGGGCCTTTCTGAGACGCCTGGGCAAAAAGCCCACAGCTGACCTCAGACGGTGCCTGCTCTGCAATCCAGCGTCGGGCAGGCGGCTTCCAGCCAGAGTGGGGTGCCTAGTGAGAGCTCCGCCTCCTCCCTCATGACTGGGTGGGGCCGGAAGACGGAAAAGGGTAAGTCCGCACCGGGCTCCCAGGTGGCAGAGGAGCTGCTGCGGTGGGCGCCGGTGATACTCGGGTGAGGCCGGCCCTGGCCCAGTGAGTGAGCGCGGTTCACTGAGCTCATCTCTAAAGTGCCCGGCCCAGGCCTGGCCTACAGTAGCTGCTCCATGACAGGACCCGTTTCTCAGGGCTCCGAGGCTGGTACCCTGACTCTGCCGGCGGGAGGAGGCCCCTGCAGGGACAAAGGCGGGTTAAGGCCCCCCTGAGATGCGCCTCCGGGCCGTGTGTGTCATGCGCTATCTGACCACCAGGGGGCAGCCTGAGACAGCCTCATTCTTCACGGCTGTCATTAACCTTCCAAGGCCAATTTACCTGGAAAGTACGGGAGCTTAGCGACTCGGACTCACCCACTGCGTGAGGTTGTGCGTGGTGTGTTCTGCACGAGGGGGCCCAGCCAAGCAGAAGGACACGGAAACCCTGCCTGTGCTCTGGTCAGCAAGCCCTGGGCTCTGGCACGGGCTGGGTCTGCCCTAGTAAGGGCTGCCCTTTTTTTTTTTTTTTGGCTCTGCTGGGTCTTGGTTGTAGCATGTGACGTCTTAGTTGTGGCATGTGGAATCTAGTTCCCTGACCAGGGAGCGAACCCAGGCCCCCTGCATTGGGAGCACAGAGTCTCAGCCACTGGACCACCAGGGAGTCCCAGGGTGCCTTTTTATTAGCACAAAGTTACCCCCCTTCCATGCCTCAGAATACAAGGCTGCATTGACCAGATTTGCACACAGTCTTCATTTAGGCCAGCAACACTCCTGAGCTCACGTTACCTGGTCCTGATTCCCACTGTACAGATGTGGACACCGAGGCCTGGGAAGCCAACCAAGGCCATTTAGGAGCACAGCTGGGCCTGGAACCCTGCAGCTGGAGGAACTGCCTGCTCCACCTGGAGGCTTCAGGTGCCAGGGACTTCCTCTGGAGGTCAGGCCCTGCCTAGGGGTCCCGGAGACCAGCCTTTCAGGGAAGTGAGAGGAAAGGCCGCAAGCTGACCTCAGAGTTTTGCACTCTCAGCTCCAGGCTCGAGATTGGGGGGGGCTTCCAGCTGGACTGAGATGACAGGTCGGAGTCCCTCCAGGCGACCAGGGGGACTAGACGGGGGAGGGACAGGGAATACGGCCCCAGTCTGATGGAGGAGGATCAGTTACAGCTCGGGGCACTGAGGGGGCACCAGCGGGTGAGGTGTCTCCTGCATCAGGACAGCTGTCCTCAGCTGTTTCAGGGGCCGTTCTCATGGGCATCAGAGGCACACCCCCAGTGTGGGAGAGCCTCCTGATTTCAGGGGGCCGTTGGTGTGGGCTTGGGGGGCAGGTGGGTATGTTTGGGTTAATAACAACAACAATGATACTCATGGCAGCTGAGGCCTTCCCGTATGCCAGCTGCTGTACTGAGACCCTCCCAGTCCTGTCCTGTTTAACTAATCCTTCCAGTAACCTTACAAGATGGGCCCGAGCTGTGGCCGTGCTGGGGCAGGCGGGAGACTCCAGGCGCGTCCCGAAGTCTGCCCCTATTCCCGCCTCTGGACATTTGCACAGACTGTGCTTTTCCCTCGATTAGTTCAGGTCCCCTGTATCCATCCCTCGAGTCTCAGCCGCAGAGACCTTCCCTGTGTCCCTCCTTATTCATGTCTTCGTCAAATATTGATCAAATCAGCATCAGCAATGTGCTGTCTGCTCAGATAATGGTATACAGTTGAGAGTAATCAGACAGGTCCCAGCTGTCTTGGAGTTTAAGAGTAGGTGTCAGCAAACTATGATCCATGGGCCAAATCTGGCCCTTGGCCATCGTTTTAAAATAAAGTTTTGTGGAAACACATCTGTGCTCATTTGTTTATGTATGGCCGTCCTGCCTGACAGCAGCACAATTGTGTTCTTGCAGCAGAAATGCCATGGCTCTCAAAGCTAAAAATATTTGCTACCTGGCCCTTTGCAGAAAAAGTTTGCTGACACTTGGTTTAGAGTCTGGCAGAGAAGGCAGATAAGAACAAGTCACTGGAATAAATAAATTGACAAATGGTGAGACGTGCGAGGAGGGGCACCGCAAGGGTCAGGAGTTGAGACGCAGGGTGAGACAGTCACCACTTCCTCCCTCCCGCCCTTGATTCTCTGAGCAGTCGGTGGGGGCAGGACATGGGCAGCACATCCACGCACTGGCCTGTGCTGTGTCTACGGCAGGCGTGGGGTCCTACTGAAATGTGCGCTGAGGGGTCACCGCCTTCTCTCTCACCTCACCAGACCTCAGCCGGTCATGACTGTCCCCCATCTCCCTGTCCCCTGGGAGGCAGGCAGAGCGAGAAGCGGGGTGGGTTTTACACCCAGGACAACAGAGGCTCGTTGCGTTTAATGACTTGGCCGAGTCTAGCTGAGGTGCAGGCAGAGATCTTGATGTCGTGGGAAAGCCCTGGACAGTATTTAGGACCCCAGGGCTCTAGCCCAGGTATCACTTGGGTAAGCCTGTTCCCCTCTGGGCCTCAGTTTGTTCATCTGTAGCTGAGAAGGTTGGAGAAAAGAGCTCTTCTCTGGATCTGCAGCAGCACGCTGGGGCTCGCCCCATATGTCTCCAGGCCTTGGTCTGTCTCTGTAAAGTGGGCAGAGAAATGCTGAGCCCTCCCACACTCCTGAGGCTGGGCCCTGGCCAGGGAGATCACAGATGGGAAAGTGCTTTGAGCTTGCTGGAAGAAAGGGCCTCTATAAACCCAGAGGGTTCCTAGGGCGGTGGGGCCTGGCCTGAGCCGGGGGTCCCGGGGCAGCGTTCGCTGTGACCAGCAGGGGGCGCTGTGGGGAAGCGGAGACCGAACTCGCCCTGTCCGTCTGAGCGCGGACCTGCACCGCGCAGCGGGGACGCGTGAAAGGGGCCTGAGAGACCCCCGACCTCGCGATGGGGCAGCGGTGGGCACTTGAAGCGAGCGATGGGCAGCGTGGCAGGGCCGGGCAGGGGTAGTGACCCCCCGAGCCGGGGGCCCAGGAGAAACCAGGAGGTCGGCGGTCTGGGCTGGACTGCCAGGCGGAGACTGTAGAGAAGCGTCTGGGCTGTCTGGACTTGAATCCTGGCTGTGCCACCCGCAGGCAAGTTGCCTCTCCGGGCCTCGTGCTCCTCGCCTGTAAAACGGGAGTAATAATTGCACCCGCTTCACACAGCTGCTGTGAGAACGAAAGAGCTAGCCGCGGGTGACACCTGAGAGCAGGTCGTGACTTGGGCCAGCCTCTTACACGTTGCTGTTGTGACCCAGTCTGGACAGTTTGCACCTCGACCGGTGAAGCCACGAGGGGTTTGCATCCACTTAGGAGCAGAGCGGTGAGGACAGGCTGAGGACCCGCCTCCTGGAGAGGAAAGAGGCTGCCTGAGGCGGGCAGGAGCACAGAGTGGGGAGGAGGGACGTGGGGAGGCAGGAGGGTCGAGGAAAGAGCAGCTGGGGGCCCAGTGCGGCAGCCCCAGACTCGGCTCCCTGCTGAGTCACCCCTCCCAGCTCCCTCCCCAGCTGTGTGCTCCTGGGCATGCCCTTGGGCCTCTCTGAGCCTCAGTCTCCTTCTCTGTAAAATGGGGTAATAGCTTCTGCATCACAGAGCTGCAGGATTCCTTAAGACAGCCTGGCTCTGGGGTGCCCGCCTCTTCCACTGTGACCCCTCCAGTCCCATAATGGGGTGGGTCTGGCTTTGGCCCCACAGCCTCCCAGGTTGTTTATCTAGAAAACCAGCTAAAGAGGAAAACCCCCAACACAAACACAGCCCAGCTGGTCTCTGCAGCCCTGCCCAGCCCTGCCCTGCCCACTCCTGCCTTTGCGGCCCAAGAAGCAGGTGGGGTGAGTCGGGGGAGAAACAGACACTCTGGGAGTGTTTCTTCCCAGTGCAGGGAGTGGCAGTAACCAGGTCAGGGTAGAGCTGACAGAGGGGCCCCCAGGACTCAGCTGACGGGTGAGACGCTCCTGTTCCAGCTGGCAGGACAGTGGGCAGCAGAACCCACTGGGAAGCAGGTTCAACATGCAGGTCCCAGGACCCTGCTCCTGTCCTCCCACAGGCCCTACCACCCAGGTCCCAATTCCCTAGATTCGCGATGACCTCGGCCCTGGGCCGTCCGACGGAGGAGGCCCAGCAAGGCCTGCTGGGAGAGGCAGAAGCTGATCTGGGGAGAGGCTTGTGGTGGCGTGAGAGCGAGTGGCTCTGGGGCAGGGTCTGTCTGAGGACCGAGGGCTCTTCCAGCAGGCCTGGATGCCTGAGGCGGTGGCAACCATGAGATAAGGAAGTCAAAAGTGCAGGGAGGCAGAGGGGAAGGAACAGGCATGCAGAGGGACGGCAAGTCAATCCTGTTAACAATTATTAAAGTCCTCAGGATCCTGCACCTCCCTGGGTGGAGGTTCCCATACATGTTGTCCTTCTGGTCCTAAAAGCTTAGGAGCTTCCCAAGTGGCTGAGTGGTAAAGAATCCGCCTGCTCATGCGGGAGACACGGGTTCGATTCCTGGATGGGGAAGATCCCTTGGAGGAGGGCACAGAAACCCACTCCAGTACTCTTGCCTGGAGAATCCCATGGACAGAGGAGCCTGGTGGGCTACAGGCCATGGGATTGAAAGAGTCTGACACATCTTACCAACTAAACAACAACTGACCTAGGGAGCGGGGGTTATTTTAAGGACCTTCGTACGGCTGAGGAAACTCAGACATGAGTGCCGGAATCCTGCGTGCCATCTGCCCAGGAGAGCAGGGCGGCCACACTCCACGTCAGGAGGAGAAGACCGGAGGCAAGAGGCGAGGATGCATCGCTGGGGCTTCGTCCAGGGCTGATCCTTCTGGGGACCCTGAGCTTTAGAGTTGAGTGGCTGACGGGGGACAGGATGCAGGTCATGGCTGACCATCACCAGGGTCCATTCTAATCCTGGAGGGCTGGTGAGGAGGCAGGGGCGTTGTCAGGCTCTGGACACTGAGCCTGAGGAGGGGGAGACATGCCGTGGGGGATACATGCCGTGGGGACCGTAGCTACGACCCCTGCCTTCAGGGAAGCCTCAGCGTCCAGGCGGAAAGCTGTCTCCTCATCCACAGACACCTGCCCTGCTCTGAGGAAGACCCTCCCTGGGGCCCGATCTCCCAGGAACCCCCTGTGCAGACCCTGATCCTCGGCAGAGTCAGGCCAGGGGGCTCTGGGGTCCATCCTGGAGCGCTGTCACCTGGAGAGTGTGGCCACATCCCCTCTCCCGGCCACTGGGAGGCTCTGGTTCATGGTCAGGCCCTGGGGCCTAGGCTCCGGGTCACAAAGCCGGGTCCAAACCCAGAGACAAGGGATTGTCGAGGCTGAGGGTCCTGTGGAGGGGAAGACAGGCGGGGGTCAGGAGTTAACTGCAAGATGCTGGGCTCCCAGGCTTGGAAACCCCCTGGCTGGGGACTTGTCACACGGTTCTTGGTCCCAAGGTGGCGGGTTCCGTCTGCCCCTGCGGCCGTTTTCAGCTTTCATTTCTCCCTTCCGCCTCAATTCACTTCCGTTTTCAGTTCCGCTTCCAACGTCGCCCTAACCCTCTGTCCCACTGCCCCCCGGGGTCCGCAGACTCGGGTCACCGCAGGCCAGGTCCCTCTGATCGGATCTGGACCAACATGCCTCTCGTGCTCAACCCATCTGGGCTGGGTGCCTTCTGGGGGGAGGAGGGGGAGACACGGGCTGAGCGTGGGGCTGGCGTGGGGCTGGCGCGGGGCGCAGACCTCTGAGCAGCAGGAGAAGCTCTGGGAGGCCGGACCACGGAAGGGTGCCGGCCGCGGAGCGGGGCTGGACCGCGGAGGGGGAGCGGGGCCGCGGGGCCGCGGAGCGGGGCTCAGTGTGGCTGTGCGCTCGCCGGGCGCCAGCTTCTGCGGTGTTCGTGAGGACGCACACTCGGGGCTCACGGAGCGTTTCTCTTATCATCGTGGGAGAGGGGCCTCCCGTGACCTTGTCTCACCCCTCACTTCTCACCAGGGCACCCGAGGCTCGGAGAGGGCGTCGCCTGTCCCAGGTCGCCGCGCTAAGCACTGGCGGGCACGCCTCCCCGGGTGGGTCCCGCGCGGCAGGCCTCATTGTGTGCTCCCGGCAGGAAACCGCTGTGCTCAGCAGCCCGGCCCGAGAGGAGGAACGAGCCTGGCTACGTGACCCGCAGCCCTGAGGCTGAGCCGGGCCCAGGCCGGAAAGCAACCTGCGGGGGGCGGCCGGGCACGTGGGGTGGGCCCTGGGGCGGAGGCCTCCCTACCGGGAGGTGGAGTTACACGGAAATGAGCCCTCGCCGCCCTGCCCCTCAAGCCTACCTGCCAGGAGGCAGCTGGTCGGCTCGTTGCTCCCTGGAAGGGGACCTGCCTGGGGAGGAGAGGGCCGGGGGTGTCCAGCAGGGCCGGTGCGCGCCTGCGCCGCAGGGAGCTTTTCACAGGCTGCCCACCCGCTCACCAGCTCTGGTTTCCAGGGGCCTAGGGGTCTCCAGGGGGAGGACTCAGCCCTGGGCGGGGCCCTGCTGGACTGCCCAGGTGGGACCCAGAGCATGTGAGGGGTCTCCTGGCGACTCATGGGGAACTGCTGCCCCCCTCACTCTGGACGCAGGGCCGGGAGGAGGCACCAAGCCCAGCTGGCTCGTGGCCTGGCCAGTCACCACTGGGAGGGCGCTAGGAGCCAGCACGTCACCAGGAAGCGCAGCGGAGCCGCTGATGGTTCAGCAGAGGGGCGGGAGATTGTCCAGATGTGGCTTCTGAAAGGGGTAGACTGGAGGCCGCAGGTTGGGTGGCAGCGGGGGTCTGGAAAAGGGGCGGCGGGGCTTAGCAGAGGCTGAGTGAGTGGGGGTGGACGTGGGGCACCAGAGTGGGTTCCCTGGGGTCCACTCCCAGCTCCTCCTCCGAGGCTGTGTGCTGATGGCGCCTTAAGTCCCTGCACCTTGCTCTTTGCCCCTAAAAGGAAAGTGAGGTCAGAACTGGGCCAAAACAGAACCCCTCCCCCTCTCTCTCTGGATGCCCCAGCATCAGTGCCCCGGACAGAGGATGCCTAGACCAGGGCTACAGAAGCCCAAGGAAGCAGGGAACGTGCACAGGATGGAGGCAGGGCTCTGGCCTGGACAGCAGAGGGGCTGGGAGGAGGCGGTGTCCCCTGGGGCAAGGACTGAGAAGCCGAGGCCATCCTTGCGAGCAGAACCTTAGCTGGGGGTGGGGGGCCTGGGTGCCAGTCCGTGTCACTAGGGAGCCAGCCGTGCAGCTGGGACCCTTTGCTGCAGAAAATGAAAGTCGGGAAGGTGGCTGGAAGGAAACCCCTGTCTGGATGGTGAGACACCCCTCCGAGGGGGCCAGCTGCAGCCCAGGACCGCACTGCAGGTCTGTTCTCCTGCAGCTGCCACACGTCCAGGCCCCGACCCAAGCCCCTGCCTCCCTCCTCTGCCCTCTGAGAGCAACAGGAGTGGCCACGGGCCTCCCTTCTCCCAGCTCACCGCGTGTCTCCCTGGACTCTCTAAGCCCTAGCTTCCTTGACT
This sequence comes from Bos mutus, assembly GCF_027580195.1. Taxonomy (NCBI): domain Eukaryota; kingdom Metazoa; phylum Chordata; class Mammalia; order Artiodactyla; family Bovidae; genus Bos; species Bos mutus. The sequence continues at coordinate 129,161 of NC_091618.1, forward strand.
GTCAAATGGGGCTATAATGACGCTTGCCTCAGAGAGCTGACGAGAGGAATAAATTAAACCATGCGTGGCAGATACAAATTGCCTGGCACAGCTGGCTGATGTGAAGGCTCATCGGTAAGACCCTGATGCTGGGAAAGATGGAGGGCAAGAAAAGGGGATGGCAGAGGATGAGATGGCTGGATGGCATCACCGACTCGATGGACATGAGTTTGGGTAAACTCCGGGAGTTGGTGATGGACAGGGAGGCTTGGCGTGCTGCAGTCCATGGGGTCACAAAGAGTCGGACATGACTGAGCGACTGAACAACAACAATCTGACCGCTGGTGTGACATCATATGGCCTCACATGGGCCCTGAGAGGCAGATACACTTTGCCCATCATACAGAAGAGGAAAACTGAGGCTCAGAGAGGTTGAAGAGGTTTGCTGCACAGTTCTGACCAAGCAGCTCCCAAGCCTGGTTCTTTCCATGACTATGCCTGGGACGTGGAAGGGAACAGGTGGGTGGGTGGGTTTGGAACGGGATCCACGTGCCCTCCAGCTGGTGTCAGGAGAGGGGACCGGACTCCCAGCCCCTCCTCCGTGTCTGCTGGACTGTCTCCCCACTGCTGTCCAAGGCTGGCCCTGAGACGGCTCCGGTCAGCAACGGCAAGCCTCTCTGCTGAGCCAGCGCCCCCCTGACTATTCCGGCTCTCTTGGGCCTCACTTGCATCTTTCCTGCATGAGCTGCGGCCTGTTTCCTGCTCACCTGCCTCTGGGCCAGCAGCTAGCAGCTGCCCTTGTAGAGATGCACCCCCCACCCCAAGTCCATGGGTGCGGAAGAGAGGCCACCAGCTCCTCCCGTGGGATTGCCTTGCCGGCCCAGGGCGCCTGAGGCACTACCCGCCTCCCCCCACAAGAGGATCTGCAGCTCCTTAGACTCAGAGGAGTTGCCGTCGGCCCACGTCAGAAAGCAGGCGGTGAGAAAAATCAGACGCTCAGTTGTAAGCGGGGGCCTAGAGTCCTCCTCCGCTGCCACCACTCCTGGCCCAGACCCAGCAGGGTCAGAGCGCTGGTGCCGATGGAGCTGCCGGCCACCTCTCCTGACACACCTGGCCAGGTGAGCAGGCAGCGAAGCCAAGAGCCAGCTCACTGCCTGGGTGTAAACAGCAGCCCGGTGGGAAACTGGCAGCCGCCTCCGCTGCCCTCTCCCCAGCCCTCTCCCCGGAGCCCCGCCCTGGGAGAAGAGGGTGCCCCGACTCGTTAGAGGAGTTCTGTCCGTCCCTCACCTGTACCCGTCCTGGGTGGGGTTGGGGGTGAGCGGGGGGCCCACAGAGACTCTCTATGCTCTAGGCCTGCACCTAGCCCACGTCTTCCCTGCGCTGGTGCCGGGAAGGCGCCAGGCTCTCGGGATCCCAGGCCCCCACCTCCTCCACTGCGGCCCGCCTGCCTCTGCCACTGGCTCCCCAGGCCACGGAGCAGGACAAGGGCCATCTGGGCGCTGGGTCACACCTGAAAGGGGGCCCCTGGCCCCTGCCTCCACCAGCTGAGAGCTGTGTCCTTTGGAAGGAGGGGTGCGGCTCCAAGGTTTCCAGGACGAGGAGGAAAACCAGTCTCCACGGACCACTGAGACCCAAGGCCCTGCCCTTGGCACACACGATCTGGGAGACAGGCGTTGCCACCCCCACTTCAAAAATGGGGATGCTCAGGTGAGACTGGTGGCTGCCTGGGGGATTGGACTCTCTCTCACTTGTCCGTCCCTGTCTTCCCAATGCCTGCCACGCGGCAAGAGCTCAAGTGACGCTTGTGGAGTGAATGAAGGAGGTTCAGAGAAGGCGAGCAACCCGGCCACGGACACACAGCCAGAAGGTCGCTCTTCTGAGCGTCGACCCCAGCTATTTCAAATCCCCAGCCCAGGCTGTTCCTGAGACCCACCCACCACTGTGGGGGCACCACACGGACAGAAGTGCAGGGGTTCCTCCCCAGGTGCCAGAGCCCCATCACCACACGTGCACACCCCACACGACCCTCAGTGGGGCCCAGCTGTGGAGGCCCCATCTGCCACACCACTGAGGCCCTGCAATGGGCCTTCCCTTCTGCCACCTCTGGCAGATACACATGCTTCCTCCGGGACTGGCCTCATGCCCTCCTCTGTCACCACCCTCCTCCACAACCGGGAGAGGGCAGGACAGGGCATGCCGTCTTCCACCCCCACACCCGGCACCCTCACAGCCTCCCAGGCCCCGGTAAGCGATTGCCACCACTGCTCTGCAGAAGGCCAGGGAAGGCGCCCCCATAGGGCACAGATTTAGGCCCAAGAACAGGCAGCATCCAGACCACGGTGCAGCCAGGTGGAGCTGGTACCTGGGCAGATCTGGGGCACCTGGGCTCTCTTCAGGGAAACCCTGAGATGTGGGGTCGCCACTCCCACCCCGCTTACCACATGGTCCAGCCCCAGGAAGCAGCTGAGCACGCAGACCGCAGGGGCCAGGCCCTCCTCCTGCTTGGTGAGCCCCAGACCTGCTCGGCTACCAGCTGGCATCTCAGGTCCCTGGGACTCCCTCCCCCGAGCAGGCTAAACCTGGAACGTGCCTCTTCTCCTTCTTTCCCACCAACTGAGGGCCCGCAAGGCCGGGGTGGTCAGGAGAGGCAGGGGCCCCTGGGAAGAATAGATGGCATGCGCCAGACCGTGCTTGAGACACTCCACACAGATTTTCAGTGAACCTCACAGCAACCCTGGGAGATAGTAGTTAATCTTACAGACCAACCTTCTTCCCATTTTCTAGAGAGGTAAACTGAGTTCTTGGAAGAAAAGCTATGGCCAACCTAGACAGCGTATTAAAAAGCAGAGACATTACTTTGCCAACAAAGGTCCGTATAGTCAAGGCTATGGTTTTTTCCCAGTGGTCATGTATGGATGTGAGAGTTGGACTATAAAGAAAGCTGAGCACTGAAGAATTGATGCTTTTGAACTGTAGTGTTGGAGAAGACTCTTGAGAGTCCCTTGGACAGCAAGGAGATCCAACCAGTCCATCCTAAAGGAGATCAGTCCTGAATATTCATTGGAAGGACTAATGCTGAAGCTGAAACTCCAACACTTTGGCCCCTGATGTGAAGAGCAGACTCATTAGAAAAGACCCCGATGCTGGGAAAGATTGAAGGCAGAGAAGGGCATGACAGAGGATGAAATGGTTGGATGGCATCACTGACTCGATGGACATGAGTTTGAGCAAACTCCAGGAGTTGGTGATGGACAAGGAAGCCTGGCATGCTGCAGTCCATGGGGTCGCAGAGAGTCGGCCATGACTGAGTGACTGGACTCAACCGAGACTGAGTCCAGAGGGTGAAGGCTCTCGCCCAAGGCTCCCCTCCCTGGCATACAGTAGGCATTCGCTAAGTAGTCGTGGGTGGATGCTCCCCTCCCTGGCATACAGTAGGCATTCGCTAAGTACTCGTGGGTGGATGCAGTTGGAAGGAGGAAGGTGATCTAAGAGCTTGAACAGAGGTAGATTCTGAACCCAGGCCTGACTCCAGAGGCTCTTGGCTTCTCTCTCAGCTGAACTTCTCTGCGGCCTTGGGGCCCACAGACAAGGCACAGCTGACATTTATCCAGTTACAGGTCTCCTGTGTGAGGTGGCCGGCGTTCCCAGGCTCCACGCTGAGAAAGAGAAACGCAGCCCCTACACACAGCCGGGAGCGGCCCGACCCCCCAGCCTGGGCCCCCGTGCACTCCCGTTAAGCAGAAGCAGTTTCATAGATCACCAGCATCAGACAGGGCCCCTCGAGGACCATGAGGGATCAAGACAAAAATCAAGACCACTCGATAATCAAGTCTGAACGCAGACAAAAGATGAATGTGATCCAAACCACAAAAATGACCAAACATCCCAGCTGAGTGAGTGACGACTGTTTCTTTGCTGATCACAGCTTGAGCTTCAATTCATCCCTCTTTACTTCCAGATTAAAACCATTAGGGCACCCCGCCACACAGTCACCCCCGCTTCCGGATGCATCCAGCCCAGAGTGAAACTCCACTCCCTCGAGCCCTTCCCCGAGCTCCTAACAGCAGCCGGAGCCCTCCCCAAGCCCTGCTCAGCTGCTTCTCACAGAGCCGCCCCTCAGCACCCACCCTCGTTGCCACAAGCAGTAGCCAGTGTTGTTCAGCTGTGTTTCTGGGGCTCTTTGCCTGGGAGGCGCTGACAGAGGCCTAGAGAGGCTGCACAGGACCTGTTTGTTCAGCGCGTTTTGTGGTTGGCCCTGGAGCTGTGGGCCAGGAAGGTGTCAGCCTCTGATGAAATGTCACGGGGTGGGATGGGGCCTGTCAGCCCCATCTGTTCCCAGGAGGCCGAGTTTCAGGCTCTGGAGCTGGAGAATGGTTAACTCCTCGGTTAACTCCTGCGGTCCCGTCCAGCGCAGCCCGAGTGTGAGCCTTGAGGCCCCCCCATCATGGGGCCGTCTGAGGAGGGGATGGGAGAAGAGGCAGGGCACCTGGGTTCAGCTCTTGCCTCTGCCCCTCATTTGCATGTGACCTGAGCCTCAGTTTATCCATCTGGACAATGGGATGGGGTGGGATAAAGGAGTCCCTCCTCAGGTAGGGTCACTTTCCCAGCTCCCTGCAATAAGCCTTCAGCGGTCAGGACAGAGACCTCCCCTTCGCCCCTTCAGCTCCTGGTTCCTGAGGGTTAACCAACCTTCCCTTCCAGGCTTGGGCCCACATCAAGGGGGACGTAGGGGCAAGAAAGGGGCTGGGGGTCCCGTATGTGTCCAGTCGCTGCTCCCCTGGCTGCACAGAGAGCATCACTGGAGCCTGCTCTGAAGGCTCAGGCCTCCTCTGCACCCCGTCACCCCGTCACCCCGTCACTCAGGTTCCCGAGCACGGGGATCCTGTCCAAGGCAAACAGATGGGAGGACGGAGCCGGAGGTGGCGCAGGAAGGGCCTCGGGGCTGAGCAGAGGGCGCCCTGGCAGCCGCGGTTGAGGGAGCCGGCTCTGTGGCTTCATTCAGCCTTGCATCCGGCTTCTCCCGTTCCGCCCCCAGCAGGAGCAGAGGAGGAGGCTGGAGCCCAGGACTGAGGCGAGCCAAGGACGGCGACCTTTCCTGAAAGAGACTGCGTGGCGCTGATGATCAAGGGTGTTTGCTTTCCCTCAAGCAAGGGGCCTCTCATCTTTATAGGCCCATCTCTGGGGGGAGGTGGGAAGAGGGGACCCATAAAGGCAGTCGGGGTGCCGTGGCCACCTCCCAGCTTCCCTCTGCCCCCCCACCCCCACCCCAACCTCCAGGCTGATTCACCGGCTCTGCTCAGCACCTTCACAGACGTGTTTGCTGGATAATTGCTACACATCCTTCAGGCCTCAGTTTAAATATCACTTCCTCTTGGAAGCCTCCCCTGCTTGAATCTCCTTGCAATGTACTCCGTGGCTCCTGCTTCCTCCTCCCAACCCAGATCCCACTGTGTTGCTACCAACTTCTCATCACCCTCCTGGAGGGTAAGGGGCAGCCTCTGTGTTGGTCACAGCTGAGTCCCCGGGCTTGGAACGGGCCTGGCAGACTGTGAGTACCACACACATGTTTGATGGTAAATAAGCACAGGCGTGGGGATGTGGACTCCAGGGACCAGGCCTGCGAGCAAGGGACCGTGAGTTGGGAGAGCCCACAGTGGCCACATTCCGAGTAGGGCGTGGAGGGTAGGCGTGCCCGGGATGAGGCGGGAGGGGTTGTCACCTGGACGCAGCCTGCCGCCGTGCTCAGTCGCTCAGTGCTGTCCCACTCTTTGGAATCCCACAGACTGTAGCCCGCCAGGCCCCTCTGTCCATGGACTTCTCCAGGCAAGGATACTGGAGTGGGTTGCCAGGCCCTCCTCCAGGGGATCTTCCCGACTCAGGGATCAAACCCAGGTGTCCCGTGTTGCAGGCGGACTCTTTACCGTCTGAGCCGCCAGAACACAGCCTGGGCAAGGGCAGAGAAATGCCAGTGGAGGCAGAAGGGCAGAGACTTCTACACGAGGGCTCCTGGGATGTGTAATTTGGAACAACCCTCCTCTGAAGACAACCAGAGTCCTAGATCCAATTCAAAAAGATCATCTTCTTAAGACCATCGAACAATTAACAAGGATTCCGAGGACTTCCCTGGTGGTCGAGTGGTTAAGACTCCATGCTCCCAGTGCAGGGGGCCTGGGTTCAACCCCTGGTCAGGAAATGAAGACCCCACATGCCCCGTGGTACAGCCAAAAATAAATAAATTTTTAAAAAGAAAGAAAGAGAAAAGAATTCCAAAGTAAGAATCTAGCAGAAGGCAAAAATCCAGAGGGGAAAGCCCAGTCTGGAGGTCCTGTTTGCCCTGAAGGTAACTGCCAATCTGGAAGAATCAGCTTTGAAACTGAGCTCTTGTGACGGCCTCAGGGGAGGCAGGGAAAGAGGAAGAAAAAAAGGGAAACCTAGCTTTTTGCCCAAGACGGGGAGCCTGATACCCCACATCTTTAAGCAGAACATCCTCAGAATGAGGTGGACCAGAAGAAAACCCAGGCTTGAGCCCCAGCACCAGGATGACTCAGGAAACTCAAGACCTGCGTGGCGGCGGCCGTGGGTTAGCAGTGTCTCCAGGGGCTGGTAGAAACTAACGACGCGCTCATCTAGCCAGAGACGCCATCGTCTTAGGCCTCGTGTCATTTCACAGATAATTTTCAAATTATAATCTTAGTCATTTCAAATTATTTCAAATTTTCAAATACAGTGAGTTGAACACAGTCAGGGATAACTGGGTACATAAGGAAATAAGACAAAATGAGCAGCAACAGAAGGCGCTGCAAATAATCGTCATGGAAAATGCTGGAGGCGCTAACTGGCGCTAAGGCGGAACGTGCATCGCAATATATAAATGTATCCAACCAGCATCTGGCACACCTTAAACCTGCATGATGGTATATGTCAATTATATTTCAATAAATTCTTAAAACTATGGCAGACACAGACCACAGTGACTTCAGATATTGAAATTTTCAAAAATTATGGCTTCAGAATTACAGGTTCAAAGAGCCTCATGGACAAACTCATTCTAGAATTCATTTGGAAATTCAAGGGACCCAGACTAGGAAAAAAAAAAAATCTTGAAAAATAACAAATTTAGAAAACTCACACTTCCTAACCTCAAAACTTACTACAAGGCCACAGTAATCCAGACTGTGTAATACTGGCATAAGGACAGACAGTCAGACCTACGGAATAGCACTAAAAGCCCGGAAATAAACCCGCACACTATGGCCGATTGGTTTTTGACAAGGGCGCCAAGAAGGTGCAATGGGGCAATAGCTTTCTCGACAAATAAAGGTGGGACGACTGCATTTTCCCTGCGGAAGAATGGAGGTGGACTTCTGTTTGACCCCGCGTTCCACATACACCATTCCCTCAAAATGGTCCAAAGTTTTAAATCTAAGAGCTAGAATTACAAAACTCTTAGAAGTAAACAAGACTAGGGAATTCCCTGGCGTCCGCTGGTTGGGACTTTGAGCTTTCAGAGCAGGGGGCACGGGTGTGATCCCTGGTTGGGGAAGTAACGTCGCACAAGCCGCGTGACGAGGCCACAAAGAAGAAGAAGAAGACAAGTGTGAATCTGTGTGACCTTGGATATTCGACGATGGTTTCTTAGAAATGACGACTCAGCACAAGCAAAGCGAAAATAGAGAAACTGGACTTCATCAACATTTAAAACCTTTATACTTCAAAGGATACCATTGAAAAGGTGAAAAGACAACCCACAGGATGGGAAAAAAAAGTATCTGCAATTCAGATATCTGATAAGGGCCTACTGTTTAGAATATATAAAGAATTCTTCCCTGTTGATGTTTGACAGAAAACAACAAAATTATCCTTCAAGTAAAAATAAATAAATTTAAAAAAAAGAATTCTTACAGCACAAGAGTAAAATCGACAAACAACCCATTTAAAAAATGAGCAAGGGAAGTGAATGGGTATTTCTGCAAAGACATATGAATGGCCAACAAGTACACGATACGCAACATCATTAGTCATTGGGAAAACGTAAGTCAAAACTACCAGGAGACGCCAGTTACACCCACTGAGACGGTTACAATAAAAAAGACAGACATTAACAAGGGCTGCAAGCCTTTAGAGAATCTGGAATCTTCATACATGGCTGGTAAGAATATGAACTGGTGCAATCACTTTGGAAAAGAGTTTGGCAATTCCACAGAAAGCTAAATGTGACCCAGCCGTGCCGATCCAGCAGAAATACCCAAGAGAATAAAAAACATGTTTACACAAAACTTCTACATGAATGTTTATAGCCGCATTATTCATAATATCCAAGAAGTGGAAACAACCCAAAGGGTATAGTCATACAATGGAATATTATTCAGCCACGAAAAGGAACATAATACTGATACCACTGTGAATGACCCTTGAAAACATTATGTTAAATGAAAGATGCCAAATGCAAAACTGTGCATTCCCATTTTTTATGAAATGTCCCAAATAGGGAAAGTCGTAGAGATAGAAAGTAGTTTATGCAGTGCTTACTCACTCAGTCGTGTCCGACTCTTTGTGACCCCATGGACTGTAGCCCACCAGCCTCCTCTGTCCATGGGATTCTTCAGGCAAGAACACTGGAGTGGGTTGCCATGCCCTCCTCCAGGGGATCTTCCCAACGCAGGGACTGAACCCAGGTCTTCCGCATCCAGGCAGATTCTTCACTGTCTGAGCCACCACGGAAGTGGTACATAAATCCCAGCAATATTTTCCTTTGGCTCTGTTTCCCTAAAGCAAGGGAAATAACAGCAAAAATAAACAAATGGGACCTACGTGCTAAGTCGCTTCAGTCATGTTCGACTCTTTATGACCCTACGAACCATAGCCCACCAGGCTCCTCTGTCCATGGGATTCTCCATGCAAGAATCCTGGAGTGGGTTGCCATGCCCTCCTCCAGGGGACCTTCCCCGCCCAGGGATGGAGCCTGAGTCTTGCGTCTAACCTGCATTGGCAGCGGGCTCTCTACCACCAGTGCCCACCTGGGAAAACCAAGGGGGACATATTAACCCTATAAAAGATGGACAGGGAAAACGAAACAGTGACAAACTGTATTTTATTGGGCTCCAAAATCACTGTGGACATCCAGGAAATTAAAAGACTCTTGGTCCCTGGAAGAAAAGCAATGACAAACCTAGACAGCATATTAACAAAGCAGAGACGTTCCTTTGCAACAAAGGTCCATCCAGTCAAAGCTATGATTTTTCCAATAATCATGTATGGATGTGAGAGTTGAACTATAAAGCTGAGCGCCAAAGAATTGATGCTTTTGAACTGTGGTGTTGGAGAAGACTCTTGAGAGTCCCTTGGACTGCAAGGAGATCCAAGCAGTCCATCCTAAAGGAAGTCAGTCCTGAGTATTCATTGGAAGGACTGATGCTGAAGCTGAAGCTCCGGTAGTTTGGCCACCTGATGTGAAGAGCTGACTTTGGAAAAGACCCTGACCCTGGGAAAGATTGAGGGCAGGAGGAGAAGGGGAGTGACAGAGGATGAGATGGCTGCATGGCATCACTGAGTCAATGGACATGAGTTTGAGCTGACTGCAGGAGACAGTGGGGGCCAGAGAAGCCTGACGTGATGCAGTCCACGAGGTCACACAGAGTCAGACATGACTGAGAGACTGGACAACAAAACATAAGAGCTTTTGCAGAGCAAGGTTTTGTTGAACATCAACAAAGCGAAAATGTCAACTTACTGAATGGGAGAAAATATTTGCAAATGATATGACAGATAAGGAGTTAATATCCAAAATATATAAACAGCTCATACAGCTCAACATCAAAAAAAGAGAAGCCTGATTTAGACAGAACTATTAGATGTTCTTCCAAAGAGGAAGTGCAGATGGCCAACCGCACGTGAAAAGATGCTCATCCTTGGGGAAATGAACGTCAAAACCGCAATGAGATGTCACCTCACTCCTTTCAGAATGATGGTCATCAAACAGAGCACAAAAAGCAAATGTTGGCGAGAATGTGGAGAGAAGGGAACCCTCACATACTGTTGGTTGGAATGTAAATTGGTGCAGCCAATGTGGAGAATGGTAGGGAGGTTTCTCAAAATGCTAAAAATAGAATTATCAGATGATCCAGCAATTCGACTCCTAGGTATATATCAAGAAAAAAATTAAACCACTAATTCGTAAAGATATATGCATCCCAATGTTCATTATAGCATTATTCACAGTACAGTTGCCAAGATTTGGAAGCAACCTAGATGCCCATCAACAGATGACTGTGTTCAAGAAGATGTGATGTGTGTATATGTGTGTGTATATGTATGCACAGTGGAATACCACTCGGCCATAAAGAAGAAAGGGACTTTGCCATTTGCAACGACACAGACGGACTCAGAGGTTCGTTGGTGCTGGTTTAGTCGCTAAGTCGTGTCCGACTCTTGCGACCCCATGGACTGTAGCCTGCGAGGCTCCTCTGTCCATAGGATTTCTCAGGCAAGAACACCAGAGTGGGCTGCCATTTCCTTCTCCAGGGGCTCTTCCTGACCCAGGGACTGAGCCCTGGCCTCCTGCACTGGCCGGTGGTCTCTCCACCCCTGAGCCAGCAGGGACGCGCTCTGCAGGATATTATGCTAAATGAAACGCGTCAGACAGAGAGGGACAATACCGTATGGTACCACCCACATATGGAGTCTGAAACATGCACAGGGCCTCCCCTGGCGGTCCAGTGGTTAAGACTCCATGCTCCCAATGCGGCTGGCAGGGGCTTCACCCCTGTTTGGGGAACTAAGATTCCATATGCTGCGTGGCTCAGCCTAAAAAAAAAAAAAAAATAGTGAATATAACAAAAAAGAAAGACTCACAGATGCAGAGCAAAAACTAGCGGTTACCAGATGGGGGGAGGGCAATTTAGAAATAGGGGAGTAAAAGATACAAACTATTATGTATAAAATAAACTATAAAGATATATTGTATAACACACGGAATGTAACCAATACTTTATAGTAACTATAAACGGAGTTTAAAAATTGTGAACCATTATATTGTATACCCATATTATATAATGTTGTATATCAACTATACTTCAATTTAAAAATTTAACAATAAAAAAGAAGATGGATTAGTGGTTGCCGGGGTGGAGGATGAGGGAGACTGACAGGCACAAAGTCTCATTTGGGGGCGATGAGCGTGTCCTGGGATTGACAGTGTTGATGGCTGCACAGTCTGTGAATGTGCTAAAAACGACAAATCGTATATTTTTAAATGGTGAACTTTATAGTATGCAAATTACATCTCAGATTTTTAAAAGAGCCTCAGAGACAAGGCTAGCTAAGAACGGCTAACGTCTGTGACGCAGTAACCACCGTGTCAGACCCGTTCTAAGTGCTTCACGTACAGTAACTCACTGGTGCCTCCCAGCGCTCCCGTAGGTAGGTACTGTTACTCCTCTGTTTTACTGATAACAACTGAGATGGAGAAAGGTCTGTTGCTTAAGGTCGTCCAAGTCACTGGGCTCAGACGGGAACCCGGGGCCCGGAGAGGGTGATGACATGCCCAGCTCACACAGCAATCCGATGCAGAGTCACAACCCGATGCAGAGTCACAACCCGATGCAGAGTTAGGACTAGAGCCCGGGGCCCGCTGCCTGCTTTCCTTCAGGAGCCTTCAGAATCATGTCTTACTGGGTTACGCGTTGCGTTGCTATTAGGAGTCTATGTGCCCCTGGAAGCCCCAGGAGAGTTTTTGCAAAGAATTAAAAAAAGAATAGCTCCCGAGGCTGTAACACTTACCACAAGCCTGGCGTTACACTCAGCCCTGTGTGCCTCACCCCAGTGAAACCTCCAAACCCCTGTTTATCGTCCCTCTTCTTATTGTTGCAAAACTGGGGGCTCAGAAAGATGCTGAGACTTTCCCAAGATCACACAGCCAGTCAGTGATGAAGCACAGTATTAACCAGCCCTGTGGGATTAGCAGCCACGATTTAACCCGCGACAAGAAAAGAACGCATGAACGAAGGAATGAGCTTCCCAGGGGGCACAGTGGTAAAGAGCCCACCTGCCATGCAGGAGACACAGGAGACGTGGGTACGATCCCTGGGTTGGGAAGGTCCCCTGGAGGAGGGCATGGCAGCCCACTCCAGGATTCTTGCCTGGGAAATCCCATGGACAGAGGAGCCTGGCAGGCTGCAGTCCACGGGGCCGTCAAGTTTTGCACACAGCCGAGCACAGCACCACTGGCAGAGCGCAGGCCCAGGGTGTCGCTCGGTCGGCACCGCAGATGCCGGCGGAGGGACAGGTGGCACCGCGGATGCCGGCGGAGGGGACGGGTGGCACCGCGGATGCCGGCGGAGGGGCGGGACCGGGGAAAGCAGCGTGGGGGAAACGGGCAGGACAGCACAGCTGCTGGAGAACTCAGGAGGCACCAGAGCCAGGCACACAGGGCCCAGGAGTACAGAGAAGGGCCGGGCAGTGGGCTCGGGACCGAAGGGCTTCCTGCCAGGAATCTGGGCGGCAAGTAGCTCTGGGCAGCCTTCCAAGTTCCTCTCCCCACCCCGCCCAACACACCGGGTGCCCCAGCCTGCTGCAGAGGGCTTCCTCCTCCCGTGCCATGGTGGCCCCTCGTGGTTACAGCTCTTCCTTAGAGACTGCCAACTGGGCAGGGAGGTCCCCGTGGGGGGCTTGTGCACAACGCCCGGACTCAGCCCGTGCTCAGCCCCCTGCCCTGCCAGGCAGACAGGGGGATCCCTCCTCTCCAGGCCCAGGAGCGCCTGGCAGAGTCGCCGGGCACCCAGGCCAGTGCACGTGCCCCCAGTGTGGTGACTGCGGCGGGGGAGCCCCTGGGGTGGAGCCCTCCGCTGTGGGTCCCCAAGTCTCCCCACTGTCAGGAGCTGCCCAGAGGAGCTGTTTCTCCCTGCTGACTGGGAGATAAAGGCGCCCTGACTGCCTCCTTGTCAAAACCTCCACTCCACTGACAGCAGCTTCCCAAACGTGGGGGGCAAGCGGACGGCGGGGGAGGCTCTCTCAGGGAGAGACAGGCATGCGTCCTTGTGAGCAGGTCACACAGCCGATGAGGCTGCAGAGAGGCTTTAGCGCGGCGCTGCTCGGGCTGGACTCGGAAGCCAGCCTGCCGGGTTCCCATCCAGCTCAGGCACCAGCTAGCTGTGTTCCTTTGGCCAAGTCACTGGATATCCCTGAGCCTCGGTTTCCTCTTCTGTGAACTGGGCACTGCAGTGCTGCCTACGACATAGGACTGAGCTATGCAATGTTCTCAAAACAGCCCGTTGCTCTAGTTGAGTTCTGAATCTTATCACCCAGTGCTCAGAGCCTGGATCCCGCTGGGAGCCAAAGTTCCCAGCCTTCATGGAGCTCACAGCCAAGCAGAGGGTAAACAAACTATAAATAAGGACCTGAATAAATAAATAAGATCTTCATGATTTGGGGTAAATGCTGGTAGGGAAATACTCAAGAGGTTTACAGTGGAGAGTGCAGGAGGGTGTGGGGATGTCAACCACTCTAAGAAGAGCATGAACGAGCCGGTTCTGGAAGGATAAGAATGCAAGCAGCTATGTGATGATCTGGGGAGAATGAATTCCAAATAGAGCCGAGTGCAAGGCAGCTGCAAAGGCCCTGAGGTGGGCACTGAGATGGCACAGCTGGAAACACGAGGGGGTGGGTACTCTAGTGCAGGTCAGTCGCTCAGGCAGGCCTGACTCTCTGTGACCCCACGGACTGCAGCACCCCAGGCCTCCCTGTCCACCACCAACTCCCGGAATTGCTCAAACTCATGCCCATTGAGTTGGTGATGCCATCCAACCATCTCATCCTCTGTTGCCCACTTCTCTTCCTGCCTTCAATCTTTCCCAACATCAGGGTCTTTTCAAATAGGTCAGTTCTTCACATCAGGTGGCCAAACTCAGCTTCAGCATCAGTCCTTTCAATGAATATTCAGGACTGATCTCCTTCAGAATGGACTGGTTAGATCTCCTTGCAGTCCAAGGGACTCTCAAGAGTCTTCTCCAACACCACAGTTCAAAAGCATCAATTCTTCAGCGCTCAGCTTTCTTCACAGTCCAACTCTCACATCCATACATGACCACAGGAAAAACCATAGCTTTGACTAGATGGATCTTTGTTGGCAAAGTAACGTCTCTGCTTTTTAATATGGTGTTTAGATTGGTCATAACTTTTCTTCCAAGGAGTAAGCATCTTTTAATTTCATGGCTGCAATCACCATCTGCAGTGATTTTGGAGTCCAAAAAAATAAAGTCTGACACTGTTTCCACTGTTTCCTCATCTATTTGCCATGAAGTGATGGGACCAGATGCCATGATCTTAGTTTTCTGAATGTTGAGTTTTAAGCCAACTTTTTCACTCCCCTCTTTCACTTTCATCGAGAGGCTCTTTAGTTCTTCTTCACTTTCTGCCATAAGGGTGGTGTCATCTGCATATATGAGGTTATTGATATTTCTCCCAGCTATCTTGATTCCAGCTTGTGCTTCTTACAGCCCAGCATTTCCCATGATGTACTCTGCATAGAAGTAAATAAGCAGGGTGACAGTATACAGTCTTGACGTATTCCTTTCCCGATTTGGAACCAGTCTGTTGTTTCATGTCCAGTTCTAACTGTTGCTTCCTGACCTGCATACAGATTTCTTAGGAGGCAGGTCAGGTGGTCTGGTATTCTCATCTCTTTCAGAATTTTCCACAGTTTATTGTGATCCACACAGTCAAAGGCTTTGGCATAGTCAATAGAGCAGAAATAGATGTTTTTCTGGAATTCTGTTTCTTTTTCGATGATCCAGCGGATGTTGGCAATTTGGTTTCTGGTTACTCTGCCTTTTCTAAATCCAGCTTGAGCATCTGGAAGTTCACGGTTCACATATTGCTAAAGCCTGGCTTGGAGAATTTTGAGCATTACTTTGCTAGTGTGTGAGATGAGTGCAATTGTGTGGTAGTTTGAGCATTCTTTGGCATTGCCTTCCTTTGGGATTGGAATGAAAACTGACCTTTTCCAGTCCTGTGGCCACTGCTGAGTTTTCCAAATTGGCTGGCCTATTGAGTGCAGCACTTTCACAGCATCATCTTTCAGGATTTGAAATAGCTCAACTGGAATTCCATCACCTCCACTAGCTTTGTTTGTAGTGATGCTTCGTAAGGCCCACCTGACTTCACATTCCTGGATGTCTAGCTCTAGGTGAGTGATCACATCATCATGATTATCTGGGTCGTGAAGATCTTTTTTGTATAGTTCCTCTGTGTATTTTTGCCACCTCTTCTTAATATCTTCTGCTTCTGTTAGGTCCATACCATTTCTGTCCTTTATTGTGCCCATCTTTGCATGAAATGTTCCCTTGGTATCTCTAATATTCTTGAAGAGATCTCTAGTCCTTCCCATTCTGTTGTTTTCCTCTATTTCTTTGCATTGATCACTGAGGAAGGCCTCTTATCTCTCCTTGCTATTCTTTGGAACTCTGCATTCAGCTGGGTGTATCTTTCTTTCCTTTTCTCCTTTGCCTTTCACTTCTCTTCTTTTCTCAGCTATTTGTAAGGCCTCCTCAGACAGCCATTTTGCCTTTTTGCATTTCTCTTGGGGATGGTCTTGATCACTGCCTCCTGTATGATGTCACGAACCTCTGTCCATAGTTCTTCAGACACTCTATCAGATCTAATCCCTTGAATCTATTTGTCACTTCCATTGTATAATCGTAAGGGATTCGATTTAGGTTATATCTGAATGGTCTACTGGTTTTCCCTACTTTCTTCAATTTAAGTCTGAATTTGGCAATAAGGAGCTCATGATCTGAGCCACAGTCAGTTCCCGGTCTTGTTTTTGCTGGTTGTATAGAGCTTCTCCATCTTTGGCTGCAAAGAATATAATCAGTCTGATTGTGGTGTTGACCATCTGGTGATGTCCATGTGTAGAGTCTTCTCTTGTGTTGCTGGAAGAGGGTGTTTGCTATGACCAGTGCATTGTCTTGGCAAAACTCTATTAGCCTTTGCCCTGCTTCATTCTGTACCCCAAGGCCAAATTTGCCTGTTACTCCAGGTGTTTCTTGACTTCCTACTTTTGCGTTCCAGTCCCCGGTGATGAAAAGCACGTCTTTTGGGTGTGAGTTCTAGAAGGTCTTGCACGTCTTCATAGAACTGTTCAGCTTCTTCTCAGTCACACGGGGTGTCCTGTAGGATGTTGAGCATCTCTGGCCTTTACCAGTAGACACCAGCGACACACACACACCCCAGCTGCACAAGCAAATGTGTCTCAGACGTCATCAGGTGTCCCATGGGGAGAGTCACAACGCCTGAGAGCCGTGGGGTTAGGGCGAGTGCAGTGAGCAGGCCCGAGGCCCGCGGCACCCAGTAAGCCGCTTTAAGAGCTGGGTGATGAGAGGTCAGAGCGGGACGAAGCTGTGGCTGCTGAGAAGCGGCTGCCTGGTGCCTGCCTCGCCCTGCCAGGATCCGGGACAGACCCAGCTCTGCACCCGCCTCCCGAGCAGTCTCTGTGCCGCTCCTGCTTCTGAGCGGCCCCTCCTGCCCTCCCGCGCTCTCAGGGTCACCCTGGGGCCACGCCCTGACCGCCTGGCCTCTGGTCTCACCCCTTTAGGTGGGCCACACCATGCAACGTGCAGGTGAGGAGTGATCTCAGACCCCCAACCAAAAGCAGACGTAAGGGGTCCTCGCCGGGCCCCTACTCAGGGGGGCACGGGCAGAAGCTGCCTGGACGGTGGCCCCCTTCCCTCTGGGGTGCCCCTCCTCCCGCCTCCAGTCTCAGCTCCCTCTTTCTCAGATTCGCCCTCCTCCTGGGCATGACTCGTCTACCCCGCACCATCCCGACCCCTCCAGCGTCCTGTCCGTCTGTCCGCCTCCCACCCCAGCCCTCTGGCTCCGTCCATCCTTCTCTCTCTCCCTTTCTGCCTTGGTCTCCTTCCCCCCCTCAGCACCCCCCTCCCCTCCCCTCCCCTCAAACGTCTGTCTTTCCTCCCCAGTGGCTCCAGTGGTTTGGACAGGCTCAGCTCCCTTCTGCCCAGATGACCTCACTTCCCCACCACACGCGTGCACACACACTCACTGTCACACACAGACACAACCCCCCCACACACACACACATGTACTCACCCTGGTCTCTGGCTGGGTTTCACCCCTAATCTGAGGGCCCAGCCCCAGCATTGGGTGACCTGGTCTGGCTGGAGGCATCGCTCCGGCCCTGCCTGGTAGCTGCCTAGAGGCTCCCCGACCCCCACCCAGCACCCTCCAGCTGGGGCTGCCAGGGAGCAGGCTCCCAGTAGGCCCGGCCCAGGACGGACGCTGCCTTCTGCAGAAGGGCCAGCCCCAGCCTGGGCGCTGGGGCTCTGAGTGCAGCCGGCTGAGCCTCCAACACCTCAGGTGGCCTTAAATGAGTGCCTCAGTTTCTCCCTCTGTACAAAGGACCTTGGTGTCTGCCTAACACGACTGCTGGGAGGAGGAAACATGCTCATTCAGCCCCGTGCCTGGCACACAGCGGGCACTTGCAGGGACAGGCACGGGGATTCTGGGGACAGCTTCCCTCCTGCGGGCCCCCACTCCAGTCTAAGCCCTGGGCACCTCTGTCGGCAGCCCCCCACTGGCGGCCTGTCTCCAGGAGAACTTCCCGGCAGACTTGGGGGGTCGGAGAGAAGGGGGAGCAGGCCTGCTGCCTTCTAATTTAGATTCCTGGGTTTATGGCAGGAAGCGCAGGGAGGCTGATGCTGTAATTAAGGCGATTCCTGAGGCTGCGGCAGGAGGCAGGGAGCAGAGCCCACGCGGGGCTGCCCCCACCTCTGTCTCCTTTCCTGCCAGAAGTCCCAACCTCAGGCTGTCAGCAAGCTCCGAGGCCTTAATCCCCTGCTGCTGGGCTCTGCTTTGCAGCCTGGGAAACCAGAGACGAGTAGCCACACCCCAAGGGTCACACAGCACTCAGGGATGACTGCGTGCCCTTGGGGCCCCCTCTGCCAGCTGCGGTCCAGCCCCAGGGCACAGGGAGCATCCAGACACGTGGCTCCTGTGTTCTCCACCCCCCTCCCCTGGTCCCCAGGCCTCTTCTTCCCCGAGCCCTGCTGCCCACACATTCCTGAGGTGTCTGGGCAGAATCTGCCCAGGGCTATGGCAAGAGGGCAGACCCCACCGCGGGGGTCAAGACCAGGGCAGCAGCCTGGACCTGAAGGCCCCCCCTCCACTACCCAGTCAGGCCTGCCCTCGCTGAGTCCTCGGGCCGTCCTGGGCGCTGCGGTGGCAGGGAGGGCACCCAGGGCTCGGCATCTCTGACCGCCCCTCCTACCGCGGGACCGGGACCAGAGTGCACACTCTCACTGCTCCCCACTGGGAGCCTCGGGAGGCTCCTTGCCGCACCTCAGTGTCCCCACCTGGACAGAGGGGAGTCAGCCCTCCTCCTGCCCTTGGCTGGGCTCAGATTGAGCTCCCATCAGAGCTTGCGTGGCCTCATCGGCCCATCCTCCATGCGGGCCCAGCCCGACCAGGCTCCGAGGCCTCAGAACCTCTTGCGCATTCTGGGCCTTTGTGTCCTCCTTGGTAGACATAAGAGGCTTTTGGACAAAGTCAGGAGCTCAGACCCTGGGACCTTACATGCCGACACCGATTCAGAGAATGGGGGGGGCAGGCAGGCGTGGGTGGGGCTGTGACTTCCTGCTTTGCCAAGTTAGGGTATTTTTAAAAACATCATCAAGTACAAAGTCACAGGAACGACGGGGTGAGGCGGCGCTCACCCTCTGGAGCCCGTCTTCCTTCCCAGGCTACTGCAGGCATCCACGGCCCAGGCTGGACCGGCCATAGGTTCTGAACAGGGCTCAGGCCTGCTAGCCCAGGGCTAGGCTGTTCTGGGGGGCGTGTGTGTGTGAGAGAGAGAGATGGCAGGCAGGGGAGGCTGCTCAGGGGCAGGGGTGGCATGTCCGTAGCACAGAGGGTCCTTGCTGCCCCAGAGGCTCAGGGCAGAGCCCGTGCCCAGCCTGGGCCCCACGGAGTGAGCACTGGGTCTGGGTAACAGATATGGATGGGGCAGGGGCGGGAGGGGTGCCAGGCATTCCTCAGGCCTGGGAGAAAGAGGACTTTGTTGTCCGAAACCAAGCTACCCCTGGCCTCCTTGCACGCCTGGGCACTCTGCCAAGGATGGAGAGACCCACTGGGAGGCAGCAGGGTGGAGTGCAGACCTCTCCTGGAGGGGCTGTCCCCCCCCCACCTAGGTGTCCCCACACAGGTCCTTCAAAGGATGCAGATGCCAGCTGGGGAGGATTGAAACCCCAGGAGAGATGGCTGTGGGGCTGGGGGGCCAGGATTGGAGGAGTCCCTGCCCCCTCCCCGTCTGGGGCAGCGTCCTGGGCGCCCACACTGTCTCATCCAGCCGTCAGGACAGCCCTGTGAGAGGGACACTGAGTCCCAGCGTCCTGGGTGCCACACTGTCTCGTCCAGCCATCAGGACAGCCCTGTGAGGGGACACTGAGTCCAGTTCACGGTTGCTGCTCAGTCGCTCAGTCGTGTCCGACTCTCTGTGACCCCAAGGACTGCAGCACACCAGGCTTCCCTGTCCTTCACTATCTCCAGGAGTGTACTCAAATTCATGTCCACCTAGTCGATGATGCCATCCAGCCATCTCATCCTCTGCCCTCAATCTTTCCCAACATCAGGGTCTTTTCCAATGAGTCAGGTCTTTGCATCAGGTGGCCAAATATTGGAGCTTCAGCTTCAGCAGTAGCCTTTCCAGTAAATATTCCACTTTATGGCTGTGTAAACAGAGGCTCAGTGAGGGGAGAGCCTGTACATCAGTGGCAGAGGAGGAACTGCAAACCCAAAGCTTGAGCCTCAGGAGGCCCGCCCCCCTCCCTCAGGTACCCCCGAGTCCCTGTAGGAAGCGGCCAGGCCTGCGGTTGGCTCTGGGCACCACAGCCCAGGGTTTCAGGGATCAGATGAGCAGTCCACGGCCCAGGCCAGGGTGCGATCAGTGGGTGCTCAGAGCTGCTCACTGACGCTGCTGGGTGGCCAGTCCTGCCCTCTCTCGGCCCGGTCCCCACCTGTGGCCGAGGCCGCTTCCCTGGTCTGTGTTCCGGGCACTTTCCCTTCTGACTCCAGCCCCCCCGCCCCCTCTCCCCGCCCTGGGGCCTCTCCCCGCCCCGGAGCCTCTCCCCCTGTCTCAAGGCTGCCTGTCCCATGAGGGGTCCAGGAGCTTCTGTCTCTGGCCTCTCATCATAGGTGGTGGCCTTGGATCTAGGGCAGGAGGTGTAGGACCTTGGGTCTCTTTATCTCTGCTGTCCTACTTGCTGGGAGTCCAATGAGCACGGCTGGGCGTGGGGGACAGCAACCAGCCCCGGGGGCAGCGGGGCCTCCAGCCTGACCCGAGGCCTGCAGGGGGAGGCGGCCTCTGGAATGCACAGCCCCTCTCTGCTGGCCCTCCGCACGGGGACTCGCCTCAGACGGGGCTAGAACACAAAGCGCCTGCCTTTGTCCACAGCCGTACTTAATAGGATTGGGCGGCGGCCTCTGGAGGGGGCGCCTCAGCCTCCACAATGGGGCCCGTGACATCACGCTGCCCCCCGCTGTGATGTCAGAGCCCCCACAATGGGCCTTCCCAGACAGATGGCCAGGGATGGGGGGGCCGGGGCACCTGCCACTCAGTCCTGTTCTGAGAGCAGGCCCTGCAGGGCCAGGCAGGCCGCAGCTCTGGTCTCACAAATGGCAGGCAAAAAAAAAAAAAAAAAAATTGAATTTTCTCTTTTTAAGAGTCGATGCTTAGCTGGTTTTTTTGTTTTCACAAGGGGGTAGCAGAACGCTGAAAAAACTGAAGTTGACATTTTTCTTGCCCATCCCCCCACCCCCAAGTTCAGAGCCTCTGAGCTGCTCCTTGGTACCCAGGCTCGGGGTCAAAATGCCACCCTGAGAACAGCAGCAGCGGCCTCGGTCAGACACCGCCACACTGGCCTTCCTCCGGCTTCTGGGTCAGCGTCCACATTCTTCCCCTGTCACTTCAGCCTTCGAGTCAGCTTAGAAACTGCCTCCTCCAGGAAGCCTTCCCCGACCCACTCCAGAATGAACACGTTGCTCCTTCTCTGGGTCATAGCAGGTTGGACTTCTGAGTATTCTTTTTGCCATGAGCTACGATGCATGGGGTCTGTGAGGGGACCACCTGGATCCTCTCTCCGCCCACGCTTTCCCTGGCACCAAGATCCAGTCATTGATCCCGACGTGGTGAGCCACCTCCAGGTCTCAGGCCTCGTGGGACTGGCTGCCAGGCAGGAAGGCATGTCTGCGACAGATAATTATCACATGTGAGCCTGTGACTGCAAAGACTCAAAAGTGCGTGAAGGAGAGATGGTGGGGGTGGGGGGTCGTGGTGGGTGAGCTAAAAGCTCAGAGGAAGCTGATGGCTAGTGCCAAGGGTCTTGGGGAAAGTCCCAGGCAGCAGGTGGCACAGAGTGGGCCCCAGAGGAAGCCTAGCCTCGGTCACTGGGACCCCCGGCCGTGGGCAGCAGGGCTCGGGGCAAGATGCCGGATTCCCGTTCTAACTCTGCACCTTCTGGCCCTGGGGCTTTGGGCAAAGCTTTTCCTTCCCAAGTGGCTCAGTGGTAAAGAATCCGCTGCCAACGCAGGAGATGTAAGAGACGTGGGCTCAATCTCGGTTGGGAAGATCCCCTGGAGGAGGGTGGCAACCCACTCCAGTCTTCTTGCCTGGAAGATCCCATGGACAGAGGAGCCTGGCGGAATACGGTCCAGAGGGTCGCAAAGAGTCGGACACGACCGAGCACACACTTCTCTTCTATGAACCTCGTGGTAGGGTGACCGACTGAGTGGCCATCCGGGGGGTTGCCGAGAGTGGAAAGGGGCACTTTGCTAATCACACAGGACACGTGAGCTAAACCGGGTCCTGGACAAACGGGGTACGCAGCCCCCCACGGGGTAGATGGAAGCTGTGCCAGTTCACGGGGTTCTGGAAGAAACGAAGGGACTGCGGCTGCCGGGAGCAGCGGTCGGGGCTGCAGGGCCCCGCCTCCGAATGCCATTCCAGCCCCGCTGTGGTCCGTGTGCCGAAACCACATGGGAGAGTGGGGCTGAGTTTTGCCAAATCCGTTGGTTCTGGAGGTCCCTGAGAGGCTGGAGAGCTTGAGTTGGCCTGGAGCAGTGAGTGCCGTTTCCGCAAGCATAAACAAGGGGGGTCCGTGCAGCGACAGGGAGGGCTCGGGTGAGCCCTGAGGACAGGCTGGGGGTCTGGGGAGAGGCCCAGTGGATCTCTCGTGCGGATTTGGCGTGTAACCACCTGGGGTCTACCGGGCTACCTGGCCCCAGAGGCCTGGTCCCGGGGGGAGGGACCCTCCGCCCAGCAGGGGACCTAGTCACACAGCTGCCTGGCTGCCAGACCAGAGTGGAAACTGCATCCGACCGTCCAGACTCCCGAGGCCGCCGGGGAATGTGATGAGGCTGCTGAAACGGGGCCCCCGGCAGGGGACGCGGCCGCGGCTTCCCAGAAACCCCAGCTCTGCCGACAGAGAAGAGCTGACAAGGTTTGCATTGGCAAGCCAGACTCCGGGGGGCTGGAGTGGGGCCCGCCGCCTGGAGCTGCGTGGGAGCGGGTACCAGGAGTGGGGGGCAACCTGTGGTGGGTGGCAGGAGCCCCCAGGATTTCCGCAGGCCCTCCCCATGACAAGTGGACAGACCAAGAGCCAGTGCCCTCGAAGGACACGGTTCCTACAGCAAGGTCATCAAGAGATGACCCACCAGAGCCCCTCTTCCTCTCCCAGTCAAGGGTCTTCCTGCTTCCTAGGACCCTCCACAACCTCCCCAGATGTCACTCAGCAGCAGGCAGTGGGATGAGATGGCCCTTGTCTTATATTCTCTCTGTCACCTCCTGGCTGTGGGCTCTTGGTCTGATACCATAACCTCACTGAGCCTCAGTGTCCCCATCTGGAAAATGGGGATAATCCATACTTTGCAGGGTCACTGTGATCCTTCAGTAAGACAACATGGGTCTTAGGCTTGGCATGCTGACTGGCACATAGTAGGTGCTCAGAAATGCTCGATCCCTTATCCTTTCCTGACAGCATGGTTCTGGGCAGCCTGCAGGAGCTGGGGCCGTCTGCATAGCACGTCTCCCAGACACAACCCACATTGAGGGATCTTGAATAATCTGGCTCCATATGACTCCCCTAGCTTCCCTGGTGGCTCAAAGGGTAAAAAATCTGCCTGAAATGCAGAAGACCCGGGTTCGATCCCAAGGTTGAGAAGAGCC
Organism: Bos mutus; assembly: GCF_027580195.1. Taxonomy (NCBI): domain Eukaryota; kingdom Metazoa; phylum Chordata; class Mammalia; order Artiodactyla; family Bovidae; genus Bos; species Bos mutus. Next base: position 152,367 of record NC_091618.1, read on the forward strand.
CCTGGAGAAGGGAATGGCAGCCCACTCCAGCATTCTTGCCTGGAGAATTCCATGGACTGAGCAGTCGATGGTGTCATAGAGTCAGACAGGCCTGAGCGACAAACACACGTGGACCCACTGGGCCCCCAGGTCCCCGAAGCCTGGCCTCTCGCTTCTTCACTCTTTGTTTATTGAGCAGATGTTTCTTGAGGGTCTACTGTGCTGGCCACTGCTCTGAGGAGGGGAAGATGGAGGCATGTTGATATGGACAAAGGCAGAGAAGGCCAGAGCTGAGAATGCAAGCACTTTACACACCGCAGGCACCCAGCCTCTGTTCTCGCAGCATCTACAGTGCACCAAGCCCCATCCTCAGCCCTGGGGCCACAGCAAGAGGTCGGGAGTGGTGGGGCATTCCTCCATGGTTTACTAATTAACTAGGAAATGCAAGCCCAGTGCCTGGTGATACTGTTTTGACTTGCCACTCAGACCGAGAGCAGCAGGGAAAGAGGGCAGCTTCCCACCCAGCACCCTCATAATTGCTGCCTTGGCCTCCTTCAGGGCTTTGCTGGGTGCATCAAAGGGTGCCAAGGCCCCTGCAGCTCAGAGCCCAGGGAGGGCAGCGGGCTGCAGGCCCACTTCCCAGCTGAGATGACTGAGGCCAGAGATGAAGGTTCTCTCTGGGAATGAGAGCAGGGCTGGCATCACAGGGCTGCTGATGGCATGATAACCAGAGGCTGGGATGGCATCAGAGCCAGGGTAGGGCTTGTCCTGGTCAAACGGGGGAGATGCAGGCCTTGGTCTCAGAGGCCTGCAGTGCGGAGGGCAAGGGCAGGCCCTTCTGGGGACCCCTCTCTGCCCTTCATCCGGCGGACTCCCACAGGACCTTGGCTTCAACGTGGGTGGCTCCTCTTCCTAAGAAGCCTGCCTGAGTCTTCCAGGCTGGGTCCGGCGCCCGGTTCAGGCCCCACGACACCCAGCTCCTCCACTTCTCAGCCAGGATCCCTGTCTTGCCACTGTTGCCTCAGCCTGACTCAGCTCCATGAGGGCAGAGGAGGACCTGTCATCCCTATGGCCCCAGTGCCCAGCCTCGCCCAGGGCAGGAGGAAACTGCAAACCATCCCCATCCTTCCCTTCCTCCCTCCAGTGTGGGTGCCTGGAGTGTGGAATGCTATGGCATTGGAGACCTCGGGCAGGTTCTGTGGCCTCGTTGCCCCAGACCCAGTGTTCTCAAGCATCTCTAGGGAGATGACCATCATAGCAGAGAGAGGAGAATGTCCTGTCTTGGCTGTTGAAGGTAGCGAATGGAAAACCATTTTATCAAGGCCCCAACTACCTGGGCTTGAGTCCTGCTCTTTCTATGCTTGAGCTGATGGCTCTGATGAGTTCCTTAACTTCCCTCTGTCCCATTGTTCAATCTGTAAGTTGAACGGTTCTATGAAGACCTACAAGATCTTCTAGAACTAACACCTAAAAAAGATGTCCTTTTCATCATAGGGGACTGGAATGTAAAAGTAGGAAGTCAAGAGACACCTGGAGTAACAGGCAAATTTGGCCTTGGAATATGGAATGAAGCAGGGCAAAGGCTAACAGAGCTTTGCCAAGAGAACACACTGGTCATAGCAAACATCCTCTTCCAACAACACAAGAGAAGACTCTACACATGGCCATCACCAGATGGTCAATACCAAAATCAGACTGATTATATTTTTGTAGCCAAAGATGGAGAAGCTCTATACAGTCACCAAAAACAAGACCGGGAGCTGACTGTGGCTCAGATCATCAACTCCTTATTGCCAAATTCAGACTTAAATTGAAGAAAGTAGGGAAAACCATCAGATCATTCAGGTATGAACTAAATCAAATCCCTTACAATTATACAGTGGAAGTGACAAATAGATTCAAGGGATTAGATCTGATAGACCGAGTGCCTGAAGAACTATGGACGGAGGTTCGTGATATTGTACAGGAGGCAGTGATCAAGACCATCCCCAAGAAAAAGAAATGCAAAAAGCAAAATGGCTGTCTGGACAGGCCTTATAAATAGCTGTGAAAGGAAGAGAAGAGAAAAGCAAAGGAGAAAAGGAAAGATATAAGCATCTGAATGCAGAGTTCCAAAGAATAGCAAGGAGAGATAAGAAAGCCTTCCTCAGTGATCAATGCAAAGAAATAGAGGAAAACAACAGAATGGGAAAGACTAGAGAGCTCTTCAAGAAAATTAGAGCTACCAAGGGAACATTTCATGCAAAGATGGGCTCAATAAAGGACAGAAATGGTATGGACTTAACAGAAGCAGAAGATATTAAGAAGAGGTGGCAAGAATACACAGAAGAACTATACAAAAAAGATCTTTACGACCCAGATAATCATGATGATGTGATCACTCACCTAGAGCCAGACATCCAGGAATGTGAAGTCAGGTGGGCCTTAGGAAGCATCACTACAAACAAAGCTAGTGGAGGTGGTGGAATTCCAGTTGAGCTATTTCAAATCCTGAAAGATGATGCTGTGAAAGTGCTGCACTCAATAGGCCAGCCAATTTGGAAAACTCAGCAGTGGCCACAGGACTGGAAAAGGTCAGTTTTCATTCCAATCCCAAAGAAAGGCAATGCCAAAGAATGCTCAAACTACCACACAATTGCACTCATCTCACACGTTAGTAAAGTAATGCTCAAAATTCTCCAAGCCAGGCTTCAACAATATGTGAACCATGAACTTCTAGATGTTTAAGCTGGTTTTAGAAAAGGCAGAGGAACCAGAGATCAAATTACCATCTGTTGGATCATCGAAAAAGCAAGAGAGTTCCAGAAAAACATCTATTTCTGCTTTACTGACTATGCCAAAGCCTCTGACTGTGTGGATCACAACAAAGTGTGGAAAATTCTTCAAGAGATGGGAATACCAGACCAACTGACCTGCCTCCTGAGAAATGTGTATGCAGGTCAGGAAGCAACAGTTAGAACTGGACATGAAACAACAGACTGGTTCCAAATCGGGAAAGGAGTTCGTCAAGGCTGTATATTGTCACCCTGCTTATTTACTTCTATGCAGAGTACATCATGGGAAATGCTGGGCTGGAAGAAGCACAAGCTGGAATCAAGATTTCCAGGAGAAATATCAATAACCTCAGATACACAGATGATACTACCCTTTTGGCTGGCAGAAAGTGAAGAAGAACTAAAGAGCCTCTTGATGAAAGTAAAAGAGGGGAGTGAAAAAGTTGGCTTAAAATTCAACATTCAGAAAACTAAGATCATGGCATCTGGTCCCATCACTTCATGGCAAATAGATGGGAAAAGAATGGAAACAGGGACAGACTTAATTTTTTTGGGCTCCAAAATCACTGCAGACAGTGACTGCAGCCATGATATTAAAAGATGTTTGCTCCTTGGAAGAAAAGCTATAATCAACCTAGACAGCACATTAAAAAACAGAGACATTACTTCTCCAACAAAGGTCTGTCTAGTCAAAGCTATAGTTTTTCCAGTGGTCATGTATGGATGTGAGAGTTGGGCTGTAAAGAAAGCTAAGCACCGAAGAATTGATGGTGTTAAACTGTGGTGTTGGAGAAGACTCTTGAGAGTCCTTAGGACTACAGTGAGATCAAATAGTCCATCCTGAAGCAAATCAGTCCTGAATAGTCACTGGAAGAACTGATACTGAAGCTGAGACTCCAGTACTTTGTCCACCTGATATGAAGAACGGACTCATTGGAAAAGACCCTGATGCTGGGAAAGATTGAAGGATGGAGGAGAAGGGGTCGACAGAGGATAAGATGGTTGGATGGCATCACCGACTCAATGGGCATGAGTTTGAGTAAGCTCCCGGAGTTGGTGATAGACAGGGAGGCCTGGCGTGCTGCAGTCCATGGGGTCGCAAAGAGTCGGACACGACTGAGCGACTGAACTGAACTGATGGGCAAAACCCTGGAGCAGCGGGCGGCGCCCGGTAACTTCTGTTTGGTTGCTGACACCCGATCAGATTCCAGACACGTATCCCTGTTGTTCTGAGTTTGCTGGTTCCATTGGTGACTCTAACTTGATTGTGGTAGTATTTGTCAGGTTTCTCTACCGTAAAATTGTTTTCTTTTTCTTTATTTTTAAACCTTTTTATTTTTTTATTTTTTTATTTATTAAATAAATAAATATATAAATATTATATATATATAAACCTTTTTTATACTTCCTTTCTTTGGAAGATTTCACTAGGTTCATTCAGTCCACAGTCAAAGCAGTGGGGAATTAAGCTCCACCTCCCAGAGGGGGGAAACCTACATGAATTATTCAGAATTCTTCTGTAACGAAGATTTGTCTAGTCTGCCCCATTTATTTATTTCTTCAATCATTACATCAGTGTGGACTCATGGATATGCGTTTTTATGCGTTGGATTATAATCCAATTGTGTTATTTGTTCTGTTGCTCATCCTGGCCTAGGTTTGGCCACTGGGATCTCTTTCAGGTTGGCTCCTGTACTGATACCCCATCTGTTGGTTTGTTGTTTGTTTAGCATTTCCTTACTCTCGAGCACTCCAAGATGCTCCGGGCTCGTCTATTGTTTTCCCTGCCTCAGCCCCGGAATCGATCATTTCCCTAGGAGTTCTTGTTCATATTATTAGACAGGGTGTGTAGGAACCAAGACCTAGAGGGCGAATGTGCTTCTTGCTGCCAGGGTGTCACTACTTCCAGGCTCTCTAGGGGGAGAACTAGATTTGCTTTAATATAAAAAACTAAGTTTCCAGGGCTTCCCTGGTGGTCCAGTGGTTAAGACTCTAGATTCTACTGCAGGTGTGGGTTTGATCCCTGGTTGGAGAACTAAGATCCCACGTGTCACATGTCACGTGGTGTGGAAAAAACAAAACAAAATGAAGTTTCCCCTCTTGCCCATTGTGGGGCCTGTTGGAGGCTCCAGACAGCTGCCTCCTGGCCTTTGAGCACAGACTCCACCCTGTGGCCCACAGTCAGGCTGCGCAGTCTCATGCGCCCTTGGAGGGCCTTATGCCCACAGGGGCTCTGAGACAGAGAGTGGGGAACACATGCAGCCAGCTTCCCCCACGCTGAGCCAGTCTTGCTCCCCAGCAGGGCCACTGGGCGCTGAGCGGCTCTGGAGATTGGACTCGGCCCGGCCTCCACGCTGCGGCAGGCCTGCTCCCTGCCAGACCAGCAGCTCTGTCAGCGGTGCTGGCAGTAGCCATAACCCAGTAACAGAGCCCTGGGGGCAAGCCGGGGCCGGCCAGGCAGGGGTCAGCTCGCCGGAAGGCTCGGTCCGCCGCCTGTCTCAGCACACCCAGGCGGCCGGCGCTCAGGAGTGCGAGGCCTGGGGCACTGGCCCCTGCGCCCCTCACCTTTCCCACGCCCAGTTCAGCCCAGCCGTGCAGGAGACACTGGCGCTCAGTGGGCCAGCGCCCAGAACCGGCTCCCCACGGAGGCAGGGCGGCAGGGCCGAGTGGGCAGCTTGAGGCCCCACGGCAAGCTGAGTGGCCTCCCACATTTGCCAGAATGTCTCCTGTCTCCCCTAGTTCTAGGCTGGGAGTCAAGAGGCCTGGGCCTCTGTAGCGCTGACTTCTGTTTGGGGCACAGCAATCACGTCTCACCCTGCTTAACATCTTCCCTGGCTCCCCGTTGCCCTCAGCTTAAAATCCCCACTGCTGGACCTCTTCCCTGGAGATCTCTTCGGCACTCTGCGTCACGCCCTAATGACGCCAAATCGCTTGTGGTTCCTGCTTGCACAATCCCAGTTTCACACCTCCACAATTTACCCTGCCCGCATCACCCTTTCCCACTGCTTCACTGGTTAATCCCTACTTGTGCCTGAGCTCTTAGCTCTGGATGACCTCCTCCAGGAAGACTTCCTCCTGTGCCCTGGATCACTTCTGCCCATTTGATCCTGCCTCTGATGCCCGGGGTATGACACCTTCCTAAGGCCCGCCAAGAATGGCCTCTGGTGTCCTGGGCAGTGGCCTGGTATAGTGCAGAAGGCTTGGGCTGGGACCAGGGCTGTGACTCCAAGGCCCCTTCTCCTCCCTGCTGCGTGACTTAGGGCAAGTCACTGCACATCTCTGAGCCTGAGTCTCCCCTCTGTGGGAAAAGCACCTAACTGGGATGCAAGGCCTTGCTTTCAAGTCTGGCCTCTGCCTCTTAAGTCGCCGTGGCCTTGGGCAAGCCCCTTCCCTGGGCCCAGCCTCAGTTTTCTTCTTCTGTAAAACGGGGCTGCCCAGGAAACTCGAAACTCGGGAGTGCTAAGGCTCCAACAAGCCCAAACTTGTGAAAAGCTTTTGTAAACCTCAGAGCCCGACATGGATGAAGAATTTATTTCAACAGCTCTGCGGAGATGTGTGGGAGGGAGGCTGATGGCTGGGCTAAGTGCCCTCCCGGCCGTGCCCCCCGCCCTGCCCCATCAGGCCCCCCCGCCGCCCCCACCCTCCCCCATCATCCCCCACGGCCCCCACCCTGGCCCATCACCCCCTGCCCCCGCCCTCCCCCATCGCCCCCCCGCCCCCTCCCCCATCGCCCCCTGCCCCCGCCCTCCCCCATCGCCCCCCGCGCCCCCTCCCCCATTGCCCCCTGCCCCCACCCTGGCCCATCGCCCCCCACCCCCTCCCCCATCGCCCCCTGCCCCCGCCCTCCAGAAGCCTTGGGATCAAAGGTGATGAAGGCCTGTTGGCATGGAGGCTGACTCCTGGTCCCCTGCCCACCTCCCGCCCACCGCACTCCCAGGGCTACATGACGTGTGCACTGCATATGAAGCTCTGTCTACTTTCCAGGGTGGGGGTGAGCCCTCCCCACCTCATTTCATGTTTTTAAAGACCCAATTTTATTTTATTTATTTATCTGCAAAACAGTTTTCGACCACATAGCATGTGGGATCTTAAGTTTCCGGACCAGGAATCCAACCCACAGCCCGCATGGGAGGTGAGAACTCTTCACCACCGGACCCTAGGGACGCGCCCGCCCCACCTCAGACGCGGTCTCTCAACCCCACTGCTCCTCTGAAGGCTGAAAAACAAACTCAGTTTGAACAATCTGCAACTTTATTCCAGAGCAGAAATAAGTCGTTTCCTAACAATAAATATAAAAAATAATAAATTAAGGTTCCAAAAAAAAAAAAAAAAAAAAGCCCCAACAGAACAAAATCATTAACACTGACAGAGTAGTAAATGGTGTCTGAGTGGGTCTGGGAATGCCCGAAGCAGGCGCTGTCTGCCCCAAGCCCCAGCCAGGCCCCCCGCTGTACACACATCCTCTCCACAAGGTACAAAATATATATATATATTTTAAAAATCTCCACACAACCAAGCATCCTGCAGGGGTCCCGGGGGAGCAAGAGTTTGGCCCGTGGGGGCTGGGACGGGGCTGGGGGTGGGAGGACCGTGCTGGGTCTTGCCCGCCGAGTGTGGCTCCTCCTCGTCTCGGCATGAGGTCCCTGCTCCTCCTCTGGAAGGCGGGGGTCAGCGAGGCGATGGCCACCGTGGCAGTGGCCTGCGTGGCGATGGTCTGCATGGAGATGGTCAGCAAGGTGATGGTCACTGTGGCGATGGTCACCGTGGCGATGGCCTGCATGGCGATGGTCCGCATGGATGGTCAGCGAGGCGATGGCCCGCGTGTGGGTCCGCAGCCTTGGCGGGGATGCTGGGAACGCGACGGAGTCGCCACGTGCGTGGAGGCCTGGTCAGTCCTTTGTCAGAGAAGAGGCGGTCCCGCCCAGGATCCCTGAGCATCTCCTCAGCTCAGGCCAAGGTATCGTTGAAGATCTCCCTGCAGCAGAGGCCTCAGGATGGTGTCAACAAAGAAAAACTGGAAATAAATACGGTCCCCGGAGGCCCAGCGCGGAAGGAAGCCAGTCCATTTCTTCAAGTATTCTCAGCAGATGGTTTGCGAGGGCTGTCGGGGCTCAGATGGGGACCCCCACCGTGTTCACCTGGTCCTTGAGGCCCAGCAGGCTGTAGGCGATGCGCTTCTGGTGGCCGGGCAGCCGCACCCCAATCCTCTTGATGTCGCTGTGCGGGGTGAGGCAGAGGGGGAGACAGTGAGGGGCTGCTCTGGGGAGGGGGGCAGCCGTGGGAGGGACGGGGGTGAGGAGAGGGGGCGTGGCACCTGGGGGTGGGGGCTTCATAAGGAGGGCCCAGGGCCTGCAAGCCTGCGGACATCAACAAGTTCAGAAATGACAGAGCACTGAGTGCAAGAGGCTTTTTTTTTTTTTTTTTTAATCAAATTGGCACAAAATCCGTATAGTAGATGCTGTTTTTGACCCCATTTTGCAGATTAAAAACCTGAGGCTCAGCAAGGTGAACTGACTTGCCCAGAGGGGCACAGCTGAGAGGTGGAGGAGCTGAACAAGCCAGCTGTGAAGGAAGGCCGTCCCCCCTAGCTGGGTCTGTCCTAAAGGCCCAGCTAAGTCTCCTCCCCAGGCAACACGGATGCCATCGGCAGATGCCAGGGACCCTCGGGGGGACTCTCTCTGCCCCAGGTCTCTTCACAGCCACCGCCTTGTTTCACCCCCACTCCCTCCAAATTCTCATAACAGAGGAAGGACTCAGGAAATCCTTACTGAGGGGCCGTGGGTGCCAGATGCTAAATCGTTTCAGTCGTGTCTTTTTGCGACCCCATGGACTACAGCCCTCCAGACTCCTCTGTCCCTGGGATTCTCCAGGCAAGAACACTGGGGTGGGTTGCCATGCCCCGCTCCAGGGGCTCTTCCTGACCCGGGATCGAACCCGCGTCTCCTGCGTCTCCCGCGTCGGCAGGCGGGTTCTTTACCACTTGTGCCGCCTGGGAAGCCCCCTGAGGGGCCATCAGAGGTTAAAGTCCTGTGGGCCTCTAACAGGAGGGGCTTCCGGGGACCAGATCCGGTGACTAGCTCCCCCTGAGGCAGGGAACCCCGATCTCCCCACCTGTAAAATGAGGCAACTGCCTAACGGGAGGGCGGGAGACCCTGCAAACTGGTGGCAGAGGGGAAGGCAGCATCAGCACTGGCGGAAAGACGTGCCCAGGGGCCCAGGGGCCTCCCCCGCCTCCCCCATGACCCTCCATCCCCTCGTAAACCGCCTACACTCCCAGGAACCCTGGAGCAGACCTTCACTGCTCACGCTGGGAGTTCCCCCCCTTCGCCATCCTCACCCATCAGCCCTAACCCATGAAAACACCCAGATTTTTATGAGCCCTCTCCTGGCTGTAAAGGGAGCTAATTATATGGTGCAAGCAACTCTGGAGATACAACTTTCCCACAGGCTCTGGGAGCCCCTGGAGAAGTGCTGAGCTCGGAAAGGCGGAGGTGTGGGAGGGCAGCCCCGGGACTGCAGCAGGAAGGCCCGAAGTCAGACACCTGGGAGAACTTCCTCACCCACCATGGCAGCACCACTGCTAACCAGCACGGCGGAGGCACTGGAAGAGCATTACTGCTGTCCCCACAGAGCGGCCGACACCTGTGGCCTCTGGCAGACCATCCAGCTTTGTTCCCGCCCCAACCTTAGATTCTGCCTTGGGAGATCCTTGGGCAGGCACCCCCTGGATCAACTGCCATCACAGGCGTGGGGACGCACACGACCGAGGCCACCATTTTCCTGAGCTCTGGCAATGCCAGCCCCCTCCCCGCCGAGGGACTTCAGAGGCCACAACCTCCCCAGTGAGCACCCACTGTGCACTGGCCACGGGAGCCAGGAGACAGGAGGGCAGAGGGAAAGCGGCCTGACCTTTCATCCTCTCAGCAAAGGTCCCCTCAGCATCAAGCTGTGCTGAGGGCACGTGGAGACCAGAAGACCCATCAGCCAGTGCCCCCAGGCCCCGGATGCGGTGGGCCACAGCCCCAACACCACAGAGGCCCTTTGTTGGACTGGGTATTTTTCTGGGGTACAACGCCTATGACTTCCATTAGCTCCTCGAGAATCATTCAGAACCACTCACTAGCCTAGCTAGAATCTCAAGTGACTCCAAAATAGCACGGTGAATGCTCAAGCTGAGAAAAGACAGCCGCTGTGAGGCAGCCACAGGGGCGTCCCAGGTGGCTCGGTGGTAGAGTCTGCCTGCCAAGCAGAAGGCCCGGATTCAATCCCTGGGTCGGGAAGACCCCCTGGAGAAGGAAATGACAACTGGATCCAGTACTCTTACCTGGAAAATCCCACGGACGGAGGAGCCTGGTGGGCTACAGTCCCTGGGGTCGCAGAGAGTCGGACACGACTGACTGAGCACGCAGTGGGACCCCAGGTGACTGAGAAGCCTGCCCCTTGGGACGGGTGACGGATGTGGACTCAGGGCAGGGGAGAGACAGTGGAGCCGAAGTCCACACCCCATCCCAGGAGGGCTGACTTCTGAGAGCAACGCAGAGCCTCCCGCTGGGACCCACAGCATGTGTAGACACAGCCCCAGGGGTTAAAAAGTACTCTGAGGTCCCCCTTTCCCTCATCTAATTGGAGATAAAGATGGAGGCAGCAGCGTGAGTCACACAGGCCCTGGGCCAGAGCACCAGTGAGGCTGAGGGGAGGCGGGGGGAGCGTGCAAGGACTTCCTGCCTTTATCCAGGCCTGCTCAGATCTCAACACACACACCCCCATCGGTCCAAGACAGCCCTGCTCCCGCTCATGGGAAAGAACTGGCCGAGGAGCCCCCGGGGCTATTTCAGGAAGCTTCCAGGAGCTGAGTCTCCTGTAAGCATGTCTCCCTGACCTCAGCTCTGCTCACCCAGCAAAGAGGCTCTACTGTCCTCGGTGGGGCCCCCGGGAGGGCTAAGCAGCCACTCCAGGCTCCCAGGTTACAGGAAGCAGCCGAGAAACCCTGGTATTTGCCCACAGGCTGGGGTGGGAAGCAAGAGAATGGAGAAAAAGGGGAGTGTGACATGGATTAAGCCCCTACTGTGTACCAGGTGGATCATCTGCATTGCACCCAAACAGGGAAATGGAAACCAAGGGTCAAAGATGGAACCTAACCTGACAAAAACCACCTGCTAGGAAGTGGCCAGTGTGGGACTCAAACCCAGGTGTGACTGCAGAGCCCAGGGTCTGGACCCTGCAACCGGCTGGAAACATAAGATACCCATCTCACAAGGCCCTAATGTATAGCACAGGAAACTGTATTCAATGCCCACTGCATTCAAAACCACATGGAAAAGAATACAGAAAAAGAATGTACACACGTACATGACTGAGTCACTCTGCTGTACGGCAGAGACTGGCCCAGCACTGTACATCAACTAAACTTCTATGTAAAAAAAGAAAGACGTCTGTCTCTTTCCTCTGCTTTTCCATGCCTCCCTCCGGTCAGCTGTCTCTGCCTGACTCTCATCCAGGCTGTCCCCTGGGACAGGCCAGGGCTTGCTCTGACAGGCCTTGACCAGCAGGTCAGAAGTCCAGCTGAGCAGTTTTTAGAGGCCTTGGAGAATGTTCAGACAGAGGCCCTAGCCCCAGAACTGTGACCCAGAACTGCAGGGGGCCTGGGTCAGCCCTTCCCATGAGATTCCCAAAACCTCTCAGCCCCAAGGCTCGTTTCCTTCACGACCTTGGACCTGACACAGCTGGGAACTACCACTATTTTTAGAAGCACAAAAGGCCAAGAGGACAGTGTCCTCTCCCTCCCAGGATGGGAAGAGGTGTCTGCGCCAAGGCCGTGTCGGGAAGGGTCCCTGATGCTGCAGCTGGGAGGAGACGAGAGCTCCCGCAGGGCGGAAGCCGGGGCGGGGCCGAAGGGGCTGGCACCACTTGCCACGCCGACCGCAGGGCTGCGAGGCAACCACACGGGGAGCGGTGCCAGGGGAGGGTGGGCAGTGCCCTCCCCTTCTCAAGTCAGCCAGGAAAGTGCAAGGGCTCTGCTCAGTCTGCTCGGCGTCCTGGAGAAGAACGGTGTGCCTCACTGGCTGTGTGACCTCGGGCCACCTGCATCACCTCAGCCTCAGTTTCCCTACTTGTTAAGTGGGGGGGGGCGGCGGGAATAATAGCCTCTATTCACGAGTCAAATAGGGAATTCAACCAGGTGATGGCTGTGAAACAGTCTTTCTTTTCTCAGCTACAAACTGTGTGACCTGGAGTACGCCACGTAACCTCTGAGCCTCCACTTCCCCACTAACGACCTTCATGGTTTCTGACCTCTTGAGCCTGACTGCCCCAGGCTGGAGTACCGCTAAGGGCCATGGAACCCTGGGTGGCACTGTTTCTCACCTGCCCCGTGGGGCTGAGTCAAAGTACGCAAGCGCATGGGCCTCCCCTGGTGGTCCAGTGGTCAGGACTTCACGCTTCCAACACAGAGGGAATAGGCCCAATCCCCGGTCGGGCAATGAAGATCCCACAGGGTGCAGCCACAAAACCCAACTTTGATCTGTACAGTGAGGATACGTGCCCTCCGTAATAGCTAAGTTATAGCAATAAAGCATTTGTAAAAACAAAACCAAGTGCTCAAGCAGAGCTGGTACATGGTCAGCCTTCAACAGATGCCACTGTTACGATTACAATTACTCTTATTTTCTCACCGGAGCCGCAGGTAAGTGCCCAGGATTGCTGGCTGCCAGCCTGGTTCTGCCCTTCCTGCAAAGCCACTCTCCCAGAGAGAGGAGAGAGAAAGAGACGAGGGGGAGAGCAGGGCAGCTAGAGAGAAGCGTGGGCGGGTGGGAGGCCCAGAGGCAGCCTGGGGTCGCGGCGAGGACAGGTGGGGCAGGGCCAGCTCACACTCACTCGTTGGTCATCTGCACCACCTTCTCGATGGTGGTGTAGCCGGCCACCAGGAAGTGCTCCGTGTACTGCTGCATCTTGATGGACTCCAGCCACTCGGACACCGTGCGGAAGGGCACACCCTCTGAGCCGCTGGTGCTGGGCAGCCGGATGGACACCCTGCAACAGCAGACACCAGGCTGCGGGTGAGCCCCCCACCCGCCCCGCCTTGGTTTCCTCGTCTGGGCGATGGGGAAACCAGGCCAGGAGATGCTCCAGGAGACAGCGCTCGGGCAGGTCAGGAGCACTCAGCATCTCCGGCTCCTGCCGCCTCCTGCTTCCACTGCCAGGAGCACCACCAGTTTCCACAAAAGAACCAAATATGAGAGAGTCGGGTCTTCAGAGCCGTGGTCCCAGCCTCACCACTTGCCAGCACGTAAGACACTTAAGTGCCCCGTGTCTGATTCCTCATCTACAAAAGGGGGGTAATTACAGGGCCATCTCCTAAGCTGTCTAGATGAGTTAAAACACACTGAGCGCCGGGCCAACCCATTTACCACGCATGCTGATTGCTTCCGTTAGTATCTCCTGAGCCACCCTGGTCCAGGCTAAGTAACGCCCACGTGTCACTTCTGAGCCCTCACCCCCACCCTTCGCTGCCCACCACGCTGAAGCGGCTCAGGAGGATGCCTGGGGGGCCGCCCTGGACCGAAAGTACAGAACTCACCGGGGGTCAAAATCAGCCAGGGTCTTGAGGGAGTCGGGGGCACGGATGAGCTTGTCCAGGATGCTGACGATGTCGGCGAACTTGGGGCGGCGGGTGCGTTCCTGCTGCCAGCACTGCATCATGAGCTGGTAGATGGCGGAGGGGCAGTCCATGGGCGTGGGCAGCCGGAAGCCGTCATTGATGGCCTTCATCACCTGGGGGCGGGCGGGGTGGTCAGGGTGCCTTCACAGCCCCCAGATTCCCACACAGTGGTTGGCAGAAGGAAGAGGAGCCCGAAACAGAGGGCCAGGCTGTCCCCTGGCCGTGCCTCCTCACAGGGCACCGGGCCGACAGCCATGACGCGGGCCCTGTAGCCAGACTCTTGGCAGTTTCTGGGTGCCTACACCCTGCCCCCTTTAGCCTGCACACTCTTCCCCTCTGCGCCTTCACCTGGCTGCTGCCTTACTATGCCTCAGTCTCAGCCAAGATGTCACCTCCTCTGGGAAGCCTTTCAGGCCTCCTGGTTGCACGAGGTGCCAGGTACTTGTACACACAGACACACAAACGCACACATAAACACACACGCAGGCACATGCTTCCCCCACCCCACTACTCCTTTCTTTGGTCTTTTGCTGAGTGTCAGCAGGGACTGGGCCTGAGCCTAGCACTCAGCCTGACACACAGTAGGCCCTCAACAGACATTCACTGAGCCAATGAAGGGCCGTACATGAAGATCAGCCCCCCAAACTCCTCTCTGCCCAACCCCTGGGGGTTGGGAATGAGTAAAGGGTTAAGCCCAGGTCCAGACCGGGCTGGGCAGGGCAAGGGGGCCTACCTCATGGTTCGACAGCTCCCAGTAGGGCCGCTCCCCATACGTCATCACCTCCCACATGACGATGCCATAGCTCCACACATCGCTGGCCGAGGTGAACTTCCGGTAGGAAATGGCCTCAGGAGCCGTCCAGCGGATTGGGATCTTGCCACCCTGCAGGGACCAGGCCAGTCACGACTGTCCCCTCAGCACCCCTGGGGCAATCCCAGTCAGGGCCACGCTCCCCGGAGACCCAGGCCCCACGTGTGAGAAGGCAAAGGCAGTGCCACCCGAGGCCGCCCGACACTCACACTGGTGGTGTAGGTGGCCTCGGGGTCGTCCTCCAGCACACGGGACAGGCCGAAGTCAGACACCTTGCAGACCAGGTTGCTGTTGACGAGGATGTTGCGGGCGGCCAGGTCGCGGTGGACATAGCTCATGTTGGCCAGGTACTTCATGCCGGCCGCGACGCCCCGCAGCATGCCCACCAGCTGCAGCACGCTGAACTCGCCGTCCTTCTCCTGCAGGGGCACCTGGCCTCAGCCGCCAGCCGGCCACGCCCACCAGGACGCCCCCCCAACCCCGCACCAGCCAGGCCACGCCCACCGAGACCCCCAGCCAGGCCACGCCCACCGGGTACCCCAGACAGGCCACGCCCACCAGGGGCCCCCAGCCTCCAGCCAGGATCCCAGCCGACCTGGGCCCACATCCTCACCCGCAGGAACTTGTCCAGGGCCCCGTTCTCCATGTATTCGGTGATGATCATCAGAGGTTTGTCTGCGGAGGTGCGCACAGGTGTCAGGGCAGGGGCGCGGCTCTCAGCAGAGGCCCTACTGGGGGCCCCAGCGGGTGCCCCTCCCGTCCCGTACGGGTCCCCCACCCCCACTCCGGAGCCAGGACTCACACTTGGAGACGACGCCCTCCAGGCGGATAATGTTGTGGTGGCTGAACTGGCCCATGATGCTGGCCTCGCTGAGAAAGTCCACTCGCTGCTTCTCCGTGTAGCCGGCTTTCAGCGTCTTGATGGCCACAGGTACCTCCTTCTTCCCCGACGCCTTCAGGGTGCCCTTGTACACCTCCCCAAACTCTCCTGCAGGCAGGCGAGGTTGGAGAAGCACTGTCAGCCCAGGTATCAGGTGCTCCCAACCCACCCCAGGCTCCTCCGCGGCGCGCAACCTCACCGGCTCCGATCACCTTCTGCCGCGTGACGCAAGACGGATGGATCTCTGTGGTGAACTTGAGCACAGCCTGGTTGGGGTCCTCGTAGGTGTGGGGGTCCACATAGGTCTTCAAGGGTTTCAGTTGTTCTGGGAGGCAAAGGAGAGGCGGGGTCACAGACAGCTTGGGGAGGGGAGGGGCCCCTAGAGCAGGGGGAGGAGGAGGAGACAGGCCAGGAACCCCCGGGGGAGGCCTGGCTCCATCACAGACAGGGGGCACGAGGACGGCAGGCGGGCAGCAAGGGCCACAGCTCACCTGATTTGGAGAAGTAAACGTCCTCCGAGGACTGGCGTGTCCGCAGGCTCTTCCTCCTGTGAGGTCCCGTGGGAGACCAGACACATAGGGAGCTCAGTGACCCCCTGTGTCAGAGCCTCCTGACCCTACCCTGGCCCTGAGTGGGGGCCTGGTGTCCTCAGGCAGAGGAAATGAGCAAGCCGGCTCCCTCCTTGGCACCTATTCCATGCCGTGGCCTTTAAGTGGCTGTAATGCAGGCTTCCTTAATTAGAGCGCCCGGAGTTTCCTGCCCGTGTGTCCCGAGGAAGTATCGACACGCCATCCTGATGACCACTCTGCCCGGGGCCCCTGGGGCCCCCCAGGCCCCGTGCGGAGCCCTTCACAAGTCGCTGCCATCTTCACACACACACAGCTCTCCAGGCCCTGTGCGGAGCCCTTCACAAATCACTGCATCTTCACACACACACACACACACACACACACACACACACACAATGGCCCCCCAGGCCCTGTGCGGAGCCCTTCACAAGTCGATGCATCTTCACACACACACCCCAGGAGGCAGGGACTAGATTCCTATCAACCTCATTGTCCCTCAGGAAACCGAGGTTTGCATCCCCGTGTCCCGCCTGAGTCCTTGGGGAGCCTGGCCGTGGGTTCCCACGAACCTGCGGTGGATGAAGAAGCCGATTCCTGCCAGCACCAGGAGCAAGACCGCACCGACAGCCACACCGCCGACCACTGCCATGTTGCCAGACCCTCCCGTGGCTGTCGGGGGAGACCAGAGCATGACAAAGGAGCCCCCACACTTCAAACCATGGTGATCCCCCGGTTGTACTTAGAGCCTTAGACACTTGCTGGGTGCCTCTACTACTGAGGGTCCATGAGGGTCCTTATCCCCATTTCACAGATGGCAAACGAGAGGCCCTCCCCAGGGAGCAGAGCAGGCGTGGGGGACCCTCTCCACACTGCAGGATTTGAACTGGGCCTGTCAGTGCCAGAGCCCACATCCTTCTCTTCTCACAGCACAGCCCTGGTTCCCCCTGCCCTCTGTCCTGCCCCCTTCCCAGGCTTGGGGCTGACCAGGAAGGGGGAACTTCTAAGTCCTTTGATCTACTCCCTCCGCCCAGGATGTCCCGGCAGTGTCGGGACGCTGGTCCGGCCTGCACCCGGGCCCCGACTCACACAGCGTCTGGAACTCGTGCACCTTGCTGCCCGCGCCCTGGCCCTCCTGCGTCAGCGCCTGCACCTGCACCAGGTAGACGGTGTCTGGGGCCAGGTCGTCCAGCGTCACAGAGAAGCCTTCTGTGCGCCGCACGTTGTAGCTGTTGGAGTCGCCCTGCGGGTGTTCAGCAGGTGGAAGGACAGACCGTGAGGACAGGGGAGGGCTGTCAGCTCAGCCTGCCGGAAAGCGACTCCAGCTTAGCAGGCTTAGTCGCTGTGTTAGCGGGGTCGGTGCCCTTCTTACAGAGGCTGCAACTGAGGCTCAGTGAAGTGAAGTGACTCGCTCCAGGTCACAGCCAGCAAGTGGAGGACCCAGGACTCAAACCCAGGTCTGCCTCATCTCCAGGACTGGGCTCTCCTGCACCCCCACCTCTTCCAGGGATTCCAGAACACTGCATCTTCTCTCCCATAAACCCCTGCTGGCTGGCCTCGGAGAGGCAACTCTCAGGAATACCCCAGACCCCCATTTCCGCATCTGCAGAGCAGAGCTTCTCCAGACGGCTGTGTCGTGCGGGGAGCATCCCTGTGCCCAGCCCCGGCCCTGCACGCATTACCTTCTTGCGGTAGGTGACCTCATACTTCCACACGCGGCTCTGCTGCAGCGGAGGGATGATCCAGGAGATGCTCAGTGAGGTGGTGCTGCGGCTCTCCAGCTTCACCTTGGGGGGCTCTGGGAGGGACAGTGGTGGCGGGAAGGGGTGTGAGAAGCCACCCAGGGGCAGGGGGCGCCCTGAGGGAGCACCCAGACCCAGTCCCATCCACAGCCTGACCTGGGGTTCTCAACTTCCAGCCCCAGAGCACAAAGCCCCAGGCTGGGGCCCCAACACAGGCTGGCACATCAGGGGTGCCCCATGAGTATTTATGAGTGCATAAATACTAAAAGGAAAGCTATAACCTCTCTATGGACCAGCCTACATATAAGGATTTCTTAAATTCTCTCAACAGCCCTTAAATAACCCCATTTTACAGGTGCTTCCTGGTGGCTCAGATGGTAAAGAATCTGCCCGCAATACAGGAGACCAGGGTTCGATCCCTGGGTCAGGAACATCCCCTGGAGAAAGGAATGGCAACCCGCTCCAGTATTCTTGCCTGGAGAATCCCATGGACAGAGGAGCCTGGCGGGCTACAGTCCCTGGGGTCACAGAGTTGGACACGACTGAGCGACTGACACTTTACAGGTGAGGACACTGAGGCTCAGAGAGATTAAGTAACTCGCCCACAGTCACAGAGCTCAGAAGAGGTTCCAGGGGCCGCGCCTCGGACCACTCTGTGCTGCCTCCCTCTGAGCCCAGCGGAGCTCTGGGTGACCATCCTAGGGAAGTGCCCCCGCCCAGGCGGGTCGCACGGGCACGGCCCCACCCCGGGGCCCTCACCGGTCTGGTTGATGCTGACGCTGGCGGTGCGGAAGCTGCGGGTGCTCACCAGGCCCGAGACGCCGTTGCGGGCCTCTACGGTGAAGGTGTAGTTCATGTGGGGCTCCAGGTCACTGACGGTCACGCTGGTGCGGGTCAGCCCCAGCGGCGGCTCCGAGTAGCGCACACTGGCCTCGCAGGGCCCGCACTCGCCCGACTCGGGCCAGCACTGCTCACAGGAGACGCTGTAGGTGAGGTCCTCGCGGCCCCCGCTGTCCTGGGGGGGCGTCCAGCGCAGCTCCACCTTGGCGCCCATGCCCACGGCCGTGAGGTAGTGCGGGGCAGACGGGGGGCCTGCATGGGGCAGGGCGGGGTGCGGACAGGTCAGCATCAGCCGCCCCCCTGAGCCAGCCCGCCCCAATCACCGGGAGACTCACGCGTGCAGGGCAGGGACAGCGGGTCCTGCGGGGCCCGGAAGTAGCTGTCCTCACACTCGCAGGCGGTGGCGCCCTCGGAGGACGGCAGGGTGTGTGCGGGGCACTCCAGACACGGGCTCTCGGACGCCTCGGGCTTGAAGAACCCCGGGGAGCAGGCTGGGGGCGCAGGGACAGAGTCAGCTCAGCCTGCTCCCAACCCTAGCGACTCCTCCTCTCCCTCGCCTTGGGTCCCCAGGCAAGTCACTGAGCCTCTACGGGCCAGTCTGCTCATCGGCCAGACTGACAACAAACCCTGTGGTAAGCGCCCAGCTCAGGCAGGGGGCCCAGGAAGCTCCTGGCCAGCCTGCTCGAAAGCTTTGCAAACCCACCCCCAGCGGGCTCTTGCAAGAAGCGCCCCACCCCTGTGCCGGGCATTCAAGGCCCGCATCTCAGCTTCCAGCTCCCCAAGAAGCTGCCTGTCTGCTTTCCCTCCTTGAGTCTGTGCAGGCCAGCCTGGCAGGTCCCACCTGGACTACGAGCTGCCTGGGCAGTGACTCTGTCTTCTTCCCCATCTGGGTTTGTTGACTGATCACCACCCCCAGCCCGGCCCCCCAGCCTATCAGCCAGGAGCATCAGGGTGCCAGCTCTGTGGGGGCTCCCGCCACCCCAAGGCCGGACTGCCTTCCTGTCCTGGGGCTGGCCCCCAGCATTTTCTCTGGATCTGCTTTCAGGGACCGAGTCACTTCCTTTGCTCACAAGGGCCGCCAGGAAGCAGCTCTTCCTTCCCTGGTGGCAGGTATAGTCCTGGCCAGGCCGGGGAGGGCCTCAGAAACCTCATTCCAGAGGCTTCTTCCTCCCGTCGCCCTGTCCTGCCCCGGCCCCAGTCCCCTTCCTGGCCCCACAGCAGGAAACTACCCAGACACTGACCACGGCTACCCCGGGGCTGGGCAGCTGCTGAAGTGGCCAGAATGGGGTGGGGGCCCCCAGGGTCCTCTTCCCCAAGCCTACAATTACCGTCCCCCACCCTCAGCTTGTTCGGTGGGAAGACAAAGAATAAGACACCTCTAGCTTCAGTATCCGGAGAAGGCCATGGTGCCCACTCCAGTACTCTTGCCTGGAAAGTCCCATGGATGGAGGAGCCTGGTAGGCTGCAGTCCATGGAGTCACTAAGAGTCGGACACAACTGAGCAACTTCACTTTCACTTTTCACTTTCATGCATTGGAGAAGGAAATGGCAACCCACTCCAGTGTTCTTGCCTGGAGAATCCCAGGGACGGGGGAGCCTGGTGGGCTGCCGTCTGTGGGGTCACACAGAGTCGGACACAACTGAAGCACCTTAGCAGCAGCTTCAGTATCATATTCATCAAACATTGATCCTTGACTCTACATCCAGCCCTACGCACAGACCCCGTGAAAGTGTGAGTCTTCTCAGTCTTGTCAGTCTCTTTGCAACCCCGTGGACTGTGGCCCACCAGTCTCCTCTGTCTATGGGATTCTCCAGGTACGAATACTGCAGTGGGTAGCCATTCCCTTCCCCAGGGGACCTTCTAGACCCAGGGATTACCCAGGATAGCGCAGGCTTCCTGTATTACAGGCATATTCTTTGCCATCTGAACCACCAGCGAAGCCCTGAGACAAAGCCCCTGACCTCAGGGAGTAGGCGCGCAAGACGATGTCCACCAGAAAGGCGTGGGCAAAGGCCCACACGGGTAGAAACAACCTTGGCAGAGGCTCGTGGAGTCAAATGTGGGATGTTTCAGCCGGGGCTTCGGAGCTGAGTAGGAGTTCAGCAGGGCAGAAATGCTGGGAGGCGGAGTTAGCGGTGAGAAAGAGCAAGACTGACGGGAAGTATGCGTGGCTTTGTGGGCACAAGGCTGGAGAGTAGCAGGGAGTGCGTCTGAGCCGCCTCAGTGGACAAGCTTGAGAAAGGCCCTTAATGTCAGATCAAGGAACTGGGACTTTATCCTAGGGGCAGTGAGAGCCATTGAAGGTTTGATGTAGAGAATAATGGTACGGTCAGATCTATGCTGTTGAAAAAGGTTGGGGACAGTCTCCTTCCTTGTCTAGTTCCCTACGTGAGCAGAGGTGGAGAGTCAGGGGAGAGGAATTAAAGGACACCCAGTTTCTAAGGTCTTCAGTGGTGACTCCCGTTAATGACTTTGCTCGCCGAGGCCCGAGGGGACTATCCTGGAAGCTTCTCCCCCTTCTCCGCCTGTCCTACCACGGCAGAATGTCAACACAGGCCCTGAGAGAGCTCGGGCACACACCACAGGGGAGGGGGCTTGTCCAGGACAGCGTAGCCTGGAGCCCGTCACGTGCAGCGACCACTGATTAGGCGGCTGCTCTGTGCAGTTTCTGAACCAAGCACTTGACATTCATTTAGTCATCACAGTAAGTCTGTTATCATACTAGGCACTGTTATGGCTCGTTCCGCTTTGGAGGTGGGGAAACTACTGCTCAGAGAGGTGAAGCACCCTGGTCAAGGTCAACAAGCTCCCAAGATACGAAGCCAAAGCCCCGGATGCCAGACCTCAAAGCCCCCTCCTCTCCCCACAAACATGTCAGTTTGGAGCAAAGAGAAATCAAAGTTCTTAAACAACCCCGAAGAGAGAAGAGAGGAGGCCCAACCGCTTCAACAGCCAGAAAATCCCAAGACTGATTTCCGAGCAGCTAGTGGAGGGGGGAGTGGGTGACGCCTCCTAACACAGGGCATTTCTGTGTCCTTGGGGAGAAAGCAGTGGCGTCACACCCAGGCCACTTGGGAGGGGGTTGGTCGGGCCCGCCAGCGTGACCTCCTACTCCAAGGCCCAAAGGGCTTTGAAGTCTCCAGTTGCATTTAAGGAATCCCTGTGTATTTTGCCTTCTTTCTCATCACTTATCTGTTACAATGCAAAAATAGCTCTCTCCTCCCCCAAACCTACAAGTAAACCTGAGACTTCAGAAAGCTGGGCTCTCAATTCCCCCGAATGCCCTGACTTGTCTGCCAGAGGGGCTTACACCCTGGGTAAGTGCTGGCTGCAGGTGGTCCCGGCCCACGGAGGCGGGGTGCTCAGGGGCCCCCAAGAACATAATCACACCCCCCAGCTCAAGCGCTCAGGCTGGGGAGGGACCCAAGCCCCCACAAGGCTTTCAGCACCTGTAAACCCCACAGGGCCCCTCGCCCCCCATTGGCTGCTCCCCAGGCCTCCAGGCCCCCAGCCCCCCAGCCCCGGGCCAGAGGAGGAAGCGGGAGCAGAGGCGGGCTCCGTTCTTTGGTCTCTGAGCCGGGGGTGGCCTGCCTGCTGCCGGCAGGAAAGAGGGAATTTGGAGAGATTTCCGCTGGGCATGTGCCAGAGAATAGCGGAGAGGCAGCCCCAGCAGGGCATGTGCTGGCCTGACGGGAATGTGCTGCCCCCTCCTCCAGCCGCAGAGCTCCACGGGCCTTCCCTGGGCCCGGCAGTGTGCCCAGGCCCATGCTCAGGGGCCCTGGAGTCCACTGCTACGCCCCCGGGTCTTCCTGATCTTGCAGGGTTGCATTTCCGGGCATTCTGGGCAGACGAGTGGGGAGGACAGGAGTCACACACTGGGTGGTCACACATTCCCAAACATAACTCACACAAAATACCCACTGTCCCTTCACCCATCAGCAAACTCCTATGCATCCTTCAATACCCAGCTTGAGCTCCTCTACACAGCCCTCCCGGACTCGCAATCTCTGGCCCCCTTCTGACCATCAGGGCATCTCTTACTCAATCTTGTGTTTACCAAACAGAAACTGAGCACTTCCTACGTGTCTGGCATGATGCTAGCTGCTGGGAGACCGTGGCAAGAAAAACAAACACCGCTTCTGCTCCAGGGGAATTCACAGCCCTGGCTTTCGGACTCCTTCTGCAACGATTTTGGGTCTTCTGTGAAACAGGCAGCTGGTGGGGTGCAGGAGTGGAATCTGCTCTCTGTGTCCCCTGGCCTGGCAGAGGGTCTGGCACACAGCAGATGCTCGGCTAACATCTGCCGACTGGACGGATGAATGAATGTGAGTAAAGACAGAACCTGTGTGCCCATCACAAACGGGCTCCAGGGCCACAGAAACGAGCGTCTCAGTGCCCAGGAGAGCTGGGGATGGTGCCTGAGATGCCACCTGCCCAGATCCAGATCCCGGCTCTGGCACACCCTGCCAGATCGCCTGGCAGGCGCAGGCCTCTCCAAGCAGGGGAACGGGGGCAGGGTGGCTGCGCCCAGGGGTGTACCCTGGTTTTTCCAGTTCCCGATGCCCGCCCCTCAGGTGGCAGCGTGGGATGACTCAGGGACATACGCCCTCTGGCGTGACGTGACGCAGATCCAGCGGCAGAGCCCCTCCTCCAGGCCCAGCCCCCTCCCCCGGCCGGCGGTGGAGATCCACCTGTGGTCAGTCACCTGCCCCAGCCCAGGCCAGCTGGCCACTCCAGCCCACAGGCACAAAGCCTGGACTTTGCCCCGCACCTGACAGGCAGCAGTTGGCGACCCTGCAAATGCGGGGCACTGACGGCCCCGGCGGCCCCGTTCCCACACACCCCGGGGAACATTCTGTGGGCACATTCCTCCACCAGGCTGCGATAAGCCAGACTCCGCCTCCCCGGCACCAGCCTTTCATCTGCTGTTTGCTTTCCCTGCCTCCTTCCTTCCGTTCAGGGACCCGCTCACCTCAGTGCACCTCAGTACCGGAGGAAGGGAGAGCCCCCCCATGGAGGTTTTGCGCTCCGTGTGAGCCGAGGGCTGGGCGGGGGCGGGGAGGGGGGGCTGCCACGGCTCCAACCCCCATTCAGGCCGGAAGAAACCATGGAAGTAAGGCCAGGGGCACTCCCCTGGAAGGGGACAAACCCACGAGTCACAGGTCACAGACCACCACCCGCTCAGCCTGGGGATCAGCCCCTGCCGTGCTCAGGGACACCCTGCCCCTCACCCAGAGCCACTGCCTGCCTATGGGGTGCCTCCTCTTCAGCTCTGGACCCTGGGCCAGGTCTGGGCCACTCAGGTGCCACCCATGCAGAGGTCACCCCGTCTGCAGATTGCCAGAGCAACCCAGGTTCTCAGGAGGAACCACAGCAGAAAGTCACAGGAGGTAGGCTCTGAGTGCTAAGGCTCCAACCCACCCATTTTACAGGTGGGGAGAACGAAGCCCAGAAGGGATTCACCAAGGTCACATAGCTTGCGGGTAGAAAGCTACACACCAGGGGAATTTGAAGACAGCGCACTGCCCTCCCCGTGCCAGGCCCCAGCTCCCTCACTCACTTCCTCTCCTGGGGCCTCAGTCTCCTCATCTGTAAAACGGGAGTAAGTTGCTCGGGCTCTGGGTTGTTTGTGAAGACAGAGGAAACTTCGCTTGGGAAATGCTCGGCATGGGATGAGGTGTCCGTGAACTGGGGGACAGAGACTGGAGCGGGGAGGGGCTGGGCCCCTCGAGGGAGCAGGAGCCCCCAAGGAGGGACCTCCTGACCCCCAAGCCCCCACCCCAGCTGCTGGACTGAGCCTCTGGCCCAAGCTGCTGGCCACCTGCTCACCTGGCCAGCAGTCCCGGGCCGAGGCACCAGCTGCTGTGCCAGGACAGGAAGGCGAGACAAACGGGGAGACAGAGCTGCCCCGAGGGACGTGGCGGTCAGCCTGAGCGGCTCCAGCGTCCCCTAGGCAGGGCTGGGGGCAGGGGCGCCGGAGGGAAGCGGGCTCATTCCTGACATAGCTCAGCAGAGCGCGGCTGCGTGCCCACCTGTCCACACAGCACCTGGGAGGTGGCTCCCTTCCGCTGTCCATTTAACTCTTTCCTGAGCTCCCTGGGGAGGGGACCTGGGGAGGAACTGGCAATCACCTGGGCCGGGTGCTGGTGACCTGGGGCTGCCCAGCCCCGCTCCGGGCTTGGCTTGCCACCAGTAAAGCTCCAGCGGGGCCTCTCGGCCCACGGCTCTGCGGAGGGCAGGCAGGGGACAGACCCGACAGCTCCGTTTCCTCCGTAACGTGCTCAGGAAGAGCCCCCGCCCCCAGCCCCCTCGCCGCCTGTGCCAGGACCTGCCACCCTGCTGCCCTGAGCGTCCATCCGGGCCGGGCGCTGACTCAGGGATTCCAGAGGAACCGGTCACTTCCCGCCCCGCCTCCTGAGCCATCCTGTGGCCTGGATGCCGCTGCATCGGCTAGATCCAGTCCTGGGGCGACTAGTCTCAGCTGTGTGATGCCAGGCAGGTTTCTTCACCTCTCTGAGCCTCAGTTCCCTGTCTGTGAGATGGGACGGGCAGCAGTCCCTGCCTCTCAGAGCGGCGGCACAGACTTGCAGGAGCAGGTAGATGGAGTGCCTGCCCGGGGCAGCACCGAGCTCTGTAACTGGCTCTCCCCCACCATCAGGGTCCTGGGGGGCTGGGGAAGGTCTGCAGGCACAGTTGCCAGGCTGGGGGGTCCCAACCACACAGAGGGCCCCCAAGCCACACGGAAGGGATTTAGGGAGAGGGACTCCAAGGGGGAAAAACCAGGGCAACAGGTGGCTGGTGGTGCGGAGGGTCCCCCGAGAAAAGTCAAAGATTCCGGTCCTGGAAACCAGGCCTCCCTCCTGGGGCAGCTCAGCTCTTCACAAACAAAGCCTGAGAGGCCTGACGCCCCGCTCCTGGGGAAGGAAGCCCGACCCCCCTTCCTGCAGAGACACCCCCCCACTTCAACTGTCCACTTATCACGGCCGGGCCTGAATCACCAGCCTGTGGAAAGTTTTCAGCTGCCCCCCACCCCCCGCCTGCATTCCTGTGTGAGGATGTCATGGGGAGGAGTCTGCTTACCCAGGGCGGCCTCCCCCCAACCCCCGCGGTCACTGTCTGACCCGGGGGCGAGCACCTGAGGTCACCACAGGCAGGGCCAGCTGAGGAGCAGAGGGCAGCCGGGAGGCCAGAGGGCGGTGGGAGGGCCGGGCAGAGACCGCGCCACAGGCAGAGCGGCTCTGAGCAGACTTCTCATTCGGGGCTGTGTTAGGCAAGGTTCTGAGGACTGGCTCTGAGAGGCAAGTGCAGCCCGTGAGAAAGGGCTTCAGAGTCCTCCAGGCCTGAAACCCCGCAGGACCCACGGTTGCTAGGTAAGAATACAATCTGCTAGAACAGTTGAACTTCTCAGTCTTTTGATCAGGAAGCCTGAGGCCAGAGGTAAAGAGACATTCACCAGAGGTCGGTATGTGTAAGTGCAGGCCCCGAACCCCCGATTTCTCAACACCCCGCTTATCTCAGCAAAGAAGCTCCCAGAGCCTGCCAAAGGTCGGCACACATTCCACAAATGCCCTGCCCCACAGCCATTTCCAGAAAAGTCACCACTGAAAGAATCCACGTCACTTCAGCGCGTTCCGCTATCACAGGCCTGGCTGTGCCAAGCCACGGCCTCCGGATGAGAGCTCAGGCCCTGTCCCCAGAGAGTCTGATGATGCCAGCCCCCTCGTCATCAGCAGAAGCCCCAGTGGGCAGATCCGGGTCCACGGCCTGGGGTGGGGCAGGCAGTGAAGCCAGACCGGAGCACCCTCCCAAGCAGGCCTTTTTCAAACAGCTCCTCGGGGGATTGTCACGGGCAGCCAGGGGAGGCACATCATGGGTCCACTTCACTCACCTCCAAGAACCAAAGAGGGGCCTGAGCCCCAGCGAGATTCAGTGACTTGCCCAGGGTCACACAGTGAGTTAACAGAGAAGAAACCGGCTCCCGGGACTTAAGGCACTGTGCCCACCGTGCCGCTTCATAATAGATACTCAACATAAACTTCTGGGATGAACCAAAAATAACAATCACACTTAAAAACACTTCTGTGTCAGACACTGACCTAAGCATTTCATGAGTATTAAGTCACCTGACTGTCATAACAACCCTAGGAGATGGGCACTGTGCTCCCATCCACCGTGCAGATGAGGAAGCCCAGACGCAGAGCGGGTGAAGAACTTGCTGAAAGTCACACCGCTAGATGCACAGCTGAGACGTGAACTCCAGTATTCCTGTCTGGGGTCTTCCCTGGTGGCTCAAACAGTAGAGAGTCCGCCTACAATGCGAGAGACCTGGGCTCGATCCCTGGGTTGGGAAGATCCCCTGGAGGAGGAAAGGGCAACCCACTCCAGTACCCTTGCCTGGAGAATCCCACGGACCCGGGAGCCTGGTGGGCTACAGTCCACGGGGCCGCAAAGAGTCAGACACAACAGAGCGACTAACACTCTCACCTCCATTCCTGCCTGAGAGTCTTCACTCACATTCTCCACCCTGTCCTTTTCTCAAAGGATTCGTTCTCATGAACGAGTGAATCCAGCCTAGGAAGCCTCAGAGATTTCCACTAACAGAACCACCACGTGTCAGAGCGAGGACCACCTCACCAAGGTCCCCGCCTGCAAGAGCGGAGACTAGAGCCTGGGAACACGGCCTCCGCCACAGCCCCCTCACTCACCCTGGCAGGCGTCCTCCACCTTCTCGTAGCCTGCCTGGCACAGGCACTGGCCGATGGGCACCAGCCACTCGCCATCCACAGCACAGTGCATGCGGGGCTCCTCACCCCCGGGGGGCACCACGGCATGCTCCACGCAGTTGCCCGCGACGGTGGCCAGGGCGGGCGCGTCGGAGCCGGCAATGGTCTCGGGGAAGCGGGCCAGGCCCTTGAGCAGCTCAGGGCACTTCTTGTAGTAGACACGGACGGACAGCAGTGCCACGCAGGCGCCCACGTCCTGGAAGGCCAGGTAGAAGCCCTTGCGTGTGAGCGGCCCCACGGACCGCTCCTCCACATTCAGCTTCACGTGGCGCGCCTCGAAGTCGCTGCTGCCCGTGATCTCATCGGGCGCGATGGTGTCGATCTTGGTGAACTGGCGCTTCTGGAAGTTGGTGCCGTAGTCCACGTCCGACTCAGCGTAATAGAGGTTGAAGGTCTCCTTGCAGGAGCTGGCGCCCCCGGGGAAGCTGTTGCAGTCCCGCACGGTGAACTTGAGCTCGATGAAGATGCGCTCAGCCTCCCCCCGGTAGACCCAGTTGGTGCGGAGCCAGTTGTCCTGGTCGCCGGCCACCACGTTGCACACGGAGTACATGTAGATGGGCATGTCGTTCATGATGTTCTGCAGGAGGTCCCACTGCGCGGGGCGGAAGGGGAATGTGGGCAGGGAGGCGGGGGCCCAGCGGAATCAGCCAGGAGGCGGGCCGGCGCCGGGCTCTCCGGTTCCCGCCCTCACTCTCGGGTCTCCCTCACACGTTAC
This sequence comes from Bos mutus, assembly GCF_027580195.1. Lineage (NCBI taxonomy): Eukaryota > Metazoa > Chordata > Mammalia > Artiodactyla > Bovidae > Bos > Bos mutus. The sequence goes on from NC_091618.1 coordinate 180,115, forward strand.
CAGTGGCTGAACTGGATCTGACCCCTTGGTGTCGCCCCTGATGCCAGTGCCAGGGTGCTAAACCCCTCTATTAGACAGTGAGCAGAGGGCGGAGGCTGGGGGTCCCGCATGACCTCAGGCAGATGGCTTTAGCTCTCTGAGCCTCACAGTCCCCATCCTGCCATGGGGGCCAGAGCCACTTCACAAACTTGCTGCGAAGATGAAGGACAGAACGTCTACCGAAAGCTGAGCGTGCTGCCTGGTGTGGGTGGCGGGCACACAGGGCCACTGGCATCATCACCATCATCACGCACTGCGCAGACGCACGCGAGTGGCAGAGGAGGGGCGGGTCAGCAACAGCAGCTGAGTCCGCATCACTACTCAGATGACTGCTCAGCCTCCCCCAGGAAGGCTTCCCAGCTTGGACCACGGCTGGGGTGAGTGCTTCCCCTGGACTCCCACGGCCTCTGCCGTCTTAGCACCCACGTGGTGACAACTACATCTTGCTGCCACAGCAGAGTCTGAGCTCCTTAGGGCATTTCTGCATCCCCAGGGTCTACCTCAAATACAGTAGGTACTTGGGAAAGTATTTGCTGAATGAATGAACATAAGTATGAAAAAAGCGGAATGGGCCAAGGAGAAAGGCTTGGGCTGCACTGTGCGACCTTGGCCTCAGATGCCCTTGGGCCTCAGTTTCCTACTCCGTGTCATGACTCAGTTGGATGACATTCCAGGATCCTAGAAACCTGCTGACGTTAAACTCCAGGCCTACAGAGCTAAGGTGACCAGGGGCCAGCGCCCAGCTCACTCACAGATCTGGCCAGCAATAGAAACGGTCTCGAGTACCCCCTGGCGACAGCTCAGGCTCCAGAACAAATTCAATAAGGGGGAAACCGAGGCCCAGAGCATCAGTATCCTCCCCAAGCCCACACAGTAGTCACACGCAAAGCTGGGGAGAGGACCCTGGGGTCTTGCCCACCCGTCCAGGACACAGCAGGGAAGGGCGAGGGGAGGGGAGGGGAGGGGAGGGGAGGGCAGGGGAGGGGAGGGGAGGGCAGGGGAGGGGTGAACTTGGTGGGAAAGAGACAAAACAAACTCAGCCTCAAGCAGGAAAGGGAAGCAACAGCTGGAGAAGCAAGGAGAGGGGCCTGGCCGGAAGGAACCTGATCTGGCTTCCGGGGCTGTGGGGACCTGAGACCACGTTCCCTGTCTCTAGCTCATCCCTCATCTCCTGAGCCAGGACCTCAAACACAGGGGGAGCCTCTAACTCTTTCCCTGCCAAGAGGGGCATGGAGGGAGCCAGAGGGGGTTCCTCCGGGCGTCAGCCTTCTGGGGCATCTTGGGGTCCTGCTCTGCTGGGCCTCCGGCTGTCTCCCAGCTCTCCCTGCCTCTCAGGACCCTTCCCTGCCCTCTCGCCCCAGCCTGCCTAATCGCTGAGAAACCTGGATTTAAACACTGGCTAAGCCATCGGCTCTGGGCCAGGCCCCATCCTCCCCGGGGCTCAGCTTCCCCGTCCCCAGGCCCCCACCCACCCCAGACAGCTTACCCCTTTGCCATACGGGTGTGTGAGCCAGCCGAGCTCCCCTTTAGCCGCAGCGAAATCCAACAGGACAACTGGAAGAGACGAGGGGAAGCTGGGTCAGCTTGGAGGTATCTTCAGGGCGCAGGCCATGTGGGAAAGGCAGGAGCCCCCGGGAATCCCAAGCGGCCTTAAAGGCTTCCCCAGCCCCCAGAGAGACCCCCCCACTCAGGGTCAGCATGGCCAAGAAGACCCATCTTTCCAGAAGATGGGGGGGACCCAGGGCCCCCGGGGAGGGAGGGGACCTCGTCACAGTCACAGCGCAGGATGGGGGAGGACTAGGCCTCTCCCTCCAGCCACACCGCCCCAGCTGGGCAAAGAGGGCAGAGCTCAGCCCAGCAGGGGGCAGTGGCCAGGCCTCTCTGCCTGCTTCCTGAATAGGCCCCCTGCAGCAGTTCACACGCACGCAGGTCTTGGGGGCACCCTTATCTGCTCCAGCCACATCCCCCACCCCACACACATAGCACAAAATACCCTCAACCCCACAAAGGCCATACAGATGCAGCACACGTGTGTACATGCGTGTCTCCTGGCCCTCAAGAGGAGAGAACTGTTAACAGGTGGGAACGACTCCAGGAAGGGGAGTAGGATTGCCGGAAGGGTGTCTGCAAACTGATCTTCCCACCACAAAGGCCACAGAGCAGGCAGGACAAAGCCCTGAACCCACGGGGCCTCCAGGAGGGACCTACAGACACACATAGCCGGTGAGGCCCGGCCCTGGAGAGCCGTTTCCACTGCCTCCGTCCCTGACACCCTGGCCACTGACCTGCCAGAGGTGTCCAGGGACTGAGATGGAAACCTTTAAAGGGAGCGTCCAGGCCCAGAGCAAACAGCTGCCAGGACCTCACTGTCCCCAGAGAGGCATCAGAATTCGCAGGAAGGACACGTTGCCAGGGGCTTCCCCAGATCCAGCCATGCCCTCAGGCACCTCCCATTGCCCACCCCTGGCTTTGCCAGCCTCATCGACTGCACTCAAGACCCCTGGTGCAGCCTCCTGCTCCATTTCCAAGTAATGTCCAGGCAGCTACCAACAGAAGCGACCCTCCCCAGAGGATCTGGGGCCTGGAGAACAAGCAGGGACCCTCTGTAAGGTCCCCAGATTCAGAGGAAAAGCCCCGAGGTGAGGGGTCGGGGAGGGACCTAATGCTGACTTCTTCTGGACTCTGAAACATGAGGAACATGGCCCCAAGAAGCAGCATTCCTCAAGGCCTGGACCTGAATGCCTCTCAGGGTGGAATCCCAGGCAGGTGGAGATGGAGCTGATTTAGACAGATGCGGAGGATGGGGAGGGGAGCCTGGGCAGACTCTGAGAAACGCTTTGCTGAGGGCAGACCACCCCACTCCCCGGGGACTGGGAGCGGAGCACTGCCAGCTGACTGCTGCTGACCCGGCCAGGCCCTCCAGGAAAGGCCCACAGGGCGGCTGGGGAGAGGAAACCCGACGTGGCACAGCCCGAGGCTGAGGGGACAGGGGAGGGCGGCTGGGGGGTGGGCAGGGGCAGGGATCTGCTCGGACATGCCCAAGGCCCAGGCTTGGGAAATTCACTAAGCCCACTGGCAAATGGAATGTTCTGGCTGCACAGGAAGGAATCTGGGGGTTCCTGGCTCCACCCCGGGTAAGTAGGAGGACAAAGGTGAGAGGTCCTCAGATCCGGACGCCCCCCTTCCCTAGAGGGGTGGGAAGCTGCAGTCTACACTCCTGGGGGAGAGGGCTCATGGCTCCCAGGTGCTGAAGGGTTAACCTGGCACAGAGGGACCCCCACGACCCCTGCCAGAGCTTGCTCCCCTTCCAGCCCGAGACCTGCTTTTAGAAATATCACAGGGCTCACTGGAGAAGAAAAGAAGCCTTCACACAGGAAGGAGCCCCCTCCCTCCCGGGGGAAATTCCCTAGAGCCGATCACCAGGAACTGGCGCCCGGCCCCACCCTGACGGGTGGCTTCTCCCTGAGCCGCTTCCAGGGACCCAGCTGGTACGGCCGGGAGCCCCTCCACGGGCCCTGAAGGCTTCACCAAGGCCTGGGCGAAGCTGGGCTCATCCAGGGGCCCCGGCTGGATCACTCCACCCCCAGAAAAACCTTCTCAGTCTGAAATTCCATCACAAATATCAACCCTGTGGGTCCACATCGCTTGAGAGCTCTTTACTCAAAGGCATCACCTCCCTGCTCTCCCCATCCCTCCAAAGGAGACAGGCTGGTTCCTAAAGAAGCGGGGAGGCAGGGGACTGGGGCTGGGGGGCAGGACGGGGAGAGGAACGAAGAGAAAAGGGGACCGGGACAAAGGGCACACTGGGCCCTTAGAGAGCCAAGACGCCAAGGGCTCCCAGGTCTCGGGAGCGCTCTCCAGCCCACCTCCCAGCTCAGGCCAGCAAGTCCTGCAGGTACTCTCACGTCTCAGGAAAACCCAGCCCAGGACCTGGATGCAGGGGCCCTGGGCTCTGGAGCCCAAGAAGCCAGATGTTCAGAGCTAACCCTCTGGAGACAAAGGGCTCAGGCCCCCCTCAGGTTCCCCGTTTGTAAAAGGACAGACTCAGGGGCTGCCAAGAGTTTAACAGGCTCCATGGGGCCTCCTAAGGCAGCCGGGTCCTGCACTCACTGGGAAGGAGGAGGGAGAGGACAGCAGACTGGGTGAAGGTGGAAGGGGCTTATGTCTGCACCCCTGACCCATCTCCAGGCAGAGCCTCCACATCCGTGGAATCCCAGCTGGGGCATCTCTCCTCCACCCCTCACCACAGGCACAGCTCCCTGCGGAGGCCCTCACAGGGACTCTGGGAGCCTGAGCAAAAACTTTCCCTGGTCCTTTTCCTCCCCCATGCCACGCACATCGGGGTGTTGTGGGCGCTAGTCATCTAGGCTAGGGGGGCTCGACAGCGGCCCAAGGGAAGGCTGCAGCACAACCATCACCGGGGGCACTAGTCCTGCCTGGTCCCCCTACCCCACCTCCGGGGCCTTCGGGAAAGGCCTGCAGTGAATGCGGCTGTCTCCCTCCTTCCCTCCAACCACAATCCCCCAGAAGGAGGACAAAAGGGTGGGGTGGGGGGATACTGAGGGTCACAGAAGAGCCCACCCACTCAGCCTGCAAGCTGGGACCAGGAACCCCGACTGATTAGGGGCGGGGACAAGATGCCGCCCTCACCCTCACCCCCAAAGAGTTCCGGCTCGGGCCTCTTTTACTCCCAACTTGGAACAGCAAAACTTCCAACCCCAGGTCGGGAGGCGGAAAAGGAAGGCAAGGCTGAAGGAAACTTCTCACGGGGCCCGGGTTTCCTCTGCACTTCCCTCTGGTGGAGCCTGCGGAAACCTCCTCTGCCCCCGCGGGCGGGCAGACTTTCTCAGTCGGAAACTGAAGCCGGCCTCGGCTGGGTGGACTGGTGGACAGGAAGCGCCTCGGCCAAGGGCAAGAGCCCCCGTCCGCTCCGCGACCCCAGCCGAGGCGGTAACGCCCCCACTCACCCGCGGCCCCGCCCCGGGCGAAGTCCGCGCGGCCCCCAACCCAGCGCGGCGGCAGGGGCGGGTGACTCAGTCCCCCACCCCCGGGTGCCCGGACTCCGCGGTGGCCCTGGGGTGCCGGCTCCACACCTTGGCAGGCCGCGCCCCCACCTGCTGCATTTCCTGGCTCTGAATCACCCCTCGCTCAGAACTCTTGACTTTGGGACTTCCTGTCCGCACTCGCGGCCCGGGGACCTGCCCCCCGAGTCCTGGAGTGCGGGGCGGGAAGGAGGGCTGTGCGTGGGCAAACTGGCCCGAAACTCCCCGCGAGCTCTCCTCCCCGACTGGAGGCATCACGGGGCGTGGAGAAAACTTCAGGGAGCTGGGGCTTCTGCAAGGGTGTCCCTGCCGGCCATAGAGCCCCTCCCCAAAGTGAGTGGCCTCCACAGAAACGCCTTCTCCGCAAAATCCGGGCAAGAGGGTTAGCGAATTCAGGTCACCACGAAGTTGAGCCCCCGGAAAGACCCCCGGACACTCCTGCTCCAAGAGACCCCGCGCCCTCGCCGGGACGCGTTCCTGAAGCCTCGTGGCCGGCGCCGAGTCCGTTTCTCTGCGGCCTCTGAGCCCCGCGCCCGGGCCCCAGCCTCTTAGTACTAGGAGCGCCTACAGCCCCGAGTGGGCTGGGGCGGGGGCCCCAGACTCTCCCGGCTCGCAGCCCGCGAGCCCTCCGGACCTCAGCACGCCAGGACTGGAGTTTCCGAAGTGGCGCGCGTCCCGGCGCGCCGGGCTCGGGACGGAGCAGGGGCCGGGGTCGGGCCGAGCGCACTTACCTTCCTTGCCCTGCGCCGCGGAGGCCGCGGCCAGCGCGCAGCCCCACAGCAGCGCGAGGCAGGCGGGCGGCGCCCGACGCCCCATGCCGCGCTCCTTGCTCTCCGCCCGGCTCCGCACCCCGCTCCGCACGCACGCCCGCCGGCCCAGGTCCGCCTCCCGCCCGCAGCTTCCTCCCGCCCGCCCGAGAGCTTAATGCGGGCGGAGAGCGGACCGGCCCCTGTCCATTCATGCCCGGGTGACGTCACGGGCCACGCCCCCGGTGTCTCCGAAGGGGCCGGGCCGGCGCCCCGCGGGGGCGGGGAGGCTCTCCGGGCTCTCAGGACTCGCTGGCGCCCCCAGGTCCTCGCAGGTTTGAGCGCCTCCAAGAGCCTGTGCAACAGAGGCTAGCCTTGAGGGATCCTGCGCCGAGCCCCGCTCTTACCCTCTGCCCTCTGGGGCCGAGCTCAACACTGGCCCGAAGGCCTCAGCTGAAATGGCCTAAAGACTCAAGAAGTAGTCGCCCGCTGAGCAGCTTGACGCCCCCCTTCCTGGTATTTCTGAACTGTGCACCCAACCTTCGGCGGTCAGAGAGAGCTTCTCTGATCAGGCGCCTCTAAGAATTCAGGAATCTGAGAGCAACCGCGTCTAAGGACATGCGTATCACTTAATTCTCCTCTGAGAGGTAGATGTCATTATCCCTGTTCATATAGTCGGAAGCCATGGTTTTTCCAGTAGTCACGTACGGATGTGAGAGATGGAACACAAAGAAGGCTGACCACCGAAGAATTGATGCTTTTGAACTGTGGTGTTGGAGAGCCCCTTGGACAGCAAAGAGGTCAAACCCTGAATATGCATTGGAAGGACCGATGCTGAAGCTGAAGCTCCAATACTCTGACCCGCCCTGATGCGACAGAGGATGAGATGGTTGGATGGCATCATCGACTCAATGGACATGAGTTTGAGCAAGCTCCAGGAGATAGTGAGTGACAGGGAAGCCTGGCTTGCTGCAGTCCCTGGGGGTCTCAAAGAGTTGGACAAGACTTAGTGCCTGAACAAGAGGAGTAAATTAAGGCTGCAACAGCCTAAACAATATGCCCACAGGTTGCACAGCTCAAAGGTAGAGGAGTGAGGATTTGAATCTGGGTAGTCTCTGCTTTAACTGCTGCCCATCCTGGGAAAGGGAGGCCCAGAGGCTGCTGTGCAGAGCACCCCTCCCCGCCAGCCCTGAAATGGTAGAATCAGTAGGTCTGTTTTAACACTTTGGAGGACACTGGCTTCCCACTTGCTCCTTTAAGGAGCCTCTCCCCAAAGGTTCCTAGATGTGAGCTCATTGCCCCTCCTGACAGAAGGGCCTGGCATTAGTGAAACAAGCGGGAAGTGTTCTCTCTCCTGCCTGCCTACCTGTCCACCCGCCACCACCCACTGCCCAACCCACCACGTGGCCGGCCCAGTCCAAGAGGAACCGCTGTAGCGGGCCTGGCTTCCGGGAAACCACCGCCCCCTCTGCCCACCTCCTCTCTGACCCCAGCCTCTTCTTGACGCCCTGGACCTTCTCACCCAACACCCCACTGGGCTCCTCTGGCTCCTGGGTCCTCCCTGCCAGATGTGGACATCTCGGCCTTGGGCCTTGGCTCCCACCCTTGGGAAGCGGGTTCAGACATCTCCCCGGAAAAGGGGGCAGGGATTAATTACAGGTGTAGGGGCAGTATAATTAAAGCCTTTGACCAAGATGACGGGAGGAGAGTCTTGTCCTCTGAGAGCGCGTGAGTGCGCAAGTGTCTGTGAGAGTGAGTATGTGGACATGTGTCTGTGTGTGTGAGCATGTGTGGACAAGAGAGGATTTATATGTGACTGTGAGTGTGTCGGACTTCGCAGAGGTTGAGAGCGTGACCTGTGGAGGCAGTCTATGAGTTTTTGGACATTTCACTTCTCGGAGGCTCAGTTTGCTCATCCGGAGGGTTACGGTGAAGATGAACATGATCATGCGTGTTAACCGCAGAGGCCAAGACGACGGAAGGCGCTTCTTAAATCTCAGCTGTTACTATGGTTACACGTGGTTCAGCCAGAGGAAGCAGCGTCTGTGGCTGAGGGGAGGGGGCAGGAGGTGTGCACAGGGCCCTGTGGATGCCAGTGAGGGGTGTGTGTGTGTGTGTGTGAGTGTGCGTGTGTGTAGTGTGTGTGTGTGTGTGCGTGTGTGTAGTGTGTGTGTGTGTGCGTGTGTGTAGTGCGTGTGTGTGTGTGAGTGTGCATGTGTGTAGTACGTGTGTGTGTGTGTGTGCGTGTGTGTAGTGCGTGTGTGTGTGTGAGTGTGCGTGTGTGTAGTGTGTGTGTGTGTGTGCGTGTGTGTAGTGCGTGTGTGTGTGTGAGTGTGCATGTGTGTAGTACGTGTGTGTGTGTGTGTGTGAGTGTGCGTGTGTGTAGTACGTGGTATGCATAAGGGTTTTGCAGTTGTGTTGTGTCCTCTGGGTTATGGCCGTTGCTTGGTGGGCATAGGTTTCCTGTGTGTTGTGTGTGAGGCTGCACATGTTGTGCTGTGCACACTGCAGGCTCTGTATGCTGGATGTGCCACCAGAAGATACTGTCCAAGAGGGCAGGGAAGTTTGTGGGAAATAGCATCCGACACGTGGTTGGAATCCAGCAAACTTCTGCTGAACTTCTGAACCGAGGAGTGAAGGAAGGTGTTGGCAGGTGTGTGTTTGTGTGAGCGTGTGTGTGTGGGTGTGTGTGGGTGTGAGTGTGTGAGAGTGAGTGTGTGGGTGTGAGTGAGTGTGTGTGAGTGAGTGTGTGTGAAGGACCCAGCGGTGTTGCTTGGGCCTCGTGCGGGATGTGTGCGTTTTCTTGAACCCTCATGCCGGCTGCAGGCAAGCAGGCCCTGCTGGCTGGACGCTGAGTGCCTGGAGGCCGTGCCCAGCTCGGGGCTGAGAGCCTAGAGCTGTGTCTCATCTGTGAAACAGGACAGGCGCAGAAGCTTGTGGGCAGTGGGCAGTGGCCAGAGGGCATGGAGTGGGCACCTTGGTCTTTAGTCACTCACCTGCGACACACCCTTTCCTCTCTTCCTGTCTGACCCTGAGTCCTTCCTGCTCTGCTGACTGCTGAGAAGGAAAGCTCTTCAGCGAGTCTTATAAAGCGCCCGGAAAGGCAGTATTTATAGACATAATAAGCCCTAACGGAGATGGAATTACCCCATAAAGGCCCCAAAGAGCCCTGGGGCCTGAGTGCCACAGTGGCAAGCAGGGCTTCTGCTGCAGGCAAGTGGGGCCCAGGTGAGTGAGTGTGTGAGTGTGTGTGGGTATGAGTGTGTGAGTGTGTGTGTAGGTGTGAATGGGTGTGAGTGTGTGTGGGTATGAGCGTGAGTGTGGGTGGTGTGAGTTAGTGTGAGTGTGTGTGTGTGTGGGTGTGTGGGTGACTCTGTGTAAGTGGGTGGGTGAATGGGTGTGAGTGTGTGTGTGTGTATTGTGTGTGGGGGGTATAAGTGTGGGTGTGTGTATGTGAGTGTGGGTGTGTGTGGGTGTGTGTGTGTGAGTGTGTGGGTGTCTGGGGGTGTGTGTGTGGGTGTGAGTTAGTTTGTGTGAGTGTGAGTGAGTGAGTGTGGGTGTGGGTGTGTGTGGGTGTGGGTGTGTGTGGGTGTGGGTGTGTGTGGGTGTGAGTGGGGGGGGGGTGTGTGTGTGGGTGTGAGTTAGTGTGAGTGTGAGTGAGTGTGGGTGTGGTGTGTATGTGAGTGAGTGTGTGAGAGTGTGTGTGAGTGTGTGGGTGTGGGGTGTGTGTGTGGGTGTGTTAGTGTGAGTGTGAGTGTGGGTGTGGGTGTGTATGTGAGTGAGTGTGTGAGAGTGTGTGTGAGTGTGTGGGTGTGAGGGTGTGAGGGTGTGAGTGTGAGAGTGAGTGTGAGTGAGTGTGGCTGTGAGTGTATGAGTGTGTGTGTGTGGGGGGTGTGGGTGTGAGTGTGTGTGAGTGTGTGTGAGTGTGTGTGGGTGTGTGGGTGTCTGTGTGAGTGTGTGGGTGTGGCTGCAGGGCTCTCACCTGCTAATACCCGATTTCAGCCCAGCAGCCTGCTCAGGTGCCCACCTTCGCTGGACTGATTGGGGGCAGGGGTGCTGAGGACACCAGAGGACAGAGGTAAGCACTGAAACCGCAGTCTCAGCCATGAGGGAGCACTGTTCCTGTGTGCTATTGCAAAGGATCAGGCTTGCTTGTAAAAGCTGGAAAATGGGGGCTTCCCTGGCAGCCCAGTGATTAAGAATCTGCCTTGCAACGCAGGGGACGTGGGTCTGATCCCTGGTCAGAGAACAGAGATCCCACATGTTGCAGAACAACTAAGCCTGCATGCCACAACGGAAGGGCCTGCCTGAGGGAGCGAAGAGCCTGTGTGCTGCAACTAAGACCCAGTACAGCCAAAAAATTTCTTAAGTTGGAAAATAACTGGAGTCCTGGCCCAGGCAGCCCAGATAGATCTGGCATGCCCTCTCCCGGTACCTCTCTCCACTGCCTCTGGAAGAACTGAATTACTCAGAACCCAGAGGGCCTCTGCGGCTGGATACCTGGAACGATGCCCTGCGGCAGTCTGCAGGGGCAGTCCAGCGACCACCTCTGCCGCGAAGCCCCCAGGGATCAGGCTCTCCTTGAGCCCCTGGAGCTCCCTACTACATGCCCCAGGACCCTGGTCTCAGCCAGTTCAAGTCTTACTTGTCTTCGGAGCCTCTGCACTGACTCTGGACTAGACTGCAAGCTCCCAGAGGCGAGGAATGAGTCTAACAGCCCTTCTCAGTCCCGGCACCAGCTTCAGCAGTGCCCGGACACAGGAGTCTCCCCACAGACGCCACGTCTGGCGCTGGCTCTCTAGACCAGTTCTCTCCCTTCTGCGCACGCATTTTCTCAAAGGCCTACTATGTGCCAAGCCGCTGTTACTTGTGAACTCATCCCTAGAAGGGGAAGTTAACGTTGTCCCCACTTTTGTAGGTGAAGAAACTGAGGCTCAGAAAGAAGAACTCACCTGCCTACAGTCATACTGCAGGACCACAGAGGTAGAATAAGCGGCTGAGTGTGTTTCAGCCCAGAGCCCAGTCCAGCCGCCCTTTTTTTAACACACCGTGTGGTCTCATATCTGCCTCCCGTTGTCCAAACTGTCATCTGCCCAGACGCCCTCTCCACTTTGGCGACTCCGATCCCTTCTTTTTTTAACAACTAACCATTTTGTTTCATTTATTTACTTATTTAAACTCATTTATTGGGCAGTGCCACGTCTCAGTTGTGTGGGGGATCTAGTTCCTGACCAGGGCTTGAACCCGGGCCCCCTGCGTCGGGAGTGTGGAGTCTTAACCACTGGACCACCAGGGAGGTCTTCTCCTTTTCCTTCTTCAAGTCCTGCCTTGGAACAACGTTGGAGGAGAGACACTGGACCCCCCACCCCCCGCCCCACCGCCACTAAATGTAGGAGGGCATCTCGCCTGCAGCGTGGGCCAGGACACATCTGGCAGGTGAATGACTGAATCACGCGTCCAGCAGACCTGGATTCTGCCATTAACCAACTGTGTGGCCTTGGGCAAGTCTCACGACCCAACCGCCACGTCTGTAAAATGGGCATAATAATGGCTTCCAGCCTCCAGGATGGCTGCTGGGATTAAAGGAGATTACACCTTAAGCCCTTAGCACAGTGTCTGGCGTACGGTGAGTGAGCGTCAAATCTTAGCCACTTTTCCCTTTACAATCCAAAGTCACTCTGAAAAGCCAGCTGGGCACTCCCAGGCGAATCAATCATCTCACCCTGGAACAAACCTCAGCTCTCACCCGGCGTTATAATTACTTCCTCACCTTCCCTCCCCTTCAGGCAGAGGGACTCCATTTGGGACAGAAGTCCTGTTTTACTCCATCTGGCCGTGCCCCATGGAGCTGGCATACAGCAGGTGCTCAGTAAATGTCTGTGCGTCGAACACACACAAGTACTAGGGCTGCATCTTTCTCAAAGAAACACCTTCCCAGCAGCAGCTGCAAAGCAGACCTGAAGAGCAGCCGTTCAAGTGAGGTTTTTGGGGTGAACTTGGCCGAGCAGATGTGTTCCTGAGCTCCACTCTACTGATGCGGTGGTTTGAGGTTGGGGAAGGGGAACTTAAAGGTGGGCGCCCACATTTGGAGAAGAGGCAGCGTGGGAGGAAGCCCCCGTAATAGCAGGGTTTCCCCCACCCCCGGAGCTGGGCTACAGGCTGTGTTTCTTCCTCTGGGGCTTGCTCAAGCTTCCTGGGACCCTTTGAAGTGGGTTCCTTGCAAATCCTGCCCTTGGGGCCTGGCTAAGGGGCAGGGCCTCTGGGTGGGGAAAGGTTGGGCCACAGTCCAGGGCGGGGAGGAATGAGACGTCTCTCCCCTCAGTGTTCCAGGTACCCATCTTCCACCCGGCCTCCCACCTGGATTCGGAGCCCTCTTCCTGCCACGCCAGACTCCCGGCGAAGCTGCTCACTGCTTTTGGCCTTCTCTGTCCCACCTGGCCACAACCTCTCCTCCTCCCAAGCCCAGTTTAGACCCCACTCCCACAAGCTTTCCCTGACCCCAAACAGCTGGCCTTCCTCCCTTCTCTGAGGGCTAGTCTTCACCCCATGTTTAAAAACTCGGAGGAAAAGCAGAGCCCATCCATTGAGCCCCGCTTCTAGGCCAGGCCCTGACCTCAGGGCTTTGCAGCGCCACCTCAGAGACACACAAATGCCCTGAGAAGCAGGATTCTACCCCTTCTGCAGAGGAGGACAAAAAGCTTCAGAAGGTTAGAGCTCCCGCTCAAGGTCAGGAGCCGGGGAGGGGGGGCGGGGCAGGAGCGTCTTCAAAGCTGTGGGGGACGTCCCTTCCCCCGCCCCCACCTTCCCACCCACCATTGACAGTCACAGCCTGGTCACTGGAGTCTTAGAAAATAAAATCCAACCGCTGTATTTTACAAAGGAGGAAACTGAGGCTGCGGAGGGCAAAGGACCTGCTGGAGGTCACGGAGACCGTGAAGACTGGCCCCTGGCCTCTGGCTCCTGGCTCCTGGCTCCTCTGGAATCACTTCTCTCTTTTCTCTCTCTCTCTTTTTTTGGCCGCTCCCCATGTGGGATCTTGGTTCCCCAACCAAGGATCAAAACCATGCCCCCTGCAGTGGAGGCAATGGAAGCCTGGAGTCTTAACCAGCAGACCCCCAAGGAAGCGCCACTAATCACTTCTCTTGACCTTCAGAGGCTCTCAGCTGCAGGTAAGAGCCTCATCCCCTTCGCAGGAAATGAACCTGGATACCAGAATCGGGCAGCCCTGCCCCAGGGCTTTTGCACCTACTTCTCCCTCCTCCGGGATCACTCCCTCTCCCGTTAAGTCTCCAGGGTGGGTTCCCTGCCTCCTTTACCTGACTGTTACACTTAAAACAGCAGGAGCCGCCCACCTCTAGACGCCCTACTTCCCTTCCTCTGTTCTTCCTTTTCCCCTTCTCACTCCCCTCCCGCTGCGCACTCTGCATGTCACTGTGGATTAGCCTGTCGTCTGTCCCCCACCCCCACTAATACGCCAGCTCCCCGGGGGCCTGATGCTGCCCACCTCCATCCAGAGGTCCCCCCAGCAGGCCAGCCTGCAGCTGTGTGCAGGGAAGGAGCCCAGATGGTGGCTTCACCGCACCGTGTCATCCAGGCTAGCCGTTTCCGTCTCCCCCGCTTTCCTCGTGGGTACCTTGGGGGGTACCGGTGGCTTCCCCTGTTAGAGAGGTGTGAAGATGGCCCAGGCTACCGTCTGCTGCTCAGCCACGCCCAGAGGTCCAGGCTGAATTCCAGAGATGAGGATCAATGGGACTAAGTTGGGGGGTCCTGCTGCTGCTGAAGGCGTGGTGAGCAGGGGCCCCCAGCTCTACCTGAGCTCCAGGATGCTCTCCCGTGGCCCCTGGGTGCTCTGACCTGCCGGGTGCTAGTCCTACCTTATCCTGTGTCATCCTCACAACAGCCCCTGCGAGCGGCACTTTCCCCATTTCATGGACTAGGAAACTGCTCATCACACACGTGTGCAAGGCCAGCATCCATCAGGCTCCGTGGCCCCCCAGCGTTAACCTCTGGAGGTCACTCCTGTCCTCTCTCCGGCCTGGTCAGCTCCCTGCTCTGTGTTCTGAGGGTCCCCCTGCAAAGCAGGGTCGTCTGTGCGGATGTGGTGAGGGCAGCGGCTGGACCCACCACCTCCTGTGAGAGCATCTTTCTCCTTGGTCAAGTAGGGATAAATATAAGACAACCCCCAGCTCATGGGGGAGCCGGGAAAGTGTGACCACCTCTGGCACACCGGCTGGCACATGGCGGGGCTTTGGCAAACGTCAGCTGGCATTATTTTTATTGCTGACAGCATACTCGGGGGCACAAGGCCTGTGGGTGCTGCTCCCTGCCCACGCCCTGCCGGTCGGGCTGCAGACCTGGTGGGGGCCCGGGGAGGAAGGGCGGGAGGGCGGGACGCTGCCCTGTCTGTCCTCTGAAAACCCCCAAGCCTGGCCCCAGCCCCTTTCCTCCCCGACAACACCACAGGCACACAAGGCCCCATTCCCGGAGCCCTGTCAATCCCGAGGGAAAGGCAGGGGTCCCGCACTTCGGGCTTCTGTCCTGCACCCCCACCGGGCCCATGCACTCACACGTCCACACACACACTGAGCAGGGCCGGGAACACAGCCGCGGCCCCAGCCAGCACTGCGGAGGATGGAAGGCACAGACGCACGCACACCTGCTCCCCGCCCAGGCACGCAGCTCCAGAGGGCTCGGCAGGGACCCCCTGCGGCAGGACAGGAGCTCCCCTGACTCCTGCCTCCATCTGTCCAGCCTGCTCCACCAGCCAGTCCCTGCGGAGCCCGGGTCACCGCTCCGCCCCCCCACCCCAGGCCCCTGTCTGTCTGTCTGTCTGCAGCCAGCCCGTCTGCAGCCAGCCTGGCAGGGAACAGCCCACCCTCACCCAGCCCTGTGCCTCGTGGCCACTGCAGCTCCCCAGCAGGACCCTGTCCCCTCTCCCAGCAGGGCGGCTCATCACGGCCCTGCCCCCACCCACCCCTCCCCAACCCCCCATCTGGCTCCCTCATCTGTCAGTCTGTCTTTCGGTCTATCTGTCCCACTTCCTTCTTCCCCCCATCCTCCCGGTCCCTCTCAGCCCTCTGTGTCCCATCCATCACTTCCCAGACAGCCCTTCCCAGCCAGGCAGTCACCGCCTGTCTGTCTGTCTGTCCCCCAGCCCATCCATCCTTCTGTCTGCCGTCTCATCCATCACGCCACAGCCACCTGTCCAAACTTGCCACCATTTGCAAGCTTCCGGTTGGACCCCTGAGGTGCCCCCAGCCAGCCCTGGGTAGGGTGAGTGAGTGAGTGTGTGTGTGCGTGCGTGTGTGTGTGAAGGGTGGTGGTTGGCTATTTTACTGTGTATTCTTCCTGTGTAACTGTAGTTACAACAAATGCTTCAGTAACATATTCAAAAATAAATACATAATTTGAAAAAAAAAATCCAATCTCTAGTCTTGTCTCCTGATTCCTCGAGAGGAAGCGGACCAGTGCGCCCGCCCCCGACCCTGGAGCCCCGGCCTGGAGCCGTCCACCCTGCCCAGCCAGGGGCTCGCCCTGCTCCCCGCAGCGGCCAGAGACGAGGCGGGCGCTGCGGGAGAGTCCGGCCGGCCCGGAAGGCGCGCGGGGAGCGGGGCGGGCCGGGGGCGGCGTCGGCTCCGGCCCCCGGGGGCGGGCGCCCACCTGCCGGCGGGAGGGCGGGGTCTCCGGGCCTGGGCGGGGCAGCAAGCCCAGCCCAGCCCCGCCGCGCCCCTTCTCGCGCCCGCCGCCCGGTTCCGGCCCCGCTGGTGCCGCCTTTGAGGGTCGCCGCGGGCGCGGTGCAGCCGGCCTGAGCCCCCTTCCCCGCTGCGAGGCACCGCCTCTGCGCCCCGCAAAGGGGGTCGGCGCCCGGCTGGGGCAGCCCCGTCGCCGTGGAAACGAGGGCTGCGGGGACCGCTACGAGGGGCCAGGCGCCCGGGCCCCGCGCTCAGGTGCGGTGCGCGCTGTGCCTGTTTCTGCCCTCGGTCCCGGCCGCTGCTCCCCCCAGGCCTCGCACGCCCCCCACCTTTAAAAATCACCTCCTCCGGGGCTTCCCCGGTGGCCCAGTGGTTAAGACTCCGCGCTTCCCCTGCAGGGGCCGCCGGTTCGATCCCTGATCCGGGAACTAAGACCCCCACGTGCGGCCAACTAAATAAAAATCCCCTCCTTCCCAAAGCCTTCGGCCTCTACCGCCTCGCCTGGGGCCTCATAGGCGCTTCACAACAATGATGATTAGTAGTAATCACAGTGAGATTGGCTGAGCTTTATCTCAGAGCCAGGCAGGGAGCTAGATCCATTCCTTTCGTCCTGCGGGAGGCAAAGACAGGCCGGCAGAGATCTGTTGAAGGCCTCACGGCCTGAAAACTACCTCCTCCGCCTGGTCTCGGTTTCCCCACCTGAAGAAAGGGAAGGTGGGACCCGCGCTTGCCAACTGCCCAGCCAAGGGCAGGAACCAGATCGCAGACTTGCTTGGGGGTGGCAGGTCTGGAGGCCTGCCTGCACAGTCCTGACTTTGGAAGTCTTTGGAGGGCTGCTGGCTGCAGTTTGCCCCAATGCCCGTGAGACACACCCACCCTTCCCCACGTGAGTCCCGCCCTCGGGGTCCTGAGGTGGTCTCTCCAGGCCAAGCCTTGGAGACTCAGGAGAGGTTCTAAGGGACCTCCCAGCTCTGACATTCCGGAGAGACTTACCTCATTAGAGGGTGAGTTTGTTGTGCCGCGTGCCCCCTCTGACTGGATGCTGGAGGGCGCAGAAGGGAATCCATGCCTCTCCTGTTAGACCGAGTGTTCCCAGGGGTCAGGACACCTCTGATGCTTCCCCAGATCTGCAGCCACCAGAAACTTGCCCAGCCCCGTAGTTGAGGGGGTTGACTGCGTCTGTCCGTGATCGAGCACGCTCCAGGGTCTGCCGCTGCCCCTCACCCTGCCCCTGAGACCTGGGGTCCGAGGGCCTGGGTTCCTGGGGAAGAAACTGCAGGAACTCCGTGGAAACAGATGGCCTCATCCGGACCCCCAGCCCCCAAGCCCAGGCTCAGAAGGGGCGGAATGGCCCACGGGCTCCGCCCAAGTAGAGGCCACATGCCACATGACCTGGTTATTTTCAAGCCCATTTTATATTCGGGGAAACTGAGTTCAAAGAGGGACAGTCACTGACTAATGACTAATGACAGTCACTTCCTGAGAAGTGGCCACCCCACGCTTTCCCCTCCTGCCGCCTCTCCGTACGTCTCATCTCCCAGCACACCCCACGCTGACTTGGAATTGACTGTTGACACAAAATCCAGCCTCTGCAGTATCGGGCGAGTGAGCACCTTGAAAGAAGGGAGGGAACAGGGTTTGGTTTGACTTTGTTTTAATCTGAGGCCCCAGTGCCCAGGTCAAGGCCTGGAATGCACCAGGTTTGTGGAACACGCCTGATCATATCTGTTCTCTTCCACACTCCAGGGAGTTCCCGCTGCCCCCAACCCACCCAGCCAGCGTTTACTGAGCATCTGCGATGTCTCAGGCGCTGTACACACATCAGCCTGCACCCAGGTCTTCTCGTGGCCTCCGCCCCCTCCGCGCCCTCCCCGTGACTGCCTGCATCCCTGCTTTACAGACGAGGAAGCCAAGTTTCAGGGCAATGGAAGCCAGATATGCGTGCCTCTCACACACAACCTCCCCCTGGCCAAAACGGCATTTCCTTGGGAAAGAGGGCAAGGGCACCGAGCTGGGGGCTCCGCCTGGCACCTGGCTGACGTGGGGGGTCCACCCCAAAGAGAGAATGCTGCTGGGGGGGAGAGGGTTCTCTTCACCCTCACAGGGGTCCCAGGGACCCTGCCACAGTCCCCCAACTACGTATACACCTGTGTGCACTTGTGTGAAGGTTCACAGGCAAGGATGTGCTGGGTACGTTGCGTGTGAGTTTGGGGGTGGTTGGAGCAGGGGGGCGTGGGCCTGCCGGTGTGAGTGTGTGAGGACGAGTGTGTGCCCACACCCGCGGGTCCCAGAGGAAGGGGGCGGGCGGGAGAGCTGTGATGACCCTCAGGTCACAGTGAAGAAGCTGAGGACGAGGGCAGGCCCGGTGCGTCCGGTGTGTGTGTGTGCACGCCTGTCTGCGTGTGTGTGCACGTCTACGTGTGTGTGCACATCTGCGTGTGTGTGCACGTCTGTGCCCGGGTGTGTGCGCGCGCGGTGGGAGGCGGGGTAAGGAGGCAGGCTGCCTGCAGCTCCAGCCCTGTAATAGACCCTCCCCGTCTCGCCGCCGGAGGAGCAGCGCTAATAAGTGTTTTGCACAGGGACCCACCTCCTGCCACAGCCTGAACCTGTGCCCTGGGCCGGTCTGACAGAGACCCCTCCCGGCCAGGGCCTGGCCTCAGGCTGATCCCGGAGGGACAGAGGTGTCTCTGGGACCTGAACCGGCCTGGTGAAGACGCTGGACTCCCAGCAGGCTTGCTGGTTTCAGCCTTCCTGCCGGCCTCAGCCCTCAGACTGTGAACCGCCCCCCAAGGGGAGGGCACAACAGCTCCTCCAGCAGTTAGGGGGTTTCCAGGAGTGGCCTGCGTGCCCTCTCTCAAGACTAGGAGCTCCCTGTGGGCAGGAGCCGCAGCTCTTGCTTCAGAGTAGAGATATTCCGCGGGCAGGGGCCGGGCTTACCCATCAGTTCAGCCCGCGCACCTCAGAGGAGACGCCAGACAGCACCGCTTCCAGCTCTGAGCCCCCAGATCGTTGCCTGAGAGGGGAGGCAGGCGGGGGCAGCTGGTCGTTAGA
Organism: Bos mutus; assembly: GCF_027580195.1. Lineage (NCBI taxonomy): Eukaryota > Metazoa > Chordata > Mammalia > Artiodactyla > Bovidae > Bos > Bos mutus. The sequence goes on from NC_091618.1 coordinate 198,685, forward strand.
CTTGGGCCAAGGCCTCGGGCAAAGGCCGTGGGGCAGGCTGGCGGTGGAACCCCTCTGCCCTGCTCCTGCCCCCAGCCCATCTCCCAGTCTCCCACGGATTTTGACCACCCCTTCCTTCTCTTATCAGAAACCCAGAACCAGCCCTCGAAACCCCTAGCCTCGGGAAACCCCTGCCCACCCTGCACACTGTCTGCCCCGCACTGGCCCCCAGTGCCCACCAGCTGCCAGCCCCTCCCAGGCGGGCACTGCGAGACCCCGCTAAGCCCAACCCTCTCAGCCAGCTCTCCCCACCTCCACGCTGGCTCTCCCGGAAGTGCCTCCTCTGCCCTCCGGATGCCAGTGGGGGGTGGGGGTGGTGCCCGGGGCAGTGCCTGTAAAGATAAAGGGAGTCTGGAGGCAGGCACCGCCAGGAGATCAAAGGCTGGCTGGCAGGGAGGCCGGCGGGGAAGTGACGTTCCTGACGGAGAGCAAATAGCACTGCGGAGGGCGTGGCAGGGCCACTTTCCCTGCCTCCTCAGGGCAGGGGGGAAACTGAGGCCCCAGAAGGGAAAGGGCTCTCGAAGCCAACAAGGCCAGGCCCGGGTGGCAGAGCACCCTCCGCCCCCCGCACACTGACCGCAGCTCTGAGTCCCAGGCCTGGCCCTGCCCCTTCCTCACAAGGGACCGGCCGCACCTCAGTTTCCCCAGATGAGAAAGGAGGGTAAGGACAGTGAGTCAGCTTTATTCTAGGAGATAAGAGTCCCATCAAGGTAGCCAGTGCGGCGCCGGGCACGTGGAAGCCTCCCCTCCCATCTAAAGTCCTCGCACCCTGAGCTCCGCTGACCCGACTTCTCCGCAGGGAGCATCTTAGCTCCTCAGCAGGACTCAGCCTGACTTCCCCCGCTGCTCCCAGGTTTGGACCCCAGGGCACACCTCCACCCCGACCCCTCAGGGGAAGCAGGGCTTCCTCCCCACCCGTCACCTCCTTCCTGCGGCAGGCCGCCTGCTGACTCAGCGCCTGGAGCAGCGCTTAGCAACCAGCGCGCCTCGGGCAAACAGAGCTGCGGGCAGCCGCGCCCCCGCCACAGGAATGCAGCGGCATTCCTGGGGGTGCCGCGGAGCCTGCGCCAGGGTGGGGGGGAGCAGGTGGGCACCGTCCTCTGCCACCTTGGCACCAGGGGCGGGGGGGGGCGCAGGGCCCCACAAGCGTCCAGGCACGGGGCCAGCCTGCTGGGGTCCCAGCCCACAGCTTGGCGTCCGAGAGTGAGGTCATGCGGCTTGGAACTCTTCAGGAGCCTGGCGACCTTGGCCAAGGCCTCTGTGAGCCTCAGTTTCCTCACCTGTCAAGTGGGGAGGAAGTAACTGTGCTGGGAGGATGGGATAAAGAATGCAGGCCCAGGGCCAGCACAAGCCCGCCTCCCTGAAGGACTCAGTGCAGGGGCCCCCAGTCAGCAAACCCACGGCGTCCAACAGGATGCCAGAGTCCTTTGGAAGGAGAAGGGGGCCCAGAGAGGGCTGTTTACCTCCCTGAGGTCACGCAGCAGAGCAGCACCTCAGGGCCCACGGCCACCAGTGCCCTCACCCTCTGCGACCCCCGAGCTGAGACCCGCACTCCCTTCTCTCCCGGGCGAGTCTGAGCCCAGGACGGGGAAGACCCCCAGGTCCAGGGCTCCCACGGCCCGGAGCAGACGCGGCTGCAGGAGGCCCTGGGGAGCCCTGGCGCTCACAGCCCTCTCGTGCTGCTCCATCCACCGGGGCCCCTCGCCTCCGCGCTTCTGCCCGACCAGGCGCTGCCCACACGTGCCAGCCCTCCCCCAGTGCCCCCGCGGGCAGTCAAGGGGGCACATGCCCCCGGGAGACCACCCTTCTTCCCCTTCTGCCTCCAATGTCTCCTCTCTGTCGGCCTCTGGCCTTTCTCTCTCTGGGAGAGGCCGCAGGACAGGGTGTCTTAAGCACAGAGAGTGTTTCACGGAAGACATCCCGAGTGAGAGTGGGGTCGCCTGGATCGGTGACCGCCCTGCCCCCAACTGTGCCCTCGGGTGGTCCTTTTCCCCTCTGGCCTCCCGTCCCCTCACTGCCTGCCCTGCTGGTGGCCCTGAGGTCTCCGTGAGGCCAGGAGGAGCCCGCACAGGACCAAGGCCCCTGTGGGACCCCCAGCCCCCAGACCCTCACGGCCGCCTGTAACCCCCCCAGGTCTGTAATCTCCCTGCTTTGATGCGCTTGTCACTGGCTGAGCCGCGGCTGTGAATGGGAAGCCGCGGCTCCCGGGCGGTGGGGCAGCAGGCAGCAGCAGGGCCTGCCAGGCCTGCCCGCGGGGGGTGGTGGGCCCCTCGCCATTCACCGCTAAGCCGGGATCCGGATGCCTTTGTGCCAAGAACAAAACCCCGGGGATCAGCCGTCCTCAGAGCTGCCTCTCTCAGCTCCGGAAGGGATGGGAGCCGGGCCTGAGGGTGCAGGGCGCCCCCTCCATGGGCCCAGGAGCTCCCCGACACCCCAGGGCGTGGGATGGAGCTGCGTGAACAAATCCAGGTTCAAATCCCATGTTCCACTTATTAAGAGATTCAGGCAGTGAGTGTGTCAACTCCTTTGAGCCTCAGTTTCATGGTCTGTGAAGTGGACGTTGTAACGGCTCCAGCCTCATGGAGTGGGCGGATTAAACGAGAGTAGGCGTTCAGCGCCTGGCAGCTTCTGGGGCCTGCTGGGTGCTTTCCAAACAGGACCTGCTCTTAGACTGGGCCTCCCACAAGACGCTGGTGGTAAAGACCCCTCCTGCCAATGCAGGAGACTAAGAGACATGGGTTCGACCCCTGGGTCGGGAAGCTCCCCTGGAGGAGGGCATGGCTGCCCGCTCCAGTGTTCTTGCCTGGAGAATCCCATGGACAGAGGAGCCAGGTGGGCTACAGTCCATGGGGTCGCAAAGAGACACAGGTGAAGCTCTTAGACCAGCTTCATTCCTGCCTGGGTCCCCGGGGGCTGCGGCCAGATCAGCTCTTGGGTCCGAGTGCAGAATGCGTGTGTGTGGGGCGGAGGGGCTCTGAGCGAGTCTGGACAGGCGTGCTGACCCGGGCCCGCGCCTGCGTGTTCCTCCTCCTGAAGACCCTCCACCATCTCCACGGCTCACGGCTCACCGCCAGCCACGTGCCCTCGACCCAGGGCTGCGGGGACCTGGGCTGTACCCTGGAGAGCGTCTGGGGACAGGGATCCCCTGCCACGCGGGCCCCAAGACGAGCCCGTCTGCTCTCAGGTGTCCTCCCGGCCAGGCGGGTTGGCTGCTCCAGCCCCAAATGACCCAGAGGCTCCGGGGGTGGCAGCTGCACTGGGGGGATGTCTGGAGACACCTCAGGGGTCCTGCCTGCTCAGGGGTCTCTCCTGGGCCCCTCAGGCCTGAGCCAGGGCCAGAGCTGAGTATTCCGGGTGGGCCCAGGAGGCCCGTGGGCACTCTCTGCCTGGGGCCTGGGCTCCGGCCAACCGTCAGCGGTGAAGATTGCTGGGTCGGCTTTATTTTAAACAGTCAAGAGCTTTGAGTGGAAACATGTGTCTCCTCCTCTCGGCCTCTCCTTCTCTCTCATTTCTGTCTCAAATGTCTCTCCCTGGGAGGGCCCCCTTTCTCCGTCTTTCTCTTGACTTCGCTGTCTCTCCACCTCTTTCAGGGGTCACGGGCAGCACCAGACTCATGCCTTCGGGGTCTAGGCCAGGCCCCCTGCATCCCAACCCCTCCCTTCAGTCCCCGGGGGTGCCAAGGTCCCTGCAGGAGTCCCGTCCCCTGGGGTCTGAGGAGCTGAGCGTCCTGGACCCTAACCCCCGCCCTCACCCCAGCTCCCCCAGACACACCCCTTGTGTCTGCTTCTGCACCAGGCACCCAGACCATCATCCTGCATCTTCAGCCTCCAGCCTGGTCCCCCGTTTGGCTGCCAGAGAGACTGATGTCAGGGAGAAGAGGGTCACGGTTCGCCCACGGCCACACAGGGGCTCAGGGGCCAAGCTGGGCAGACCCAGGGCCCCCCCTCCCCCGCAAGCAGCATTGCCACCACCTCGGCCTGGGGCCTCCAGGACGCGTTCACCACCACGGGGGCCTCCTTGGCAAGTCACCCCTCCCCCGAAGGACAGCTGTGTTCTTGGGCCGTCACCTTCCAGCCCTTTCTGCCGCTCACCAGGGAGCAAAAAAGAGACTGGCATCCAGGGCTGAGTCCAGGTGCTAGTTCAGCCTCTGAGTCCTTGTGTAACCTGAACATGACCTTTCTTCTCCCAGGCCTCAGCTTCCCCATCTTGGTGGCAGAGGGCTTGTCTGTGCCATGGGCACCTTTCTGCCCTAAAATTCTGTTACGTTCTCATGCTCTTTACAAAGAAACTCCTGGAGCGCCTGGCCAGGAATGCATATTTTTTGTTTTTGTTTTTAGCCATAGCCACACCACACAGCTCGCAGGATCCTAGTTCCCCAACCAGGGATTGAACCCAGGCCCTCAGCACTGAAGGCGTGGAGTCCTAACCGCTGGGCCGCAGCGAGTTCCCAGGAACGCAGCCATCCTTCCCAGTGTGAGAAGGCCCCTTTCCAACACAATCAGCTCTCCTTAATTTCCAGACCCACAGCCCCTGAATGCAGGCACCTAGATGCCAAAAGCAAGAAGAGAGATGCGGAGTGGGGCATGACTCCATGACCTGGTTGGCACCCCACTGTCTAAAGAGTGACCCCTTGGGTGCCCAGGCCCTGCCAGTCCTCAGCTTGGGATGGGAAGGCTGCCTGGGTGACAGAGGGGAGTTCCTCCCCCTCCCATGGTGCAGGAATGAAGCCGGGGAAATGCAGCACATCCACCAGATTCAGGCAGGTGAGCCCGTCTTTCCAGGTTTGGGCAAACAGCCGTCACCACGAACCGCTCTGCCCTCCCCTTCGCCCCACCCGCCACCTGGCTTCTGAAAGTGACTCAGACAGAAGGGCCGGGGGCTTCCTGGTCCCCTCCACGAGGCTACCCAGGAACCCTTGAGCCCGGCGTCAGAGAGGAGGAGAGCCTGCCCAAGGGACCAGGGGTGGGGAGGGGACGAGGTGCTGGCCCCCCACAGCTGATGCCCCGGCTGCCCCCTAGGCCCCTTCAGAATGCCCAGCCAGGGAGGGAAGGAGGGACCTTCTACAGTCCACCCTAGTCTTGCTGATTTTCCAGCCTCTGGGTTGCAGCATAGAAAGGGCTCATGGCATCCTCTTGACAGCCATGCAGGCAGGAACCGTCAGTACCCTACTTTGCAGATCAGGGAGATGAGGCAGAAAAAGGGAAGTGGTTGACCTGAGCTCACACAGAGCCCGTGATATGCTGGAGCCGGCTCCCTCTGGCTCAGGAGGGAGAGCGCGTCGTTAAAATTTCGTGAATTTTGCGAGCCAGGTTTCACTGGGACCTTGAAATAACTGTTAGAAGTATTTACACCACAGCAATCAGCAAATGATGCAAACCGGAGCTTTTCCCCCTTTCAGGAGCCAGTTGTTAAACATTTACCAGCTCACCACTGGCTGAAGGCCACAGCCTTTATAATGTCTCAGGAGAGTCCTTAGTGTAGAAAGTTTCAGAGCTTAGCAAGACTGCCCCCTTGTCTCAAGTTCTGTGACAGATCTGAGCCTGTCTGATTCTGCTGCTGCTGCTGCTAAGTCGCTTCAGTCGTGTCCGACTCTGTGCGACCCCATAGACGGCAGCCCACCAGGCTCCCCCGTCCCTGGGATTCTCCAGGCAAGAACACTGGAGTGGGTTGCCATTTCCTTCTCCAATGCATGAAAGTGAAAAGTGAAAGTGAAGTCGCTCAGTCATGTCCGACTTTTAGCGACCTCATGGACTGCAGCCTACCAGGCTCCTCCGTCCATGGGATTTTCCAGGTAAGAGTACTGGAGTGGGGTGCCATTGCCTTCTCCGTGTCTGATTCTAAAGCCAAAGAAATTCCTTCTCTCCCTCATGATGCCAAGACTTAGCTTCTCTCTCCACTCCACTATGATAACTTTATATCCAGGGCGAGAGACTGTCCCAGCGATTAAAGGGGCTACAGGGTTTGAAGTGCCTGACCAGTATGCCCTGCCCTCTGACACCCAGTGATCAGTCCCACAGACATTTACCAAGCACCTCACTTAACCTCCCTGAGCCTCCCATTCAGCTGCAAAATGAGGCTCTCGTTCGTTCATTCGTTCATCCATCCATTCAGCTGGTGGTCCCATGTCCCAGTCAGGCAGTGTCCTGGAAAGACTGGGGTCAGCCTTCCTGCTCTGGACTGTGGCTGTGTCACCGGCCTCCTGTGTGACCTTGGACCAGAGCCTTCCCATCTGTACTTTGAGATCATTTGAAAAGGTTTCTCCCGACTCGTCCCCCATCTCTGGGTGTGTTGCAGGGTCCTGGGACACCTGTTGGTGAAAGCCACTGGAAGTAATGGTCCTCAGGGTAGTTAGCCTGGCTGAGGACCCAAAGGCAGCTGTGGTTCATGCCCTGGAGACACAACACCCATGTAATTCACAGCAGCAGTGGTCTCTCTTTCTGTCTACTTGAATGCAGAGCTAAGAGAGCAGGGAGGTGTGGGATACTCGGGGAAGACTGCCCGAAGGGGTGATAACAGTAAGCAAGTACTCAGTCGTGTCCAACTCTTTGGGACCCCACGGACTGTAGCCCACCAGGCTCCTCTGTCCGTGGGATCTTCCCTGCAAGAATACTGGAATGGGTTGCCGTTTCCTCCTCTGGGGTATCTTCCCTGGCCTGGGGATCGAACCCAAGTCTCCTGCACTGCAGGCAGATTCTTTACCGCTGAGCCCCTGGGGACACCCAATAACACAGTGACTGCAGACGCTTGATGAGCACTTACTCTGCACCAAGGCCTGTGACAAACGCACGTTCTAGATCCCATTTAACCTTTACAGACTCACGAGGTGGGAACCCATATGGCGCCCGTTCTGTAGGCCAGGAAGCTAAAGCTCGGAGTGAGGAGATGACCGAGATCACCGTTTATTAAATCGTATTTACTGATGGCACGTTATTGTCTCGTAGGGCAGAGTTTCCGTTTGGGATGATGAGAGTTCTGCAGATGAACAGTGGCCGCACAGCAATGTGAATAGACTTAACGCCACCGAGCTGAAACTCCAAGATGCTTAAGACGGTCCGTTTCACATTACATGTGGTGTATTTTACCACAGTAAAAAATCAATTAAAAAGTTGCTGATGGGACTTCCCTGGTGGTACAGTGCATAGGAATCTGCCTGCCAACGCAGGGGACGCAGGTTCCGCCCGCGACCTGGGAAGAGCCCACATGCCGCGGAGCAGCTAAGCACGTGCATGGTAACCACTGAGGCTGTGTGCTGCGACTGCTGAAACCCACGCGCCCCAGAGCCCACGCGCTGCAGCAGGGCAGCCACTGCAGTGGGAGCCCCACACCGCAACCAGAGAGCAGCCTGCGCAGAGCAGCAAAGACCCAGGGCAGCCAGATGAGGAAACTGGTTTAAAGGGATTCACGGATCCCCAGCTCGGCTCTAGGCACTGTGCTGTATGCCTTGGACAGTAGAAAATGAAGCAGGTGATTTCCTCTGCCTCCGTGGAGCGGACATTCTAGAACGGTGCTGTCCAAGAGCGCTCTCTATGGATGGAGCGATGAGTGGACAGCAGTGTTCCAGATCTGCTCTGCACCACACGGTGGCCACCCGCCACCTGGGGCTCCTGAGCACTGGAAATGTGGCCAATGCCCCCCGAGGAACTGGCTTTAATTTCATTTCATCTCAATTAATTTAAATATAAACAGCCACCTGTGGCTAGCGCTGGCCGAACTGGGCAGCACGGTTCTCGAAGGTCAGTCACAGGACAGGCAAGTGGTGGGGCTGGGGTTAGAATCCCCGTTTGTCTAAACTTATTGAAGCTGTGGGCCTTATTCACCGCTGTGGGCCTCCTACATCTGAATCACCAGGGAAGCAGGCTCCAAATTCAGATTCCTGGGCTCTGCCTCAGATCCACTGACTCAGGGGATGGGGCCCAGGACTCTGCATTTTTGTCAAGGTCCTTGGGTGATTCTGAGGCACTAGAGTTCAAGTTTGAGACCTACCGCCCTACTTACTCAAGACTCCCAGGTCGGGCTTCCCTGGTGGCCCAGTGGTAAATAATCGCCTGCCAGTGCAGGGGATGCAGGTTCGATCCCTGGACCGGGAAGATTCCACAGGCCACGGAGCACCTAAGCCCATGAGCTGCAACTGCTGAGCCCACATTCCACAGCTACTGAGGCCTGTGCACCCAGAACGTGCTCCACAGGAGAGGCCACCTCGGCGAGAAGCCCGCGCACCGCAGCCAGAGCGTAGCCCCCGCTCCCCGCAGCCAGAGAAAAGCCCACGCATCTGCGAAGACCCAGCGCAACCAAAAATAAATAATAGATAAAAGACTCCCAGTTATGTTGATGTTTGACAGAAACCAACACAGTCATTGTAAAGCAATTATCCTTCAATTAAAAATAAATTAAAAAAAAGACTCTCAGCTGGCGGGACGTCCCTGGTGGTCCAGCGGTTAAAAGTCTGCCTTGCAATTCAAGGGACGGGGGTTCGATCTCTGATTGGGGAACCGAGATCCCACGTGTCATGGGGCAGCTAAGCCCGAGCGCCACAGTCTGTGCCGCAGTTGAGACCCCATGCAGCCAAGGAATTATTATTTTAAGAAGAGCCCCAATTGAGGAGAGTTTGAATTAGGTCTGACCTGTGCTGGGCGCCCGGGCCAGGACCAGGCCTGCCCCGCTTGGCTCCCCCAGCCTCGAAGACAACTAGTCCTGGCTTCCAGCCTGTGATCCCCCGAAGAGCACAAAGGTTTGCCCTCCACCCTCTCTGCAGAGGAGCTGGGAGGGCTCCCGACCTTCCAGCCTTCCACCCCAGTCTCTGGGCTCCTGGATCCCAGGCTCGGGTCCTGGCGGGTGGGCCGCAGGAGGGACAGGCTTGGCCCAGCGCCCCAGCACAGACCAGCCTGGTCAAGCAAGGAGAGGAAGGAAGCAAAGCCAGGGAGGGCCAGTGGGGACCCGGCGGGAGGTGACGCAGGCCTCAGGAATTTGAAAACAAACATTTAGCCAGCAAAGGAAGAGGCTGCTGTCGGTTGCTGAGCTAGGGCGGGCCCAGTTCCCTCCCGGGGCAGGGGTGAATCCCAGCCCTGCTGACCGGGAGCCCTGGCTAGAACCAGTACCCGGGGAGTTTCCACTCACCAGCAGGATGGGAAGGTCTTTGTGGCAGGTGGTGGGGGGGTGCGGGTGCCCAGACACCGGAGCATCCTGGCTTGGAGGAGAGGAAGTAGCAGAGAGCAGGGCACTGGCAGTTCCCAGGAGGAGGCCCGGCAGCAACAGGGTCAGGCTTCTACTGAGCACCCACAGTATACCAAGAACTCAGAGACAAAAGCACTGCCCAGAGGAAGAGGGAAGCAAGCACAGGGGAAGACAATGCCGAGGGAGGGCTTCCTGGCAGTCCAGTGGTTAAGACTCCGCACTTCCTCTTTAGGGGGCACAGGTTCGGTCTCTGGTCAGGGAACTAAGATCTGGCGTCCCGTGTGGCACGGCCAAAAAAGGGGGAGTCCAGGAGCCTGGGCTCTCTGCAGAGGGAATCAGAGAGGGCTTCCTGGAGGAGGTGGCACCTGAGCTGAGCCCCAAAGGACAAAATTTGCCAGAGCAGAATAAGATCAGTATGCTCCCCCAGCGCTCGCTCTGAGTGAGTGGATGAGTGAGTGACCAGCAGATGTGTGGAATGAGTGGATGAATGAATGACCCACCAAATAACGTCAAGTCTGAAGTCTCTAGAAACAGACTGCAAAATCCAACTTCAGACCACCCAGCCATGGACTCTCTTCCTAGTCCTGGGCCTGTGCTCCCACTTGGTACCCAAAGATTCTGGAGCCAGCCTGCATGGGTTCAAGTCCCAGGTCAGTCACTTACTAGCTGCAGGACGTGGGGTAATTTACTTAATTTCTCTGTGCCTTGGTGAAATGGAGGTAATAATTCAGCTTACCTCTGGGGAAGACTGAGTGAGTTCAGACAAGGAAAGTGCTTAGAACCATATTAGGCATGCAGTGAGCGCTGTGTGAGTGTTTGCTAATATCACCTGGGCATTAGCTTATCCATTAATTCACTCACTTATTCATTCACTGATTCACGCTTTATTCAATCCACTGCTTACTTCCCACTCCGCCCTCTTCACTGGTCATTGGTTGAGCAATCCCAGTTCTCCCCCGCCTTCCCAGCTCCCCTTGCCAGTCCTGGATGGTGCCCACCACATTGCTAATTACATAACAATTTCATTAATTCCTCCGAAACCCCAAACAAACAAGAAGACGCTGTCTGGAGCAGGGGTGACATGCTACAACCAGAAGCAGGGTGTGGGCACTGAGCTCCAGCAGGGCTCCTTGGCCAGGGGCCGTCACCCAGAGCTGCCCTGGAGAGGGGAGGACCAGGCCTCCGACGCCACCCTGGGGCAGCCTTCCCCGTCCCCCTCTTGGACAGGCCGGATTCTTTCAAGTCCTGATCTCACCCAGACAGTGGCCCCTGGCCATTCCCACTTCCTATAACACGCGGCTCCCCTAACGCCGGGAGCCCAGAGCTGGCCGGGGTAGAAGAAGCTCGGACCCATTTCTCTAGTGAACCGTGGCGCTGCGTGATGAGTATTATGACTGTGTGCTGACGGACGTCAGGTGGGCCCTCTGCAAAGGGCCCACAGCTTCCTTCTTCCCCACAGGCCCTGGGAGAACAGGTCACACTGGGGGAGAGCGAGTAAGAACCATTTCCTCAGCACCTCCCACCAGCTGGCACCTCGGGCCCCTGCCTTTCCTTTGAACAGCAAGGCCCAGTAGTGTGACAACTTGCCTCTCAACAATGAGGAAACTGAGGCTCAGAGAGGGAAAGGGACTTGCCCAAGGCCATGGAGCAGGTCCGGGTGGTCCGGAAATTCAAACCACAGGCCTCCTGAAACCTGCTTCTGCTCCAGTGTGAGCAAGTCTGGTATCTGGGAAATCGGAGCCAGGCTGGTGTGGGGCTTGAGGTGCCCTCTGGGCCAGAGGCCGGGGCGGGAGAGCACAGGGCTGGCACCAGGCGGGAACAATGGTGCGGGGCGGGTAACGGGAAGCTGGCCAGGTCCGGGGCTCCTGGGCAGGCCCTGCTGGGCCCTCGAAGCAGCAGACTCATCCCGTGGAGCTGCCAGGGTGATACCAGCCTCGAGCCGCCGACTCAGCGATTGCATCGGCCTTTTCCTGGAAACCAGCAGCTGCAGCGGGATGTCTGGGAGGAGGCACCTGTTTGGGGAAAGGGTGTGCGCGCCCTGCCCTGCCCTGCGCTCCTCCCAGCCCGCCGCTGTCTGCACTTCCGGGAGCTCTGCCTACCAGCTGGGACCCCAAACCCTCTGGATCCAGCAGCCAGAGTGGCTGCAGGACTGAGTCCAGGGGCCCGGGGTGACCAGCACCACCCAGCACCGGTCTGCCAAGCAACACGGCCTCCCAGGGCGCCTCTGCCCCAGCCTTCCGCAAAGCCTCACGCGGCCCAACCCTGCAGGGCAGGTGGGGAAGGGCGTCAAGACAAAGCGGATATGAAACCACTGGCTGTCATTCCTTTTTGTTGGCCATCGATGCCATGCTGCTGGGGTCACAGCTGGAGGGGCGTCGAAGTCAGGTTGAGGCATCCCACCACCCACTGGGCACAAGGCTTCACCTGCGGTCACAAAGAGGGGTCTGGAGGGACTGGCGGGGTGGCCCAGGGGTTGAGAAGCCACCTTCCAATGCAGAAGACTCGGGTTCCACCCGGGAACTGAGTCCCACCCGGCCTGGGGCAGCTGAGCCCGCGTGCCACAGTGAAGGATCCCGCTGCCAACTCTGTCCTGAGATGGCCAAAAAAATAAATACATGTTTTGAAAAAAGAAGCAAGGTCAAGAGCACCCCAGCCCCCAGGCCAAAGGAGGAGGGCTGGGGCCCAGCAGGCAGTCCTGGCACTTGCCACCCGCCGGGAGGGGAAGAGGATCGGGGCACACTGCTGCAGCGGGCAGGGCGTGAGCCCAGGGGGGAGGGTGGGCCGCGGCCGGGTAGAGAGGGCCCGCGGGCGCCTCTGTTCATCCCTCTCCTCTCTAAGCCGGGGCGCTCCGGTTCAGAAGGGGCCTGCTGGTGACCGATGACCACCAGCTCCTTGTGAGGTGCTGACAGGGAGGGGGCAGGCGGTTGGTTTCTGTAAGGCACCCGCATGGCTCCCAGCGCCTGTTTCACATCGCTGAACGTGGAGCTGGGAGGAGGCCGAGCGCCAGGCCGCATGAGCCCCAGTCCATCGCGGGCACTTGCTCTCATCCCAGTCTGCCCCTCACAGGGCCGCTGAGAAGACCATGGTGGCTGGTGGATGAGCCTGGGCTCCCCGAGCCGAGCGTCGCTGCAGAGCTGGTAAGAGGTGGCTGTCACAGCTGAAGGCTTCAGGGAGCAGGCCCTAGGTCAGGCAGGCCTGTGTCCAAAGAGGCTCTGCCTCTTACTTGCTGTGTGACCTCAGGCAAGTTGCTTCTTCTCTCTGAGCCTCTGTTGCCTCCTTTGAAAAATGTGAAAGGTACATACAGAACCTGCCCAGAAGGTGGTTACAGGGGGTAATTAAGGAGGCTGTTAAGGAGGTGATCAATGCTGATGAAGTGGTGTGATCTGGGGCTTCCCAGGCGGTGCTGGTGGAACCGACTGCCAATGCAGGAGACATAAGAGATGTGGGTTCAACCCCTGGGTCAGGAAGATCCCCTGGAGGAGAGCATGGGAACCTTCTCCAGCATTCTTGCCTGGAGACTCTCATGGACCGAGGAGCCTGCTGGGCTACAGTCCATGGGGTTGCAAAGAGCCAGACACAAAGAAGCGACTCAGAGGCATGCATGGTGGTGGAGACTTTACTGTGCCATTATGCAGCCAAGAACTTGGTGTAAAGACTTGGACATCCCAGGGCCAAGGCCCGGTCTCCAGATCCTCTGGGGATAAGCATCTTTCAGTCTTAGGAACACTCCCTTCCCCTTCAGTCCACCTTCGGGCAGTCTCAGAAGGAAGGGGCTCTGGGCCCAGCTTGGACACCCCCACGTACATGTATTCAATAAGCCTTAAGCACGCCTGAGAGCTCGGCCCGCGCTGGGAACCCTGAAGTTTTCAGGGGCTGACGGTCCAAAGGGAGCCTGGAGATGGTGACGAGCCCTGTGGGCTGATGCCCTGGGTTCCGGGGCTTCGGGGGAAGGCGAGGGCTCCCGCCCCGGCCCTGGTCGGCAGGTCGAGGGTGCTGGAGGCCAACCGCCGTCCTGCTGAGACTTTTCCTCTCCGAACCGAGTCAGGACTGGGCGGGCGCTCCGACTTCCCAAAGGCTGTGCCCGCCCGTGCCCCTGCCGGCCGCTGCCCTGGGCCTGTCCCCCCAGCACAGCCAAGCGTCGGGGGCTCAAGCCGGGATGCGAGGTGGGAAGAGCGCCACCCGCAGGACCCCGGGCTCTGCTGCCCTCTAGTGGCAGGCCCAGAAGCTGCTGCTCCCACCAGAGGAAACGAATGAACCGCAATTACTTTAAAAAATAGTATGATGACAACACTCATCCTTTACAGTCTGAAAAATGCCTTCTCAGCCAGTTATAGGCTGCAGGGGGAGGTGCAGGATACTGGACTGAAATCATATGGGATTTAAGCCTTGAGTCAGGTTCCAACTGGTTATGTGACCTCAGACAAGTCATGTCACCTCTATGAGCCTCAGGCTCCTCATCTGTAAAATGGGGGACAAAATAGGGTTGTTGTGGGAATTTCCTGGCAGGCTAGTGGTTAGGACTGCGTGCTTTCATAGTTGAGGGCCCAGGTTCTCAGGACACAGTCAAAATAATAATAATAATAATAGAGCTGTTGTAAGGATTAAAATATAGAGACTTCCCTGGTGGCTCAGACGGTAAAGCGTCTGTCTACGATGCGGGAGACCCAGGTTCAATCCCTGGGTTGGGAAGATCCCTTGGAGAAGGAAATGGCAATCCACTCCAGTACTATTGCATGGAAAATCCCATGGACAGAGGAGCCTGGTAGGCTACAGTCCATGGGGTTGCAAAGAGTCGGACATGACTGAGCGACTTCATGTTCACGTTCAAGGATTAAAAGGCCTTATGCCTGGTGCATAGTTTGCATTGAAAACAGAAACACCATGATTGTTACCATAATAACACTTGCCCAGTCTGCCATATATCCTGATATATCATAATACTTTCTGTAAAGTCCTTTTTCAAAGTGCCACCTCCTTTAATCCGCATTATCGTTCCAGTTTAACAGAGGAGGGAATTAGAGCTCAGAAAGGGGAAGTAACTTGCCTCGGGCATCACAGCTTCTAAGTGGTGAAACAGGACCCAAGTCGGTCTGCTGACTCCAGCTATAGGGCTCACTTCCCCACACCCTGCTTTGGAAACTCGAAAACAACTTAAAATTCCCCTTATCACCGTATTTAAATAAACAGGCACAGCCTCTGCCCCCTTCAGCCTCTTTCTGCACCTTCTCCCACACCCGCGCTGGCATCTAGAATGCCAGAGCTAACAGCTGATCCCCTCCTCTCCTTCCTGACCAGATCCCCGGCCCTAAGCGTGGCTCCCAGAGTTCGCCCTGCCTGCACTCCTGCACCCCACCCAGGCTGCTGACTGTTCATCCTGTTCTTCACGCTGCTCAAGGGAGGAGATTCCATAACTTCACTTCCTCACCCGCCCAGGTGTCTGTTACAGTTCCCACAGTTGGGAAGTTCTACTTTATGTCTAACCAGAGTCCCCTCCTGTCGCAGTTTCAGCCCCTGTCCTTTTGTTCTTTCTCCCAGGAGTGTCAGAAATGTACTCTGAGCAGGACATCGGAAACCCAGAGAGAAGGACCCTGGAGTGGGAAAGGGTCACTCCAGGACAGGAAGTGAGAGCTGAGCCCAGGTTCAAATCCAGGTCAGGGCGGCAGGAGTGGCTGAGCTGGTCTCTGGTGCCCAGGGCAGCCTCACCCAGGCTGGGGTGGGGCAGCCTCACTCCCAGCATGTGGCTCCTAGTGGGGGCTGGTGTGGGAACTGAGGGGCAGAGCAGGTCTGAGGGGACACGCCAAGTGCAGGCTCGGGAGTCGCATGGAGTTGGCTTCAAGTCCCCTCGACACACCTCTGCTGGGCGTCTCCTCTGTGCAGGCGCTGCAGGCGGCCCCGAGGAGGCCTTCGTGGACCCCACAGTGCAACAGTGAGGGGAGAGGAATCCCAGAGCGGCGGGAGGGGAGGTGGGGAGACCGCATATGTGAGGGTGACCGTGGAAGGTCTCCTGAGGCGGTGGCATTTTGAGAGCTGGACCATAAAGAAAGCTGAGCACCAAAGAATTGATGCTTTTGAGCTGTGGTGTTGGAGAAGACTCTTGACAGTCCCTTGGACTGCAAGGAGATCCAACCAGTCCATTCTGAAGGAGATCAGTCCTGGGTGTTCTTGGAAGGACTGATGCTGAAGCTGAAACTCCAATCCTTTAGCCACCTGATGCAAAGAGCTGACTCATTTGAAAAGACCCTGATGCTGGGAAAGATTGAAGGTGGGAGGAGAAGGGGACGACAGAGGATGAGATGGTTGGATGGCATCACCGACTCAATGGCCATAGGTTTGAGCAAATTCCAGGAGTTGGTGATGGACAGGGAGGCCTGGTGTGCTGCAGTCCACGGAGTCGCAATTTAACTGAAGAGCAACAACCGAGGAATGAGAAGGGGCCAGACCTGAATATCTGAAGGGAGAGCATGCCAGGGCAAAAGCACAGATGGGAAAGAGCTTGGAATCTAAAGACCAACCTGAAGGGCCCAGGGCCGTGAGCCTGCACGGGGCTCTCGAGTGTGGACTCGCATGCGGCCCTTCTCTCTGACTGTCGGTCTTCTTCCCTGTAAAATGGGACCAACAGTCCCCACTCGACATGAAGACGGGCACACAGGCCTTAACCAGGCCTGGGGAGTGGCCAGTGAGGGCGGCACTCCATCCTTCCTCTAGCGACACGCCCATCTGTGCCAGCCTTCAGGGTTCACATTTATATATATATATATTTACCTATTTGGCTATGCCAGGGCTTGGCTGTGGCATGTGGGATCTGGTTCCCTGACCAGGGATGGAGCCCAGGCCCCTGCCTTGAGAGCAGGAGTCTCAGCCACTAGGCCACCAGGGAAGCCCCATCCTAGGCCCCAGCCCAAAACCATCGCCACCCGGCGCGGGAGACACCTGACCATTCAGAGAGGTGATGGAGTGTTCTAGGGGCTATTCAAGGGCACAGCATTTCACAGTTTATAAAGCATTTCCTCCCATTCTTTGATCATTCCACAGAATTGGGTGGCTGTGCAAATATTCACAGTTGCTGGATGGCCGCATGTCCCGCTGTCCCTGGCCCACAGCCAGGGACAAAGAATGTCAGGTCCAGAACCTGCTATTCCTGCCTCCATGATGGATTTTAAAATTCCAAACACCTTTCTTACCAGACTTCCTTCATTTGAGGAAAGGATTGGGAACTTCTCTGGTGGCCCAGTGGCTAAGACTGTGCTCCCAATGCAGAGGGCCTGGGTTTGATCCCTGGATGGGGAACAAGATCCCACATGCCTCAACAAAGACCCGGTGCAGGCAAATAAATTAATTAATCTTAACAGAAAAGAAAGGATCGCTTTCCAACCACATAGATCCCTCCCCCAAGGGAGGTCCTGGCTCACAGCTAAGCTCTGTTGGAATCAGAAGCTGAGCCTCCATGTAAACCCGGAAAAAATCCTGGAGCAAGACAGATCCTCAGGCCTTCTCACATGGAGGCAAAGCAGGAGCAGGCCAAAGTCAAGGTCACGTCACAGACTCAAGTCACTGACTCCTCTTTGTGACAATAAAGAGCTTCGCTCCCAGAGGAGGGCAGATCCTGGGCCTCTGCTTTGCTGTGTCCTTGTCCCGCCACCTCCGTTTCCCCTTTCAAGATGTAGCTTGGGTGACACCTCCTCCAGGAAGCCTGCCTTGATCTCTTGTAATAGCTGGCTGCTCCCTTATTTGTCCGCCCACAGCTGCAGGGCTCCTCCCACCAGGGTAAAGGTTCTGTTGAGGTCTCACTCACAGGCACAAAGTACGCAGACCTCAGTGGGTTGTCCCCAGATGAACGGCTTGGGTAAACAGCATCATCAGACTCCTCCCGGACTAGTTACTAGTTCTGCCCCAGTACCTCCGCCCTGACCTCTACCCCTCAATTAGTTTTGCCTGCTTTTGCACTTTATGCAAATGCAATCACCCAAGAAGCCCTCTTTTGTGTCTGGCTTCTCTCTCCTCGTGCAGATTTGCAGGTGGCTTATTCGCATCACTGCATAGCCTTCCCCACCTGAGAACAGACCATAATTTATGCACTTTACCACTGATGAGCATTTGGGTAATCTCTAGTCTTTTTGTCAGTTAATGACTGGTACTGCTAGGAATCGTTCCTGTCTTTGGGGGCACGTGTGTACACCTTTCTGTTGGGTGTATATGAAAGAAAGAAGTGAAGTCACTGGGTCAGAGGGTGGCAGGTACTTAGCTTTAGAAGATGCAAACTGTTTTCCAAAGCAGTTGTGCCGATTTACACCCTGCCAACAGAGACAAGCTTGCCCAGGCTCAAAACTGTCTCGGAGTCCTTGCATTTCAACTGTTCACTCGTCTGTCTATTCCATTAGGGATAGGATGCCATCCAAGGATGCATCCAAGCCCCCACTCCCACCCCCACCCACCCTCCCGGCCCACAGGAGACTCGCATGAGAGAGAGAAGGAAGGGGTCAGGGAGAAGCACACAGAGGGCATCCCAGAGGTCCAGTGGTCAGGACTCTGCATGTTCACCGCTGGGTGTCTGGGCCCAATCCCTGAGTGTGGGACTGAGACCCACCAAACCACGTGGTGTGGCCAGAAATAAAGTGTCATAAAATTATTCTAAACAGACTTCAATAAGTTAAAATCCACTTTAAAAAAAAAAAGCACAGAGAGAGAGAGGAGAGGGAAGGAGGCGGTGGGGGGCAGGAGGGAATGAAGGAGATGTCTCCCTGCCGGTGGGTGGCTGCACGCTGGCTGCGCTGGGGGCAAGGGCTTGCTGGGCTGAAACTGCGACTCCTGGTTCACCCTAAAACCTCACTGTGCCCTAACAATGAACAACTGAGTGTCTTTCTCCACTCATTTCAGGTTCAAGTCTTCCAAACAATAGGCTGTTTTCTGGGAATTACCAGGAGGGGCGAGGATAGCAGGGTCCTGGGTGGGAAGCCTTGGAGATGAGCCCCTGGAGGCCCCTGGCTTGGGGACTGGCCAGCAGACGGCCCCAGGGCCCC
Organism: Bos mutus; assembly: GCF_027580195.1. Classification (NCBI taxonomy): domain Eukaryota; kingdom Metazoa; phylum Chordata; class Mammalia; order Artiodactyla; family Bovidae; genus Bos; species Bos mutus. The sequence goes on from NC_091618.1 coordinate 216,912, forward strand.
CCAACCCCAGACGTGCCTGCCTACTGCCCTCTGCCTCCGCAGCAAGTACAGGCAGGGCTCTGGGTCCTCGGCCAAGGCCGGATTCCAGGGCAGAGCCTGCTGGGCAGACAGAGGGGTGCCCCCAGGACGCCAGATACACCCCCCGAAGCCGCCCCACAGGTGAGCCCATCTCCCTGCCCAGCAGCACAGACCCCCGCAGGGCCGCCCCCACCCCAGCCCCCCGCAGCCTGGCCCAGTCTCGGTGTCAGCCAGAACCCAGATGTGCCAGGGCAGCTGAATGAAGTGGGCTTGCTTCCTCTGCTTTGCCAGCCTGTGCCTCTCCACGGGCAACACGGGCTCTCTCCATGCAGACTCAGCACTGGAAGGAGCGGAGGGGCCTCTTGGTCTTCACTGAGCCGGGAATCTCGTTCCTGGACTTTCTGCGTTCCTTAAATCCTCGAGAAACAGAGGCTTCACCACCTCGCGAGGGCTCCCTCAGCCGTGCAGTTCTGACACAGTGGAAGCCATCGTTCTCTGCAGCTTCGCTAGGGACCAGACCCTGTCAACTTCACATACTTTATTTCACGGTGTCTCCATGAAGGAGGGGTTATCATTATCAAACCCATTTTGCAGAGGCAGGAGCTGAGGTTTAGAGCCATTATGCATCTGCTTAAAATCACGTTTTTCTGGTATGTGTGTATACATATATAATATACGTGCATATATATTATATACGTATATAACACACATGATATAATGTATATAATATGCACATATATAATGTATAAAAATAATTTTTTCCTACCTCTGTCTAATGAGAGGCCCTAGAAACAGTGACAGCACAATAGCCATGAGTTCATAGGTCTTAGTTCTAAATACCACACTCTAATAAAAAGGAATCATGGGCCTCAGAGAAATGGCTGATTCTCTCCCGAAAGGGAAAATAGAAGATGAGCCTGGAGCATCGTGCTGTACCAGAAAGTAAGGAAATGCTCAAGAAAGCAAAAACAAAAAAAAAGGATGAGGGGCTAGACACAGAAGCTCATCTGAAAGAGTTCCCAATGGCCAGAACGGGAACAATTTGAAGAACAAAATAAATAACTCAGTACTGAATTATAACGCAAAAGATAAGACAGATAAAGGCATGGGTCCATGCTGATAGAAATAAATGGAGAGGGGAGGGAACATCTTCCTTAGGGAAGAATTCAAAATAGTATCTGTAGATGTAGCTCCCAGAGGGTGGAGCATGTCTTCTCCCCGTCGAGTGTGGGCTCCACTTGCTTCAAGTAACAGAGAAAGAGAAGGAGAAAATGGTGACTGCGCAGTGGGAGAGCCCGGCAGACACCAGCTCAACCATGCAATCAAGGCGGACGGGCCAGTAAGGAGTCCACGGCCACCACGCTGCGTTTCACCCTGGGGTCTTCTCCCCAAACCCGCAGCCCCGCCCGGTCAGGAGCAAACCATCGCACAGGCCCCAGCGGAGGGACAGTCTAACAAAACGCTGAACTCCTCAAAACTGGCAAGGTCGTGGCGAGGAAAGATTAAGAAACTGCCGTGGGTCAGAGGAGTCTAAGGAGACGTGATAACTACATACGACGTGGGATCCCGGACGGGTTAAAGGAGCCAAAAAAAGAAAAAGGACGTTAGTGGAAAACTTGGTGAAATTGAAATAAAATCTGGCATTCAGTTAATAGTCATGTACCAATGTTGGTTTCTTAGTTTTAACAACTGTTCCATGGTCATTAAGACGGTACCAGTAGGGAAACTGGCCAAGGAGTGTCCAGAAGTCACTGTACAAGCCCGCAAATCTTCTGTAAGCTTAAAAGTAATTCCAGAGTAAGAGCTCTGTGTTTAAGAATCATACTTCCCCGGCGGTCCAGGGGTGAAGACCCCGCTCCCCCAGTGCAGAGGGCACGGGTTCTATCCCTGGTTGGGGAGCTAAGATGCCACACACCACCTTAAAAAATGACCCTGGCTATAGACATAGGACCCAGAACTCAAATTCAAATGTCTGTCTGCTTAGCCCATACGCTCCGGGCTCCCCACACCATCTCATGTTAGAAAGTTGTTCCCGAAGCCCACTTCATGGGTCTGAGCCTCTCCCCATCCGCCCACCTTCACCCTCTCAGCAGACCCCATCTGCTTTCTCTCCCCACGCCCTCCTCTTGAGAGACGAAGGATGCTCCTAGCCGCTCAGCTGTGCTCACATCCCCAAGGCCACTATTCCTAGGTCCTCCCATTCCCTGGGTGACTTGGGTTTCAGTGAATGTTGGCCACCCTAGCACCCACCCCTCCTTTGCAGCAGCCATGTGATCCTACGTGGGGATCCATAGGGTTCCAGAGAAATTAACCTGGTTCCAGAGAAAAGCATACGACTTAGGTGAGGTCTGTTAGCGCACACCAACCCTGGCCACTGTGATCAGCACAGCGGGAGCCTTACGACCCACCCAGGTCCAAAATGTCCTGGGAGTTTGACAGGGGATGGTAGGGTGAAGGCGGGTCTCTTCCTCAACCTGGGATGTAAATGAAGAAGAGTCTTAGTGTGAAGCCTGAGGACAGCAGAGCAGAGGAATCGGGAAGCGGGGCTGCCACTGACATCTCTGAGCCACTGGGTCCGGCCTTGCCTGAAGCATTGCCTGAAGCATACACTGCCACTCCCCTGGCTGAGAAACGCCCTCCCAGAGGAGACCCTGGGAATGATATCTTATCAAAGGCAGGGGCGACAGTTCTTGGCAGATGGGATTTAAATGAAAGATATGGGGTGGGGAGATTATCTGCATGGGCCCCAAATGCAACCACAGGTATCCTGATAAGAGGGAGATCAGACAGACACATAAAGACGGCAATGTGACCACAGAAGCAGAGCCTGGAGTGATGCGGCCACAAGCGCAGGATGCTGGCAGCCACCAGAAGCGGCCAGGGACAACTCCCCCTAGAGCACACCGCCCCTGCCAGAGCACCGCCCTGCCCACACCTGGATTCTGGCTCAAAGACTTCAGGAAGCCGGTCTCCAGAAAGGATAGAAGAAATTCCTATTGTTTTTAAATCGCTTAGTTTGTAATCATTTGTTAAAGAAGCTGTAAGAAACAAATCCAAGAACAAATAAATTCTCCTTAATATTTAAGCCTATTTGAATCTCTTGTTTTGCCCAAAGCGGTCTAAATGACATGCAGCTCCTCTCATCATGGTCTGGTCAAGAGGTGAACTCTACAGAAGGGGAGGTCCTAGGGGGAGGTGAGCAGTCAGAGAGCCTCCCGACCTTTTTCCTTGGCTGCTGCAGGTCTTGATCTCCCCAGCCGTGGTGCTCAGGCTCTTGAGAGCCCGGCTCCACAGTTGACGGCGTGTGGGCTTCTCCCCAGTTGCAGCACCGGGGTTTAGTTGCCCCCTGGGGCACGTGGGATCTTAGTTCCACGACCAGGGATCGACCCCGCATCCCCTGCATCGGAAGGTGGATCCTTAATCCTGGATGATGGGAGAGGCCCAACCCTCCATCTCTAGCTGGGAAGCGGGGCTGGGGTCCAAGCGGTACCATAAGGCTCACAGACTCCAAGCAAAGGATTACGGGCTTTTATTTACAGGTAAGTTACAGCAACCGGGGCCCACACAGGCTCAGGCCAGAAGACTCCAGATCTGTCTGCACAGATAGGGCCCAGCGCCCAGAGCCCCTGCCAGCCAGGTCCCTGCCAGAGGGACCAAGATGTGCCGGGTGGAGGGCAAGAAAGGGAGAGGCCAGGTTCCGGAGGGCATGAGCCAGAGCCATAAATGACCCTCATCCCTGAACTGTGGACTTGGAGGAGCTGGAGGACAGGGGAGACTGTGGAGGCAACCCCTCCTGCGTCCAGCCTGCACCCTCGAAGCCGGGCATGAGAACAGGAGCCCCAGCGGCAGCGGTGGCGGGGGCGGCGGGGCGGGGGGAGGCGTGGGGACACCGCAGGTCCCCTGCACACCTGTCCAGGCGGCGGTGTGGGGTTGCTGTCCCGGGCCACGGCCGCCATCACACGGTGGGCCCCCCCAGCTTGCTGGTGGCACTTGAGACCCGCTTATTTTCCCGCAGGTTCCGGAGGCGGGCACTGAGGCTGCTGATCTCCTCCACGTAGGCCTGGGGCACCCAGCCCTTCTCACCATCTGCCAGGCGCACCCCCTCCAGCCAGCCTAAGGGCACACAGGCCGGGGCAGCGTCAGTGGCATCCAAGGAACACCTGGGCCCTGGCGCAAGCCCCATCCGCGCCCCGGGGCTGAGAGAACACCATCTCAGCATCTCCCGGGGGCAGGAAGGGGCACACCTCTCGCAGACTGGTAGGTGGATTTGTGATCTCTTGTTCCCGATGCTCTCCGAGGAGGGATTTCCCCACTTCTCCCCCACCGGTTACTCTCAACCCTACACCTTTGCAAGCAGGAAGTTCATCTTCTTGTCTAAATTGATTCTTGCATGCTGTGGTGGGTGAACCCTGGTGTAGCTTTTTCCTGTGAAGGCTTAGCCGTCTAGCTGCCTCCTGCCCCCAAAGCCCCCATCAGGAGGCCTGTCCAGGGGTCCATCTCACCGTCACTTGTCCGCATCCTCACGGCCAGGATGTCCGTCTTCTCCAAAGTCAGTTCGTCTGGCTGCAATGCCTTATATGTTCTGACACACTGAACCTGGGGGTGGTCTGAGAACCCAAGGGAGAATGAGGGAATCCCCAGGGTAGGATGGGGCAGGGCGGGGGGAGAAAATAGCGGGAGGGAGGGAAGAAAGAAAGAGCGGCTACTGCAGCTCATCGCCGGACCACCCTAGCCACTCTCCTCTCCGACCCTAAACACGAGTGCTAAGTGAGTCCAGTGCCTCCGAGCTTCGATTACCACTTCTGTGCCCTGGGCTCCCAGCTTCCCAGCTCAATTCAGTATTTTGCTCCTGACCTCCTGGTCTGTCTCTACAAAACAGTAACGGCCCCTTTGTATGGCACAGTGGTAAAGAATCCACCTAAAAAAAAAAAAAAAGAATCCACCTGCCAAGGCAGGAGACAAAAGAGACATGGGTTTGATCCCTGGGTTGGGAAGATCCCCTGGAGGAGGAAATCATAACCGACTCCAGTAATCTTGCCTGGAGAATCCCTTGGACAGAGGAGCCTGGCGGGCTGCAGCCTGTGGGGTTGCACAGAGTCGGACGCAACAGCACACACGCACCCTTCGTGTGAAGTCATGCTGCTCTGATGCTCCCTCCACACACCCTTCTCAGCGGAGACTCAAACCCCACCACGGCCACTTACAACCCTCCAGGGCTTCCCGCTCCTCTGAGAATAAAAGTCCTCCCACAGCCTCCAAAGCCTTGCACAGCCTAGGTTGCCCCTGCTCGCCTCCTCACCTCATCTCCCTCATCTTCCTCTTCCTCCTCGGTCAAGCTCAGCTGCACACTTGTCATCGTGCTGTTCCCCAAACACTCCAGGCTCCCTCCTGCCTCAGGGCCTTTGCACGGCTGTTTCCCCTTCCAAGAGTGCTCTTCCCAGACACCAGCGTGGCTGCCCATCCCCATCCTTCAGGGGCCTTCCCTGACCACCTCCTTGGAGGGGCAAGTTCACTCTCCAGCCCAAATACCTCTAGCGCCAGTTAGAGAATCAACTCCAGTCCAGGCCTCAGCCCATTCGACCACACTCCCAGGTGGACTGGGAGTGTCAGGAAAACCACAGCCTCGCAGCCAGACCAAGCTTGAATCCCAGCTCACTGACCGTGGGCAAGCTGCCTAACAGTCCCGGGCCTCAGTGTTCTCAGATACGAAGAATGAATCTACGTAAGGGGGTTGTCGTGAGCAGTACCCATTCCCTCTTCCAGGTGACCTCCCCGAGCCAGCGATCGAACTGGGGCTCCCTCACTGCAGGCAGAAAATAAAGGCACATGCAAAGTCCTCGGCACCCCAGCACATGGAAATCACTGGGTGGAAACGAGCTTCTTACCTTCCTTTTCGTTGGCTCAGCCCTAACACCCCTGCTCAAAAACCCTGCATAACTACCTGGCTCCCACCACACCAAGGCGTCCTCTGATTGGGCTGCACCCTGGCTCACCGGCCTCATTTCACGCCCAGAGAAGCCTCTGGATCAGCAGAGCAGATCCCTCGGCCTGCCGCCACCCGTGCCCCTCCCGGCCACTCTGCTGCTGTCCTCTCTGCAGCTGATGCAGAGCGACAGACAGACGCAGTTCCAGTCCCAGCTCGGCCGCTGACCGCTGAACCCGGACAAGCCACTTGCCCTCTGCGAATCTGTTTTCTAACTCATAAGAGGGGCTTCTGCGGGGATGGCATGGGGGGGTGGGCAAGGCTGCATCCTCTCCAGCGTGCTGACTGCACGTGGAGCCCGCCCGTCCCCCAGGGTCTCGCAGACCCACCCCGCCCCAGGCTGACCCCTCTTCCTGCCGGCCCCGCGGGTAACACGGTGCCCAGCGCCGGGGGGAAGGGGAGCGCGATGCGGCACCCAGCCCCGGGAACGTGGCCCTCGTGGTGGGGGGCAGGCTGCTACCTTCCCCCTCGCTGATGACCTCCTTGTCCTCCTGAGGGCTGGAGGGGCACATGGCCGAGATCCACCGCTGCTTCTCACTCCTAGGGAGAGGGAGGCTGAATTGTCCCGACATGAGAACTGCAGTCTCCCGGGGCCACGGTGGGGAAACCAGGGCTGGGAGGACAGGGAATGACGCGCAGACGTGGGACCCGGGTCAGCTGTCTCCACCCCAAGGCCCACCCAAGCCAGCGCCCACCCAGCTCTGAGGATGGGCACAGAACAGGTCCAGGGCCCCCTGGATGCCGTCCCTGCCAGCTCCAGCCTTAGGCCACCATCCTGAGACAGAGATGAAAGGCCGTGCGCCTGCCTGGGGGGTCTGCTCCCTAAACCCAGGCCCACTCACTCCGTCCGGGCCCTCAGCAGGAACTGGTGCTTCGTGCGCTGCCCGTGGAGGAGCTGAAGGAGGAACACGTGGCCGGGGATGCCCTGCAGCTTGAGGCTCAGGTCCTTCACCTGCAGCTCAGCCATCTTGGCGTGAACAAAGACGGCAAACTTCCCCAGCCTAGAACAGGGGGGCGAGGTCAGCCTGGACCCACCCTCGGGACGAGGTGACTGCTGATTGGAAGAGAAGAGAAGGCATCATCTGTCCCTAGGACCCTCCTCAAGAAAGCGAGGCTGCACAGGGCAGTTAGCAAAATGAGGACTGCAATCTGCCTGGCTCACTGATAGAGGTGGGAAGTGATGGAGACAGTCCCTGCCCCTGATCTCCTTGGCTCACTGACCTGGCAGGAGGTGATACAGATGGTCCCTGCCCCTGATTTCACTGGCTCACTGACCTGGCGGGAGGTGATGAAGACGGTCCCTGCCCCTGATCTCCTGGCTCACTGACATGGCGGGAGGTGATACAGACGGTCCCTGCCCCTGATTTCACTGGCTCACTGGCAGAGGCGGGAGGTGATGCAGACAGTCCCTGACCCTGATCTCACTGACTCACTGATAGAGGTGGGAAGTGATGGAGACAGTCCCTGCCCCTGATCTCCTGGCTCACTGACCTGGTGGGAGGGATGAAGACGGTCCCTGCCCCTGATCTCACTGGCTCACTGACCTGGCAGGAGGGATGGAGACGGTCCCTGCCCCTGATCTCACTGGCTCACTGACCTGGCAGGAGGGATGGAGACGGTCCCTGCCCCTGATCTCACTGGCTCACTGACCTGGCAGGAGGTGATGGAGACGGTCCCTGCCCCTGATCTCCTTGGCTCACTGACCTGGCAGGAGGTGATGGAGACGGTCCCTGCCCCTGATCTCCTTGGCTCACTGACCTGGCAGGAGGTGATACAGACGGTCCCTGCCCCTGATTTCACTGGCTCACTGAGCTGGCGGGAGGTGATGAAGACGGTCCCTGCCCCTGATCTCCTGGCTCACTGGCAGAGGCGGGAGGTGATACAGACAGTCCCTGCCCCTGATCTCACTGGCTCACTGACGTGGCGGGAGGTGATACAGACGGTCCCTGCCCCTGATCTCACTGACTCACTGATAGAGGTGGGAAGTGATGAAGACGGTCCCTGCCCCTGATTTCACTGGCTCACTGGCAGAGGTGGGAGGTGATAGAGACGGTCCCTGCCCCTGATCTCACTGGCTCACTGACCTGGTGGGAGGTGATACAGACGGTCCCTGACCCTGATCTCCTGGCTCACTGACCTGGTGGGAGGTGATACAGACGGTCCCTGACCCTGATCTCCTGGCTCACTGACCTGGTGGGAGGTGATACAGACGGTCCCTGACCCTGATCTCCCTGGCTCACTGACCTGGCGGGAGGTGATGGAGACGGTCCCTGCCCCAGGCACACTTTCCACTCTCTCTGAACCTCTTTCTGAAGCCTCTGTTTCATACAGCCGCCTGGGCAGCTTCCCTGCTGAGATCTGCAGACTGCTTTGTGTCTGTCTCCATAACCAGTGTAGGAGGTGGACTCTGGCTCGTGTGCTGCCGTATCACAGCACCTGACTCTGCCAGCCCCACTCTTCGGGTCTGATAAACCCTTCTAAGAAAGGTGGGCGGGTGGGTAGGTGGAGGGTGTTCCGTAGTCCCTTCCTGTCAGCCGGCCTAGACAAAACCAGTATCTTCCCCTGCAGACCAGGTCCCTCCGCAGTTCCCCGTTCCACCGAAAGTCGCCAGTGAATCCCCCGAGGCCACTCAGGCCTCCACTCGCTTCTTTCCTCCCCGCCACTCACCCGGCCAGCAGCTGTGCCCTATCGTCTGCGTCCTTATTGTCCCCGGAGCTCACTGGTCCCCATGCCCACTGCTACTTCTGGAGCCTCTGCGCTCATCTGGGCAGTTGCAGGAGCTTCTGGTCTCTCCCTTCCAGTCTGTTCTCCAAACTGGCCTCCTCCGCTTAACTCTCCATGCCCTCAGAAAATCCAACCTTTCTGCCGTGGCTTTCAACACGCCAGCTTCCCTCTCTCGCCCGTTTTTCTACAAACTCAGCCGCACTGGGCTTCATCACCCCCCAGACACACTCTGCTCTCCATGCTTCTGTGACTTGGCTGTATTTCTCCAGGCACCTCTACCTGGAAAACTCCTACGTATTCTTCAACACCCAATTCAAACGTCCCTTCCTCTATGAAGTTTTACTGAATCTCATCCCACACCAGGGAATACTACAGTTAACCCTTCCATCAAAACCCTGAATAGGTGGTTTTCAGGATTTATTTTCACTGTGCGAGAGCGCCTGTAAGCTTCTCTAAGTTCCCAACACCCTTTGGAGGACCCAATACAGAATGGGGATTCAATGATGCTTCACTGAATGAATAAATAAATCAGAACTGAACTCTTTCCATGGCATAAGACATCCATCCCTCCATCCTTAAGGCTTACTTCATTCAGGGAGTCTCCCAGACTTATGATAATCACAGCTAATGCTGAGTGAGTGTTCAGTATACGCCAGGCTGTGTGCTAACCTCTTCATGTGTTGTTATCACAGTGCATCTCCCTACATGGTAGCCTCTGTTTGACAGATGGAAGACAGGAGAGCGCAGTAAAGAGCCTGGGATCTAGCGTCAGACAGACCTGACCTCCCCTGGTTCCTGCTCTCACTAGCTCCTTGATCTCGAGAATAACCAGGGAGGCTACTTTCCAGAAAGACACTCAGGACTAAAGGGGAAAATCCACGTAGCATGCCTGGCACAGGAAAAGTGCTCAAATGTTCGTTATTATCACTACGGCTCAGGGGCGGTTGTGCATTTAGACTCTGCTCCAATTGGCTTAAGCTCAGAGCAGCTTCACAGTTCTTGGCACACAGCCCAGCCCTTGATTCTCCAGAAGATGGACTTGCCCCGGCTCTGCCTTTCCTGGGGGAGCCTCTCAGCTTTAGGGTGCCCTGGCAGCAGAACCTGGCAGGTGGACTCGTTGTGAGCCCACTGGTGCGGAAGAAGAGAGCTCCAGTCTCACCCACCAGCACCCCCATCCTGCCCAGACTCACTCCTTCCGCCGGGAGAGCAGCAGGCAGTCATTGAAGAGGTGCAGGTACACCGCCTTGCTGGACAGCTTCAGCTTGGCCGGGGGCACCGCGGGCAGGGGTGCCAGCTCCACCAGCTCCCCGTGCCGAACCAGCCAGCGGGCCTGAGAGATCAGCGGGAAGATCTGGGAGGATGGAGGAGGCAGGGGTCAGGCCAGGGGCAGAGGGCAGGGGGTGGAGGGCTGGACAGTGATGAACTGGCCTGCAGTCCCCAGAGAGGAGGTGACAGGGCTGCCCCTCCAGGTACCCCAGCTCCCCGGCTGAGGGCGGATACCTTGCCCTCAAAGTGGATCTTCTTGCTCAGATGGATGAGCTCCTCTGTCCTCTTCATGGACTGCACACTGGCATTGCACTCTTGCACCAGCTGCGGAGACCATGGGGAGATCACCCGCAGCGCCCCCAGCCCAGGCTCCCGCAGCCCAGCCTCAGGCCCCTCACTTGGAGATGAGGGACTCTGAAGCCTGAGGCTCCTTTAGAGACACACAGGGGTTCCGGGGAGGCCCCTGGGAGCCAGACACCTCCTCCCTGCTGAGCTCACCTCCTTGAGGGCATTGAAGGCCTTGGTGGCCATGTCTTCATCTTCAGAGCCCTGCGCTGTCCGCTTCAGAATGTTCTGGAAGGTGGAGTCAGTGTAGCGAGGCAGTGTGGCCTCTCCCAGGCACCCTGCTCTGCCCTGGGCGCCCCAAGGGGCTGTGAGGATAAAGGGGTCTCTCCCCTACCCAGTCCTCCCCACAGCCTCGTGCCCTCAGGTACCTCCACCAGCATCTTGAGGCGGGTGATCCTCTGAAACGGCAGGATGAGGAAGGAGGCGAGGGGCAGCCTCTGGCACACAGGAGACTCCTCCAGGCGAGCCAGGATGCCAGGGAACTTGGGGTTCTCCAGGCTGGACAGTGCGGGCGGGAGAGGGTCTGCAATGACAGGGGGCCCCGAACGCGGGATCCCGCCTCCAGCCGCCCCTCTGGTCCTTCGGGGCCTCGGCAGGTCTGGCCTCCTCGTGGTCAGAGCCCAGGGCAGGCGCCCCAGGTCAGCCCTCCTCTGCCCGGCCTCTGCACCTACTGCCACCGGAACCCCGCCCCCCTCGCCGCTCCCCTTCAGAGCCCCGCCTACAGCAGGCGCTGGTAGGTGCGCTCCTGGTAGGCCTGGTTGGTGACGTAGGGCAGGTACACGCGCCGGAAGGCCGGACAGTGCTGCAGGACCACGTCGCACACGCTGAAGCGGAGGACGTCTGCCTCCAGCCGCTGCTCCAGGTCCTGCAGGAACCTGAAAGGGCAGCCAGGGGTCAGGGCTGGGGCCAGGAGGAGACCCCAGAGGCAGGAGCCCAGCCAGCTGCAGCCTGGCTGCCTGACTCCCCTCGAGGCCGGGCCACTGCCTCACCTCTCACTGGTGCTCTTGACCTCGGGCAGTTTGGAGAACAGCCACTGCTTGTCCTGTGTCCCCAGGCACTCACTCAGCTCGGCCGAGCCTAAGAAGTGGCCCACGGCCACTGACAGACTGTGGATGTAGGAGGCCTCGGATGTGATCAGCTCAAACTTGGCCTGAGTGAGGGCGGATGCAGGGCTGAACCCTGAATGCACTCGCTTCGCCCACCAAGCACACCCCAGCCCTGGATACCGCCTCCCTAGATTCAGCGCAGCTCCGGTCCCCTTTACTTCTCCAGCCCCCTCCGGATCTAGCGCCAAGTGGGGTTCAGAGACAGCCTCCTGCTGCTACTCCGGCTCCAGCCCAGCTGAGCCCAAATTTGCAGTCCACACGGATCCGGCGGGGCCCGGATCTACCGGCCCTGGCGTCTCGGTGCGCCCTCCCGCCGACCCGGTTCCTGCTCTAGGACCTGCTGGGCGCGCGTGCACCCTGCGTTTCACCCTCTGCGCCGCTCCTCCTTCCCAGGCCCCGCTTTCGGGGGTCTCGGTCTAGGGTCCTTGCCCTGGTCCTGCCGCACCCTAGGCCTTTTCCCGCTGACCCCGCCCCGGCCCCGGCTCCGGCGCACCTCCTGCAGTCTCGCCGGCCCCCAAGACCACCTCCTGCCACCCACCCGCCCCCGACCCCTGGGCCACCCCTCCGCCCCCGGCCCGGGCGCACCTCCTGCAGTTTGCAGTCGCGCAGGCTCAGCGTGGCCAGGACGCCACTGCCGCGCACGTCGGGGATGTCCTGCCACAGCGAGAAGGTGGAGCCCCGCGCGGCGCGCTGCTCCCGGAACGAGCTGCTCGGGGAGAGGTCGGCGCGCGGCGGCCCCGGGCCCTCTTCCGCGCCCTCAGCCTCGTCCGCCGCGCCCTCCTCCTCGCGCTGCTGCCGCCGCAGCTCGCGGGCGCTGGCCACGTCGCTGTATTCCTGGTAGAGGACAGCTGGGCGGAGAGCGGAGGCCGTGGGGCGCCCGCCGGCCCCCTGCCCTGTCCCCGCGGCCCGCCTCGCCTAACCAGTCTTTCCGACGGTTCGAGGAGCGGGACTGGTGACTCGGGTCACTCGCCCACTCATCCCGCGAACCTTGGGCACCTCCTGCATGCTGCCCCCTGTACTTGACACTCATGGTCCCGGTCTCTCCCTCCCACAGAGGCCCGACCTCTCAGCCCCCAGATCCCGGTTTCCCGGTACCCAAGCTCCCAGCCCCGCCCTCGGCGAACCCCCCCACGTACAGTTAAGCAGGAACCGGGACTGGCGCCGCTGGCTGGCGCTCCGGGGCCCGGGCGCCGGCTCTTCCCGCGCATCCAGCCTGGGAAACGGAGCGTCAGGGCCCGTCACCGCCCCTCCCCGCCTCGGACCGAGCCTGGGGTGGGAGGTGATACCTGGGCTCCGGCCAGCTGCCGGGGACCCCGCTCAGGTCAACAGGAGCTGGCGTCGCCGTGGCGTCCATCCTCATCTCTACACTGCGCGAGTCTCTTCCAGACGCTTTCCCTGCAGAGGGGCAGAGCTGAGGGAGGCCCCAAGAGCGGTGCTGGGCACCACACGCGTCTCAGGTGTGCAGTGATCCCGCCCCGCCCCGCATCTGCCTCTTGCCTGCTCTTAGCCCCGGGGCGAGCTGGTACCTTCTCGGGCAGCTCCGGGGCCTGACCCTGACCCTGGGCTCAGTGCCCTGGCTGCTGAATTTCGCCCCAAGCGCAGGGAAGAGTGCAGGCGGGTCATCAGCTCAGAGGCCGAGAAGCGCCTCCGCTCAGGCCCCTCGAGGCCCCCGCGAACAGGCCCAGGCAGCCCCGCGGGCCGGGGCTCCTCTGTGCTCAGCTCCTGCTCCGCGGCCTGACTTGGGTCCAGGAACACAGCGTGGGCCTCGGGGCCACCAAGGGCCTCTTCTCGCTGGTACACCCTCATCTTGCGCCCTGACGGGGGTGGGGTGAGAGAACTCAGGCTGGCATCCAGTGGGGTCTCCCCTCCCTGCCACTGCCCTGGGACCCTGGGCATCAGAGGGATGTGCCCGAGAGAAAGGCCAATGTTTTGCCAGGATCTTTTCCTAGAGTAATGCGGTCAGCCAGAGGGGTGGAGAAAAAGCGAAGTACCTGCTGCAGGGGGCAGAGGCTCAGGAGGCGAAGGACGCCTGCTCACCGTGTGTCCTCAGACAAGTTACCTGCCGCCTCTGAGCCCCGTCCCTTATCCCTAAGATCTATCGCTTGTCCTGCCTGTCTGTGGAATCTGGGGGCTTACTGGTCCTAAAAGAGCCACCCACCTCCCCTCTATCTTCCCGCACCTCTCCTCTATCCTCCCCCACCTCTCCCCTATCCTCCCCCGGCCACCACCCCCTCCCCCGGAGTGACTCACAGGCTGACTTCTTCTCTGATCCGTGGCTGGCCCGGCGCTGTGGCTGTGGGTGCTGGGGACTCCAGGGTCCCTCCAAGGCTGGGGGCTGGGCACCAGGACAGTGTGGCCAGCTGCCAGCCCGGCTAGGCCGCATTCCCCCGCTGGTGGAGAGCTCGGGGTCCGCGCCTCCGGGGGCCGGTGGCCACAGCAGCCCCTGGAGGGGAGCAGGGGTCCCCAGAGACCAGCGGCTGCCAGGTGCCTGCAGCTCCTCCGGAGCTACGGGGAAGAGGTCCAGACACATGGGGCCTGGAGGCTGCAGGACGGGCAGCTCCCGCGAAGGACAGGCTCTCCTGCTGGCACATGGCCACTGGGCGGTGGGCAGTGCCAGGCGGCCCAGCCAGATGGGGCTGGAGGGCGGTGGGTGGCCCACAGTCCATTCCTCCTTTGCTCCACCACCCACCAGGGCCTGCAGGGGAGAAGGCATCAGAGCAACACACAGGACAGCAGTGGCCCGTGAGCACTGTGTCCTGGAGGCCTGGACGAAGTCTCCTGCACACACAGCTGTACAGCACACTCACACACTTGATTCTATGGTGACAGCTAATGCTTACTTGGCACTTACTTAATGACAGGCCAAGTACTTTACACACAGTAGTTCATTTAATCCTCTGAAGCCCCAACAACCCGGAGTTGGTGCTTTTTTTTTTTTCTTTTACTTGTGGTTCGCAGGTTCAAGTTGGTGCACAGCATGAGGGATCTTAGTTCCCCAACCAGAGACCGAACCCAAGTTCCTGCATTGGAAGCCAGATTCTTGACCACTGGACCACCAGGGAGGCCCCCTGATCTGATACTGTCATTAGCCCCATTTTATAGGTGAGGAAAGTGAGAAAGAGAGGTTATCTGGTAAACAGTGGGGCCAGGATTCAAACCCAGGCAGCCTAGCTCTGAGTCTGTGCCTTTAAGCACCTCGTGCATTTCCTAGCTCCCTGACATGTGATCAGACACACAGATGCATACGCTGCCGCACAGACCCGCTTCTGTTCCACGTACATCCACATGTATCTTCTTCCAGCTGCAGACACTGACATACGAGCTTTAGATACACCCAGACATTCCAAATTCACAGGCTCACACATTCACACACACACTGTTTTTAATACAAGTACATATATTCACTCACTTTCGCAAACACACGCTGAGCCGTCAGATATTTACATATCCGCTCAGGTTTTCTCGTATTCCTGTTCCACTCACACTCACAACACCATGAAGCAGATACAGACACACAGGCCGGAGATCCTTGTTGGTGTCACCCAGCCCCCCCTCCTGTGCCCAGAGTTGCAGGCTTCAGTACTGAGTGGTCCCCACACCCATGCCAAGCTGGCTGGGAGGGCCACAGATTGGCAGGCAGGCCACCACCCAGGACAGGCTGGGCCCTCCCAGGAGAAGGGCAGGAAAGAGTCCCAGCCCCCCAGCTTGGGGTGAGAGAGGGGACCCCATCTCCCAGCCCCAGGAACAAGACAAGCTGAGTGGGTCCTCTCGGGCAGGAAGTCATCCCCGGCGAGGCTGCTGGAGCCTCAGAACAGGCCTACCAGTCAGCGGGGTCTGAGTCCGCCAGCCCTGGCCCCCGGCCCCTCGCTGCAGCCCCTCACCTCTCCACCAAGGCCCGCTGCGGATGGTGTTTGGCTGCTCCGGCAGGGGAAGCCCTGTCTCTGCCCAGCTGGCTTGGGGAGATCCCACCCAGACAAAGAGTTTGATTCATCAAGCCCTGTGGTGAGGCAGACGGGTAGGGAGGGAGGGAACAGGCAGCAGGCTGGGCGGGGGCCTCCCGGGGCCTGGCCTCGCTGTGGGCAGGCTGGGCAGCAAGGATGCACCCCTCCCCAGAGGCTCAGGCCAAAGGGGCAGCGCCTGCCTGGCAGGGCCGGGACACTCAGGAGACAGAGCCGGAGAGACCAAGGGGCTGAGGCTGGAGGACAGGGATGCTTTAGAGAGCGACCCAGAAACCGAGACCCCAAAGCACTCCAAACCGGAAAACCACAGATGCTGAGACATTCAGGAACCCAGAGATGGAGGCAGAGACAGAGACACTGAGCATTTCAGACAGACCAGATACTCAGAGACAGACGTGAGGCCCAGAAAAACCGGAGGAGACAGATGGGCAAATGTCTCATGCCCTGCAGGATTGCCAGTCTCGTGCGGAAGCCAAAACAAAAACAGTTACAATCCAGGTTGGAAAGAACCAGCCCAGAGGAAGTGTCAGAGCAGAGGGCTGGGCTCATCTCGACCCAGGCATTCCCGGAAGGCTTCCTGAAGGAAGTGATAGCAAACTGTCCTGATTGGAATACCCAGGGGTCCAGTACACAGAGAGAGGGAGAAGGCCACGAAAGCCAACAGCGACAGTGTCAGTGAGCCTGCGGGGCAGGGAAGAAGGGAAGACCCAGTGGGGGCCGCTGGTCTGTGCCCCGGCCCCCCTGAGCGCAGCCCCTCTGCCGGCTTCCCCTTCTCTCTCCACCCCCTGCCTGGAGCACAGGGTGGGGCTGCTCCTAAGCACCATGGACTTCTCTGGGCCCTCCCCACAGGGAGCAAGTCTGTCTGTTTCCTCATCTGGTGAACAGGATAGTCATGCTTCAAAATGCTGATAGGAGAATTAAGAGGACTTCCCTGGTGGCACAGGGGTTAAGAATCTGCCTTCCAATGCAGGAGATGCGAGTTTGATCCCTGGTCGGGGAACTAAGATCCCATGTGCCTGGGGCAGGGGGTACTAAAGCCCGTCCATGCGCCTCACCTAGAGCGCCCACATACTCCTCACTCGCCACAGCCAGAGAGAAGCCCGAAGGCGGCCAAGGAAGACTCCACGTGCCGCAACTAAGACCCAACACAGGCAAAAATAAATAAAGATTAAAAAAGTAAGAATAATGCAAGGGGACTTCCCTGGGAACTAAGATCCTGCATGCTGCGTGGTGTGGCCAAAAAAAAGAATAATGCACGTAAAGCAGCTCGCACAGAGTGGGAGCTTTGCAGTTGATCGTCACTACCCTGAGTCTTTCTCTAGTCACAAGGGTGGCTTGGGCCATTACACAGGTAGGAAAACCGAGGCAGTGACGCTGAGACGCACCCTGTGTTGTAGGAGCATGTGGCAGGAGACATGGGGGACCACTGCCACCAGACAGGTCTCTTTTCCCGCTGGAATCAGCAGTCCTTCACACAGAAGCGCCACTTGCTTCTGTCGGCACGCCTGTGCAGGAACACGCGTGTGCTTCTGCTCCCTCATATTCTGGGAGAGTCTCTCCACTTGGGTTCTGGAAGCCCCCTCCCCATGTCAGCTGCAGGGTTAAATGAGCAAAACATGGAACCGTGGGGGCAGGAGCATCTCATATTAAAAAAAAATTTTTTTTGGCCACTCTACACAGCATGTGGGATCTTAGTTCGCCAACCAGGGATGGAACCCGTGCCCCGTGCAGTGGAAGTGCTGAGTCCTACCCACTGGGCCGCCAGGGAATTCCAAGGAGCACTCCATACTAAAGCCTCAGAAGAGAAGGCTGGGTAAATGGAGGGAGACGTGCAAGGCTTCCTTGGAGGAGACAAGGCTGGAGGCAGGTCCCCGGGGAGGAGGTCAGGGGTGGGTTAGCCTCCATCTCTGCCCAGGCCAATGGACAATGAGAGTGACCATCCAGCCAGGATCCCAGCTCTGTGGCCTTCTGTGGATGTGGTCCACTCAACCTCAGTGCTAGAGTGTTTATAGCTTATCTCTGCTGCTGCTGCTGCTGCTACTGCTAAGTTGCTTCAGTCGTGTCCGACTCTGTGCAACCCCATAGACAGCAGCCCACCAGGCTCCCCCGTCCCTGGGATTCTCCAGGCAAGAACACTGGAGTGGGTTGCCATTTCCTTCTCCTAGACCCCAAAAAAAAACCTCCCAGGAAGAGACTGGTCCCAGGTAACCCTGCTCGAGACCTGATCACAGGATCCTCGGGTGCCCACTAGGCAAGGGAACCCACAGGGGAGAGCCCCTGCCAACATTCAAAGCCCTGTGTGACATGGACCAGCTGTGTGACTTGAGACGAATCGTAGACTGGGCCTGGGAATGAGCGTCCCGTCTGTGGAGTAGCTCTGAGAAACTGTTCCCAGGGCTGCAGTCCCTATATTGCCCCGAATAAAACGTAACTCACAACTCTCAGGTTGTGCTTTTTTTTTTTTAAGTCGACAGAGGGTCCCATCCACGGGGTACCCATCACATGGACAGTGGACCCACTCCTCAAGGCTGGCAGGGAGGGGCCCTAGACGCTGGCATGGTCCGGAGAAAGCATCTCTGACCTCCTGTGCCCAGCTTTTCCCTGCCCCCTCCATGGTGCCCCTTGCCCTGCTGCCCGAGGAGTGGGGCCCTGCAGGGCCCCTCTTCTTCTCAATGGAGGGAGCCAAGTGGGAGGTCATGGCTGGAAAGGAGACTCAGGCCACGCAGGCTGTGGAAGCCCAAGAGGCCACCAGCGTGTGGGGGCCAGGATCAGAGGCCTGGGAGGCTGCACAAAGGACTCTCTGGGAAGACTGGTGGGAGGAGGATGGGGCTGCTGGCAGCCGGGGGGCCCTACCTCAACCAGGGAGCTCCGTCCAGCCTCCAGCGCGGTCCCGGGCTCCAGGCTGCCCTGGGGGCTCTGGGGTCGCAGCCAGGTCCTCAGGGGGCGATGCCAGCATGGCCCTTGAGCCAGGCAATGCAAGCTCCCGGGTATTGTGTGGGGCAGGGAGAGGGGAGGCGAGGGCGGAGGGAACCTCGCAGGCAGGCAGGCGGCTGTCTCAACGTGCCTGCTCCCCGCCCCCCTTCCCCAGAACCGGTTTGGCCAGTCTGGGGTACAAGAGGGGGGCTGGAACAATGGGAGTCCTATGCCCAGGAGAGGCTCTGAAAGGACCCCAGACCGACATCCTAAAGATGAAGGAGGCACTGCTTTCCCTCCCAGGGGACAGGTCACCCTTCCGCTGCAGCTTCCCAAGTGAGAGACGTGCTCAGGGGACTTCCTGGGGCTGGGGAGCATCCCAGAGAATGATGAGCCTTGGACTCATCAGGGACCCTGAGGACTCTGCAGGGTGCTGGTCCTCGCCGAGGCGGGCGACAGCACCTATAACGAGGTTTTCTGGCAGCTCAGGTGGTAAAGAATTCACCTGACTCCTGGGTTGGGAAGATCCCCTGGAGAAGGGATAGGCTGCCCACTCCAGTATTCTTGGGCTTCCCTGGTGGCTCAGCTGGTAAAGAATCTGCCTGCAATGCAGGAGACCTGGGTTCGATCTCTGGTTTGGGAAGATCCCCTGGAGAAGGGAACAGCTACCCACTCCAGTATTCTGGCCTGGAGAACTCCATGGACTAGTCCATGGGGTCGCAAAGGGTCAGACACAACTGAGCGACTTTCACTTCACTTCACTTCATTTAATGTGAGTGGACACAAGTACTGGGGCTCCTGTTAGTGTGTAACTCTTATTACACACTAATGTGCCAGGCACTGTTCTGAGCACTTCACACACTAAATACTCATTTAATCTCCACCACGACCCTGTGAGATAGACGCGGTAACTGCTCCCACTTTCAAGTTGAGGACGTGAGACTTGAGCAGGTTAAGTACATTATCCCATTTAAATCTCTCATCAGCTCTATGAAGTCCCTATCTTACAGATGATGAAATTAAACTTGCCAAAGGTCACACAGCAAATAAAAGTCAGAATTAATGTTCAAACCCAGGTCTGTGACTCCACTACCAATCCGTGCCCTCAACAACTGCCTGGTACTGCCTCACCAGACTTTGGGGAGGGTCTGGTGAAGAGTGTGTGAAAGTCCACTGGGAGGTGTCTCAGCTGACCTAACTAAACCCCTTTTTATTATTATTGGTGTACTAAAGGCCCTGATGAGCACAGGGCCTTTCGAAGTCCACTCCTAGATCCCATGAGTTCTCCCTTGCCAACTGGTAACCATTCAGTTGGAGAGGTTAGGTCCCTTCACTCCTTCATATCCACCTTGGCCCCCAGAACATCGGCACGTAATGAGGAGACACTGCACAGAGGGGGTGGGGACAAGGCGTCCGTGGGGAGGTGGCACTGCGGGGCGCAGAGAGATTTATTGTCAGTGTTGCTCAAGGGGCAGGAGACTGGGAACGCGCAGAGGGAGGCAATGCAGGGCTAATGGTTTTCAGAGAGCCCCAGCCCTCTCACCCCAACTCCTGGGCCGACCTTGGGGCCGCTGGCCAAGGTACCGTAGCCTTGACTCCTAGCTGGAAGCAGAGGCCCCCAAAGGAGGGAGGATCCTGGGGGAATTAGGGTCCTGGAAAGGAAGTCTCACTTCTCTGGACCCTGCGTCCTGGGCTCCAGGGACAGCGTCTCCTGCTGCAGCGGACGGAAAGCAAGGCTGGGTCAGGCCGAAGCGGAGGACCCTCCAGAGCAGAAAGGGCTCTGGTGGACATAATACAAAAGCAGGGGCGTGGCGCAGGCGAGACTGGGTGATGGCCGGGGCCCAGCGGAGAAGAGAGAACCAGCGGCCAATCCTCCCTCTGGGCCAAGCTAGGGGCGGGGCCAGAACGCTGACCTTGGGCCTGGGGTGGGCAGAGGGGCGGGGTCAGGGGCGGGGTCAGGGCCCGCCAACCGCTCTGACCCAAGCAGCGCCTCGGCGTTGTTCGCAGAGCCTGCTCGGCCAGGCCGCGCCTTACCTAGCTAGCCAGGGAGGCTGGCAGGTCGAGCACGAGCCAGGCGATGAGAGGCTGGGGAGAAGGGAGCGGTGAAAGAGAACGATGGCTTTAGCGATCTTACTCTGCCAAGCGCTTACTAAGTACAAGGCACTTCGTTGTTCAGTCGCTCAGTCGTGTCCCACTCTTTGCGACCTCATGGACTGCAGCACGCCAGCCTTCCCTGTCCATCACCAACTCCCGGAGTTTACTCAAACTCATGTCCATTGAGTCGGTGCTGCCAGGCACTATTCTGAGGGGTTCTGGGGATTCATTCAATTAATCCTCACAACAACTCTAGGGAGTAAATAACTTCTGTTTCACCTGTAAGGAAGCCAAAGCATAAAGAGGTTGTCATTTGCCCAAAGACACAGAGGTACAATTCCAACTCCTACACTAAGAACCTGTAACAATCAGAGCTGGAGAAAAAGGATCTTGAGCAAAGCTAGGAGGAGTTCCAGGACTGTGACCAAGAGGTATTAGTATCAGTCGTGACATCAGTTAATTCACTGGGCACCTAACTGTGCTGTGCACGTGCTTGCCAGAAGTCTTCATAGCGACTCCATGAAGTAGATCCCGTTCTGTAATATGTCCCATTTACAGCCAGTCGGCGGCACAGCCTTAACTTGGACTCTGGTCTGTCCGGCGCCCAGAGGGCTTAGCCTACCTCGAAGGTGATGATGAAGCCCAGACGCACAGCCAGCGGCTTCCCGCAGACAAGAGTGAGATTCCTCTTCGCGTCGGGAAAGCCCTTGTACCTGGGTTGCGGAGGGCGCGTGGTCCCGCGAGGCCCTCGGCCCCACGATAGGCACTTTCACCCTCTCCACCCTAGAGCCTGGCCCGGCCAGGTTAGCAGTACCCTCAGCCGGCTCTGCCCTCTAGTCCGGCCCCCGGACTCAGCTTCCAGCGCTCCCAGTTAGGCCCCGCCCCGCCCCGCCCCGCCCCGCCCACGAGCTCACTGCCCCGCCCCCAGACTTAGCACCCCGCCCCCAGGCCGAGCCGGAGGGCCCACAGAATCACGGCCCCGCCCCCTCCCGGCGGGCCCCGCCCTCTCCGCTCCCCGCCCCTCCCAGCGGGCCCCGCCCCCTCCTCGCTCCGCCCCTCCGGGCCCCGCCCCGGGTGAGGTAAGCCAGAGGTGCGGACTCCCGCGTCAAGCTGACAGAGCCGCGCAGTCTGCTGCGGTGTTCCTACCGATACGGGAGACGTGGCAGGAAGTCCGAGGGGAAGGAGGTGAAGAAAACTGCAGGGGCTCCAGGCGGGAAGGCCCTCCCGCCTTTCCGGGCCCAAACGGGTCTGGTTCCACTCTCGCGGGCAGAATGAGCCTGTGCCCAAGGGCGCTAGCCCTCTGCCCCGTTTTCCCAATCTCTCGCCCCTGTCTCTAGCCTCAGCCCCCATTTCCCTGTTCTCGAGCCTGCTCCCAGTCTCTGATCTTCACCCCCCTCCCTTCCTCCTCTCACGTTCACGATGATGGAAGGGCCATGGTTTCCGAGTAGGAGCATTCAGATCCCGGTGCCGAACTTGTGGACGTTCAATCAGATCTTCACTCAGCTGCTCAGCAGAGCAAACAGGGGAGCAAGTGGTAAGTCCTCCACGAATATGGTGATGAATCCAAACTGCAGCACTGCAGGGGGTCGGGGCATGTAAGGTCTGGGTCACCTCCCCCGCCGGGTCAGCCCCTCCCCACCCCCTCCCCACCCCACCCCGCAAGGGACCGTGCTACACTACTGCTTGTCCATCTCCAGATATTCCTCAAAGAGGCCCCTGTAGTGGATGCGCTCAGAGTCCTCCTCCCAACACCCCTGCTCCTGCCTGATCCATCTGGATGTCCCCAAGCCCTGCCAGCCATCTCTTCTGCTGCCAGGCCTTCAGCTTCCTGGGACAGACAAAGCCATTTCTATGCTCCCAGTCCCTTGGAGATAGGCACCACGGTCATTCCCACTTTACAGATGAGGACATGGAGACTCAGAGACCTTGCCTAGGGCTCCCCCAGTTGTGAATGGTTGAGCCAGGGCTCAAGTCCTTGTTTGCTGGACTCCAGAGTCCAGGGCTCTTAAAATCTGCGCTTCCTATATGGCCATTCTTGGTCTCTGGAAGCCCTTCCCCTCTCTAAAACACGAAAAGAGAGCCCCCCTCTTTCCCATTCATCATATCATTTAATCCCCTCAGCCGTCTTGGAGAAGTGTGTCCTGTAAGCAAAGTCAGAGCTTACAGAATGCAAAGCTAGGACTTGTGTCCCCGTGTCCCTACCCCAATCAGGGGTTTTTCTGCATAGCTCTCATAAAGGCCCCCTGCCCCAGCCTCACTAGGCCCAACCCCCAGGTCGTCCCCTGCACCCACAGCCTGATGAACTCCTCCACTTTGCTGGCCAGCTGTCTGCCCGCCACAGTGATGAAGAGCCGCTGAGCTTAGGAAGGCAGCCTCCGAGCCACACTGTAATGGGCAAACACGTGGCACCTTACTCAGAGCTTGGGGGCTGGCCTCAGAGGCAGATCCTGCCCCGCCATACCTGAAGGGTGACGCCCCCCACCCCTCAAGAGTCGGCTGTCTGGGTGAGGATACTTGCGTCCCTGATCCATATGCCTAGCAGCCCGCTGTACTCACCAGGGCATCCCACAAACCCTCAGGCCCACTGGACCAATTGGCAAAATGCCCTCCCCCTCTGGATCCAGGCCACAGCTAAACTCCATGCTGAGGCGGACCCCTCTCCCTGGTGTCTCCTGAGCCTCTGGCCTCCCACCCATTGAGAGATAACTCTGGTGACCGGGCTGCTGGGACATCTTGTCCCACTGCCCCCAGTTAGGCCATGTTCCCAAGACCGGTTGGCACCATGGCCCATATCTACTGCTCAACCCATGAGAAGCCAGTTGAGTATTTCTGGGCCAGGAAGAGGGAGTCATGCTGCTGAGGGGAGGAGGTGTGGGTTCTTTCGGTGATTCTCTCTCCCATTCCTGCCAAATGACAATGGCAATTACACAGTAACACCACCTCCTGGGAGTCTAGCCCTTGAAAACTCCTGACCTGTGTTTGTTAAAACCTGAAGCTCCTAGAGGGAAGGCCCAGCTCTGGTTTATTTCTGTGCCCCCAGCATCCAGTCCAGGCTGCTCAGTGGAAAGGCCCCCACAAAGATGGCGATGAACCCAAGTGTCAGGAATAGGAGGTGGGGGTCAGGCCTGTGCCACTCGGTGGCCGTTGAGTGAATGAGTGAATGCAGGTGTTAGTTTCACATTTCCCCAGTGATGTGTTGGTATATTACAGCTGAGAAAACTGAAGTCCAGGAAAATCAAGGGCCAACTTCAAAGTCAACAGCAAGATGTAGAGACAAATCTAGAGGCCCAAGGACAATGCACCCTGCCGGGACTTCACTGGGCGTCGGCAGCCTTGGTCAGGGGTCCTCGCCTGCTTTGAAGAATGCTACATAGAAGGGAGCAGAGGAGAAATGGACAAACTGAAAGATGAAGACTTTGGAAGCGGGGCAATCTTCATGATGGGTCTGGGTTCTATGCATCTCTGGGCAAAGGGCAGAGCTGGTCAGAGTCCTATTGCATGTAAGGGGGCAGGCCCAGCCCATTGGGTCAGCTCATTTGCTTCTGTCCACAATCCACCTTCCCCTAAGGCCAGCCATGCCCGTTGGCCACTTCGTTTGAGGATGACTGAGCAGGCTGCAGGATCTGAGATGTGGGGAGTCCTGCATCCCAACTAATGCCAGGACACCCCTGTGACACCCTGCCCTTACTCACCCCACCTGGTGAGCTGCTTAGCCAGCGAGGTAGACCTGGCCCAGGAGGAGGAGGAGGACCAGACTGAGCTCAGTTGCTGATGTTGGCAACGCTGCCAGCCCAGGCAGAGTGATGGCCATCACCCTGAGCCAGGCCATGTGGAGGGGCAGAAAGAATCTGAAGATGTCCACCTTGTGCCTGGAGTCTGGGACAGTGGCCCACACTCCAATGCTCCAAGAGGCACTCACTTGGGCCATGAGCACAGCGTTGCCCATGTGGAACATTTCCGTGCTGATGATCTCACGGTAAGTGATGACAGACACTAGGAAAATCATCACTACACAGAGCTAGGGCCAGCAGGGAGCGCTATCAGAGCTGGAAGGCAGGTCCACCAGGGCCCCAGCCCACCCTGGAGGGGACCATCCTTCCAGAGCAAGGACCCAATATCCCCTCATCATAAGCATGGATACAGAGCTGGTGAGTTGGCCACGAAGACGGGTGTGGGATGGGGAGTAGGGCCCCTTCAGGCCCGTCATGGGGTTCTGGGCCATCTGCAGGGCCAAGGTGGCAAACTCCAGATGGGGGCTCTCCTGCCAGAGGGGGCAACAGAAATGTGCATTCCATGGCCCAAGCGGCTGGGTGTCATGGCCATGCTTCCTGCTGTTTCCTGTTTGCACAGGAGTCTCTGGGAGTGTGGGAAAGATGTCTCACTCCTTTTTGTTTCTGCAGGGCCTTTTTCCCTAGGGTCTGGCTGAGAGCCTGTGGATGGATAGATGGGTGAGAAGACAGAGAAGTAAACAACGAATGGCTGCGCGTGTGGGAGACGCTGGCTGGTCTGAAGGGTGGGTGGGCAGCAGGTAGACAGGTGGGCAGGCAAACTAGACAGGTAAGCAGCTGGCACGGCTCTGTGAGTGAGTGTGCAGGGGGTGGGTAGATGAACAGATGGGTGGGTGAGTAGATAAGGTCTTCGCTTACTCAATAACTATCTTTAAAAGGTTGATTTTATTTACGAACTTAATTTTTGGCCGCATTGGTCCTTCATTGTTGTGTGTGAGCTTTATCTAGTTGCTGCAGCTGGGGCTGCTCTTCACTGCAGTGGGCGGGCGGCTCGGCTCGTGGCGGTGGCGGTGGCTCCGCCTGCTGTGGGGCGTGGCTCCAGGCACACGACTCTGTAGTTGTGGCGCTGGACTCCGTAGTTCTGCCTTCCGGGCTGTAGAGCACAGGCTCAATAGCTGTAGCGCGTGGGCTTAGCTTCTCCGCAGCACGTGGGGTCTTCCTGGATCAGGGGTCGAACCCGTGTCTTCTGCATTGGCTGGCCTCCAGTGCTTAACCTAACCAAACCTTACATCCTCCTGATGTCAGGGGAGGGTGGAAAAGTGACCCAGGCAAACTGTTGGGAAGAGCCAGCTATGTATCCTTTGACTCCAAAGTTCCCAGCATGGCTTGTGGCCTCTGAGTGCAGCAGGGAGCAGACTTCTGGGCCTGCAGGGCGGAGCTGGGCATCACCTCCTCTCCCTGAAGTCACTGCAGTCTCCCGGGGTGGGGGCGGGGCAGTTGGTGCTTTTGTGCTTCCGGTGCACCAGGAAAGCCATGGCCCAGAAAGGCAGGAAGTGCTAAGAACGCAGTTCCAGGATGGACAAAGAGCCCCGCTGCAAAGAAGGGAGAGAGGGCATGCTGCAGGGCACGGCCGAGCCCAGTGCTGGGCCCCAAACCCCTTCCCTTCCTCTCTTCCCTGACTCACCTTGGCCATGGGGCAGACCTTGGAAATATTCCATGTGGCACAATCTCACAGAGTGGGCATATGAGGAAGGAACCCCTTGCAGCACGGATGTCCTCCCTGTGAGCAAAGGGCACCCATCCTGGGAGGGTCTATCCTCAACCAGTCATTGCTCCCAGCCCACAAAGCCCATCCCCACCCCACCCCTGAGCGCTCCCAGTCACATGGTACGTTGGTACCGTGGCAACTAGGGAAGAGATGAAGACCGGGTGCCCAGCAGAACACCGGGCAACAGCAAGGCTGTGCAGAAAGCTGCAGGGGTGACAGCACGCGAGCCTCTGTCTCTGTGCTCAAGCCCAGCTCCCAGCTGTCACCCCCACACAGATGTCCCGGCCGGGCAAAGCAGACAGTCACCTTCTCCCCTGTCTGTGCCATCATCCCCAGTGACCCAAGATGAGTACAGCAACTGTCAAGGGTTGAGACCTGTACCAGGCACCTGGTACCCAGCAAATCGCAGAGGCCCAGAGGGAGGAAAGTTCCAGAAAGTTCCAGCCTGCAGGGAAGTTCCAGAATTCTCTCCTGATGCCCCTGCGGTGGAAGAAAGCTGAGTTTGTGCCATCTCTACATTGCGCAGTGGGTGGGCGACAGTACAGACTGCCTGGGCCAGCAGACAGGCAGTGCCCACCTCTGCGACTTTCTGTATCCCATAGGCTGTTCAACACCAGGATCTCTGCCACCTGCCAGAAACAATTCTGCCATCAACTCCGCCCCCTTAAGGTCTCAGGCGGACCCTCCCCAGGCAGTTGACTCACTACTTGGTGCCGCTGGAGAAACGGGGGTCGTGGGAAGCTCTGCCCAGGAATCTGTGCCCAGAGCAGGGGCCGAAGCTGAAGCCTCCGCCGAATGCGAGGCCTAACATAAGGCACCGCAGTTTCTAGGCCGGGAACAGAGGGACAAACTGTGCCAGCTGCTGAAACCGCAGAGCCCTTCTCCCGACCAAGTTCAGCCTGGGCCGGTGTGTTCCCGCCAGACGAGCACCTGAGGGGGCTGAACGCGCGGGATCGGGGGCGTTAGGGCACCGCCGGGGCCTCAGGCTGCGGACAGGACAAGCCTGAAACCTAAAGTGAGTCAAGCAGTTGTCTCCCTGGCAAACCCAGGAGGAGCACAAGAGCCTGGATCTGGCTAAAGCCCTTCCCCGCTGTAGGAGGCCCCGCCCGGAGAGCGCGGAACGGGACGTGCACGCGCCGCTGCAGGGGTGGCTCAGGCGCAGGCGCTGCTGTCGCTCTGCAGACTCGTCTGGGTCCGGCTGGGGGGGCCTGAGGGGCCCGGCAGGGACTCCACTACCAGGGAGGACCCCGCCCCGGCCCACCCCTCCCAACTCCACCACGCGCGCAGGCTCAGTTCCACTGCGTAGACCGCCGGCTGCTCCCACGGCGCGCAGCTCGGTGAAGCGCACTGCGCGCGCCGCGCTCCGCTGGACTGCACTCCTTGAGGGGCCGGAATCTCCGGATGGCCCAGGGCCCGGAGCCCCGCCTGTCATGATGCCTCCTGGGATGGACAGATCTCCTTCCGCGCCAGGGCCCTTGTTCAGTTGCTCACTCGTGTCCGACTCTTTGCGACCCCAAGGACTGCATGCAGCACACCAGGCTTCCCTGTCCATCACTGTCTCCCGGAGCTTGCTCAGACTCATGTCCATTGAGTCGGTGATGCCATCCAACCATCTCATCCTCTGTCAACCCCTTCTCCTCCTGTCTTCAGTCTTTCCCAGCATCAGGGTCTTTTCCAATGAGTCAGTTCTTCGCATCAGGTGGCTTAAGTATTGGAGCTTCAGCTTCAGCATCATCCCTTCTAATGAATGAATATTCAGAACTGATTTCCTTTAGGATTGACTGGTTTAATCTCCTTGCAGTCCAAGGGACTCTCAAGAATCTTCTCCAACACAGTTCAGAAGCATCAATTCTTCCACGCTCAACTTTCTCTATGGTCCAACTCTCACATCCATACACGACTACTGGGAAAACCATAGCTATGACTAGACGGACCTATGTCAGCAAAGTAATGTCTCTGCTATTTAATATGCTGTCTAGATTGGTCATAGCTTTTCTTCCAAGGAGCAAGCATTGTTTACTTTCATGGCTGTGGTCACTGTCCGCAGTGATTTTGGAGCCCAAACCGCCTTCAAAAATCGCTTTGACTTGCGTTTCCTCGTTTGAAATTCAAACGAGGGGGGACTAGCACCCTCACTTTAGAACGTGGATATGAACGCTGAGTAGGCCGTCACAGTAGTGGCTGCCTGTTCCCATTGGTTGGGCTCCTCCAGTGTGCCCACTGGGGCGGAGCGCTTTACACACACGCCCATTTAACCATCACAGCCCCTCTATGGGGCCGACACTAAGGTAAAGCCCATTTTACAGATGAGGTGCTTAAGTCCCTTGCACATGTCAGAGGGCTCGTTAGGGGAGTCCACGCACCCGTCCCCGCGGCGCCCACCTCCTCCAGGAGCCCGGCCGGGCGCAGTTTGTGCTAGAACTTACCAGCGCCGCTGCAGGAGTCGCTGCCACTCGGAGGGCCGCGGGGATCGCGGCTTCTACCACACGAGTGCGCAGTCCCTCCCATCACTGCGGCAGGAGGGCGGTTAGGGACGGGGTGCCCCACCTTATCCCCACTCCACCCTGGGCGGAGACCTGGGGGCTGCATTTATCAGTCCCCCTAAGGCCCAAATTAAGCATGAAGATGGGTCAGCAGGTAAAGAATCCGACTGCAGGGCAGAAGACACAGGAGACACGGGTTTGATTCCTGTGTCGGGAAGATCTTCTGGAGAAGGAAATGGCAACCCACTCCAGTACTTTTGCCTGGAAAATTCCATGGACAGAGGAGCCTGGTAGGCTACAATCCACAGGGCTGCAAAGAGTCAGACACGACCAAGCGACTAAGCACGATCAAGGCCCAAATTAAAGGAAATAGTTTGTGCCCACAAGACTGACAGGGGCTAGTTAGAAGGAGGAACTCATTGCAAGAAAAGGGGAGGATTCCTCGAGGAGGTAAGACCTCCCTTACCTCTTGGCTACTCCCACTGCTCGGGGGAAGCGGGTAAGAGTCCTGCCTGGCCCCAGCCTCACGGATTTTGACCATCCAGTCCTGGATAAAAAGCTGCCGCTGGAGTCCGGCACAAATGCTGCTGGGGAGGTGCAGCGCTCCGGGTCCCCTGGGTCCTTGTCCTCTGAGCTGTCACCGTCCCTGGCACAACAGGATCGGTGGGGGGAGAGGACCCCGGGGCAGGAGCAGGGCTGGAAGCTCCCCTACAACGCATCTGGGCCTCCTCCGCCCAGCAGCCCCTGCTACCGGCTGAAGGTGAAGCGCCTTCGGGGCCCCTTCTGCGTCTCCTCCGCTTGCTGTCCCTCCCCAGAAATGTCACCACCACATAAGGAACAACGCTGACAAAGAGCAGCCAACACTTGCTGGGCCCTGCGTTCAGGGCCTGGCCCAGCGTTTTACCTGCATTTACTTGTTGCAACTCAGAGGTTAAGTGAGGGGGAGCTATTGTTTTCTCCATTTTACAGATGAACACAGAAGAGTAAAGTGAACAATTCAAAGTCACCGTTTTCACCTTCCTTCTGGGTCACCATCCCAAGCCTCTGTCAGCCTTCTTTGCTCCTAGGAACCACACCTTCCATCTAGAATAGAACTGAACACCAGCTCTCACCTTCACCTTGCCCCCACTGTCCCAGCCTCTGGGTCTGAGGTCACAGGGAGGGAGGGGTCCCCCTAAAACCCCCTTGCATGCACGCCTGCCAAATCCCTTCAGTCGTATCTGACTCTTTGCGATCCCACCGACTGCAGCCCACCAGGCTCCTCTGTCCATGGGATTCTCCAGTCAAGAGTACTGGAGGGGGTGCCATGCCCTCCTCCAGGGGATCTTCCCCACCCAGGGATGGAACCCTCATCTCTTAGGTCTCCTGCATTGGCAGGAGGGTACCACTAGCCCCACCCTACCCCCAGTTTGGACTCTGGCGATTTGCCTCCGCATACAACTCTAACTTGTCATGGGCCTTGAATGCCATGCCTCCCTCTGGGCACTGCGCCCCCCCAGTCTGTTCCATGTCAAGGGGAGGAAGATGGGGGTGGGGTGGGGTCACAGCTTCCACCAGAGTGCCCAGGGGTTAAGGAGACCCAGGGCAGGACCCAGAAGCCACCCATCTGGACTCACCCGTGACTCTGGAGGCCTGCCCGGCAGACTCTGCGGGTCTGGCCCCCTCCTCCCCTTACTCACCCCAGGACCAAGCCCCTTGCCGGGGGCTCCACGTTGTCTACAAGGCCAGGCTTGGCTGGCAGCCAGGGAGGCACAGTGTTGTATTCTCCCTCCTGCAGGCAGCCCAGGCTTCTGGCTGGAAGAGCAGAACCAGGTGGGATCCTGAGGAGCAGGACCCAGCAGACACCACTGGAGGGTGGGGGACAGTCCGGGGGGAAGGGGCACAGCTAAGAGCATCAGGGCGGCTCTGCAGCCTCGGAGGAACGCCTAACTCAGCATCCCACCCTTAGTCCACTGGACTTCTGTAACAAACCCACAAACTAGCTGGCTTATAAACAACAGAAATGTATTTCGCACTGGAGGCTGGGAGTCCAAGAGCAAGGCATCGCCACCATCCAGCTCTGCAGAGGGCCCTCCGCCTTGTCCAGTCAGCACTTTTTCTCTGTGTCCTTAGACACTGGAAGAGCCTAGGGGGCTCTGTGCAGTCTCTTTTGTAATAGCACTAATCCCATTCATGAGGGCTCTGTCCTTACGACCAAAAAGTGAAAGTGAAAGTCACTCAGTCGTGTCTGACTCTTTGTGACCCCATGGACACACCTGTCCTCTGTCCATGGGATTCTCCAGGTAAGAACACTGGAGTGGGTAGCCTATCCCTTCTCCAGGGGATCTTCCTGACCCGGGGATCGAAGCTGGGTCTCCTGCATTGCAGGCAGATTCTTTACCACCTGGGTCACCAGGGAAGCCCCCTCATGACCAAATCCCCTCTCAAAAGCCCCTAACACCATCACACTGTGGATTAGGACTTCAGTGTATAAATTTGGGGGGGCATAACCATTCATGCCATTCATGATGGCATCATTGAGTCAATGGGCATGAGCTTGAGCAACTCCGGGAGATGGTGAAGGACAGGGAATCCTGGCGACTCTTGGAGGTCGCAAAGAGTTGGACACGACTGAGTAACTGAACAACAAACCATTCAGTTCAGAGCATTCCCCATCTCCAGGGAAGGGGGCTGGGGAGGGAAGAGGAGTGGTCTGGGGGTCTTGACAAACAGCACCAGGGTGGGCTGCAGCACATAGACACCCCCATCCCAGCCCTGGAGAGAGCAGTGCCTCCTCCCACCAGCTGCCTGCCAGAACCCTCGTGTCTGCGGGCTCAGGGCCCTGAGGGGCAGACACGACCACACTCTTCCCGAGGTTCCCTGTAGTCAGGGCTCAGCCCTGAGCTAGCCTAGGGCACCACCCTTCCCTCAGGCTGCCGCAGGGCCCACAGAAGGAGCAACAGGATATCTGGCTTTGCGCTGTTGTGAGGTTTAACCTAATGTTGGAATTTCTGGCACCAAAATGGGGAAGTCACCTGGGGTGGGTTGCCATTTCCTAGTCCAGGGGAATCTTCCTGACCCAGGGATCAAACCTTCGTCTCTTGCATATCCTGCACCAGCAGGCAGATTCACAAATACTCCAGCGGCACGGGGGCTGGGCTTGGAGGAGCTGAGAGAGCAGCTGGCCTGCTCAAGTCCCAGCCCTGCTGTGGTCTCCGCTTTGTTCTTACGGAGAGAGATGGGAATTGTCAACTCTCTGACTGGACCAGTGCTAGCCAGCGCCCTGACCCACCATGGGGAGGATCAGAGTTACTTCTCCAGAGCAGCCTCTGCTCTTGGTTGAGCTGGTGCCCACGAAGGATGCTGAAGAGATAACCAGCTGGGATACAGGGTAGCCGCTGCCCCCATCATGGGCATCCTTGGCTGCAAGGTCACATTCACGTCCTGAGGCCACCTTCGCGGGGTCCTCCCTTGCACTGCCTGGTGGGTAAAGTCTACTGGAGCCAAGAACACAGAGAAGTGGGCCACAGCAGGGCTGAAGGCCGCAGGGGACACGCTGTGACCCAAGAGCGGGCATCAGCCTGTGGGCTGTGCAGGCTGTAAGGCTTGGGTCCTGCCTGGGGACATTCCTGCCCTGGGGCATGGGATAAGTTCTGGTCTCAGCTCTGAAGCTGAGTCAGGGGTAAGAAGGTGCTAAAATACGCGTTAGGGCCTGGGAAGTGTTGACAAGCCTGCAGGCAGTGCCCAGGGTGGACAGACTGGCAAGCAGTGCCGGGCAGGCCACCAGGGTGCTTAGGGGCCTGCTGTGTGCCAGGGGGAGAGGGGGCAGCATCTAGCGAGGTGTGTGTGGGCCTGTGAGTCCACGCGGTCCGGGTGGCCATGCCTGTGAGTGTGCAGTGTGCAGAGCGGCCCTCTGGAGAGCGGCCTCTGAGGGTCCGCGGGCTGCCTGGCCATCCAGCGCCCTTCCAGCTGGGTCAGACTCAGGCCAGCCCTGGGCCATGGGGCCCATCTATGGACCCATCAGGGAGAGAAATTCTAAAGGCCGGCTTGTAGGCACTTGCCCCCTGCCCCCTACCCCCTACCGCGAACTTGAGCCTGCATTCTCGTCTCTGGCTAACGCAGGGGATGCAGGTTTGATCTCGGGTCAGGGAACTGAGAGCCCACCTGCCGCAGGGCATCAACCCGCACACCGCAGAGAAGTCCGCAGGCCACGGTGAAGACCCAGTGCAGCCAGAACGAAAAGGCACGAGAGCGGAGCTTGAGGACACACGGGTGGACTCCATTTCCCAGCATCCCCGCGTCTCTCCGAGGCCATGTGACTAGGTTTCAGCCAATGAACGGCGGGCCGGAATGAGGCACGCGGCTGCGCCAGCCCTAGGTCAGGCACAGAGGCCTGCCCGGCAACCTCCCACCGCGCGCGCTCCCCTTCTGCTGACAGGGTACTGATGGCCCAGGACAAACCGGGAGGAAGCTCAGCGAGGAGCTCAGGCCCGGATCTCTGAATGCGTGTTCGGAGCGGGCCCCACACCCACCTCCCCTCCACGGGAGGTGAGACACAGGAAGGAGGAAACACCTGTGAAGCGAAGCCACCGAGAGCGCAGGGTTTATCTGGGACAGCAGACGGTGTCACCTCAACTAACACCGGCTCCCGACTGAAGGCGCTTGAGATCCGGGGCCCAGCTGAGGCACCCGCTCCCCAGTCACCCTCTGAGACGCTGCAGGCGGGGCTGGAGGAGACACTTGCGCCCTCGGGCCCTGCGCGTACAGGGCCTCAGTTTTCAGAAGTCCGGCGCCCGGGGCGACAGAGGAGGCCGGGGGGCACCCAGAGGCCCTCAGACCGCTGCCCTGAAGGGCCGTGTGTCCGCCTCCCTGCGCTGAGCTCCACGAAGAAAGGGCCTTCCCAGGCCTCCACCCTCCCTGACAGGCCCCGTGGCCCGTCCTGGGGGGAAATCCGCATTTCTGCCCCAGCGCGGGGCCCAGGTCCTGCTCCGGGTCACCCGCGGGTGGGGAGTGCCCGCTCACGAGCCCACCACCCCTGGGCCGGGACAGGCCTCTGGGGCGGGGAGCAGGCCAGCTGCCACCTGGTCCTGGTGCCACAGCTGCTCCGCCAGGCCGTTGAGCACGTGGGCGACGTCGGCCAGCCCGGCCCGGCCGTCCAGCGTGCGTCCGTCCGCCAGCCGCCGCCCCGGCACGCTCTTCACCCGCAGCAGGGGCAGTGGCCAGGCCTGCCGGAAGGCCGCGAGGTCCCGCTCGGGCACGTCCGTGTGCACGTACTGGTCGAATCTGGAGGCGGGTCAAGGAGCCTGTCTGTGAAACCCTCTGCTTCCCCGTCAAAGCCAGCCTCCTCCCGGTCCCTCGTCCCCCGCACCCCGGTCTGCGGGAGGCCCTGGTGCAGCCTCTAGGGAGCCCGCGGGGCCGGACCCCACCGCGCGGCACAGGCAGGCCGCCGGACCCCCGCTCCGCGCCTCGCCAAACGTGGCCTCTTAACAGTGCTGGGGCTCCCGGAGGATACTTGGAGCCGATGACCATCCTGACCACGCCAGGGGCCTCGCCGGCTACTCGCGCCAGCTGTCCAGGGAGGTCTTCAAAGGAGGCCCGGTCAGTGAAGGAGAAGAGGAAGAGGAACGCGTCTGCGTTCTCCTTGCAAGCCTGGGGACGGGGTGGCCGGTGAGAGGCTGCTGCGAGGTCGTCACCTTGGGACCAGAAGCTGTCGGCCCCGAGAAGTCTTCCCACCGCCCGTCCGATCACAGCCCGGGAGAATGAGGCCCGGCTTGGCAGCGGCTGCTCCCGGGGCTGGGCCAGCGTCCTCGGGCCCTCGCGCCGGCGCCTGCAGACCGCGCAGGCCCCGCTCAGACGCCCCGCCCCCAGACCCCAGGCCCACCTGCCCGCTCACCGGCAGCATGTGTTCGAACTTTTTGAGCGCAGACTCCCCGCAGTCCCAGAACTCGAAGCGGAACATGACGACGCGGTCGCTGGCCTGCAGCTTGGCAGGCCAAAACACCACAGTGGTCTGGATGCCTGGGGGGCCGGGTGGGTCCCGCGGCACGGGAGAGGCAGCGGCGGAGGGGAGGAGGGGGCCGGGAAGAAAGTCCTCAGTCTGACGGGGAAGGCACAGTCCCTGACGGGAGAATTCCTGCCCCAGGAGCCTCCAGCCTACCAGGGAGATGCAGCCCTAGCCATAACCGTGACGAAGCACTGCATCGGCCAAAAAGTTCGTTTGGGGGCTTCCCCGGTAGCTCAGCTGGTTAAAAAAAAAATCCGCCTGCA
Source organism: Bos mutus (assembly GCF_027580195.1). Lineage (NCBI taxonomy): Eukaryota > Metazoa > Chordata > Mammalia > Artiodactyla > Bovidae > Bos > Bos mutus. The sequence goes on from NC_091618.1 coordinate 251,545, forward strand.
ATGCAGGAGACCATGGTTCGATTCCTGGGTTGGGAAGATCCCCTGGAGAAGGGATAGGTTACCCACTCATATATTCTTGGGTTTCCCTTGTGGCTCAGCTGGTAAAGAATCTGCCTGCAATGTGGGAGACCTGGGTTCGATCCCTAGGTTGGGAAGATCCCCTGGAGAAGGGAATGGATACCCACTCCAGTATTCTGACATGGACTATACAGTCCATGGGGTCTCAAAGAGTCTGACATGACCGAGCAGCTTTCATTTGCCATAAGGAGGTGCAGAAAAATTCAAACGAACTTTGTGGCCAGCCCAATAGTTTCCCTCTTATGCACATGCATGCTAAGTCACTGCGGTCATGCCGGACTCTGCAACCCTATAAACTGTAGCCTGCCAAGCTCCTCTGTCCATGGGATTCTCCAGGCAAGAATAGTGGAGTAGGTTGCCATGCCCTCCTCCAGGGGATCTTCCCACCCCAGGGATCGAACCCAGGTCTCCCGCATTGCAGGCAGACTCTTTACTGTCTGAGCTGCAGGGGAAGCCCGCTCTAGTACTGACCCCACTACAGTCCGAAGGGGTTGGACAGAGGCGCTTGTGTAGGCTCAGAGGGGTGAGTGGCTTTCTGGGGTTGCAGAGTAACAGGTGGGGCTGGTTACAGATTCCAGCTCATGTGGTCCAGGGCGAGTCTTTTCTCCACCCCAGGGAAGGCCTCCTAGGAGGGACTCACCAGTGGTCTCGTGGTGCACCACGGGCACCTCCAGGCCAGCCAGCTTGGCCACCAGCGCTGTCTTGCCCACGCCACTCTTCCCAGACACGAAGATCTTGTAGCTGGCAGTGTCGATGGCCACAGGCGGGGGAAGCACTGGTCGCTCGAGCAGCCCTGAGGCAAGGCGGGAGCCAAGTGGGGTCAGGGGGCCAACCTGGGGCTTTTTTGGTGCCAACCAGCCCTTCTCTATACAGTCCCCGTGACAGAGGCTTGCCATACAAGCAGCATCCCCGGAGGAGAAGTTCTGCTGGAACCCCAGTGCTCCCTGAACCAGGCCAGTGCCTACTCCAAATAACACTTTTTTTTTTTTTAAAGTTCGATGCATGAGGTGCTTTTTGTTATTTTTTGCTGCACCACAAGGCTTGTGGGATCTTAATTCCCCTACCAGAGGTTAAAAGCAGGCCCCTGCAGTGAAAGAACTGAGTCCTAACCACTGGACCACCAGGGAATTCCCTGAGATGGTTTTCATTAACACTATTATCACATATCGTACATATCACATATAGGTGAAAGCAAGGTTTTCCTAATTCTTTCCTCAATGGAGAAATAGCAGCAAAAGTATTCTTAAGTATTGCAAATAAGCTCCTTAGAATCAATACTGTCAGATCTTTATGAATGTTTTAAATTAGTTAACGAATTTAGTGTTTCTTTCTTTTTGCCAAGCTGTGTAATTTGCAGGATCTTAGTTCAGTCCCTCACCAGGGGTTGAACCTGGCCCACAGCAGTGAAAGCGCTGAGCTCTAACCACTGGGAAGCCCTGAGTGTTTTTAATTTAAAACTTGCAACAAAAAAAGTATAAACTATCAGACATCATAGTGTAGGACCTGGGAGTCTTAAAGTGTGGGCTGCCCTCTCACTCTCTGGTCTCAAGCATTCTGGCAGTTTGTGTCTCCGGGCCAAAGCTGGATTCAGTTAGGGTTAGAGTTAGGGTTAGTGCAGTCCATGCCAGGCCCCTCTGCGGGCCTGTCAGCTGGATGAATTAACTTCCTCCTGGGGAACAAGGGCGTCTTATTCTGGAGACAGCAGGATATGGAAGAGGCTTGTGTTTACTCACTAGGGGAGCTGGGACAAGTCTGCAGTCCTACTGAGAAGGTTAAATTGGTGTCCAGGGTGCAAAGTGGCCAGCAGAGGGCCTGGGCCGGCCGAGGCCTCAGTCAGCAGCCTCTCTGGTGATGGGGGTTCCTGGCAGTGTTTTGACTGTTTCCATGTTCCTGGCTCTGATGATGGAATTAGATCTAAGGAGATTTGGGGGTGGGGGCCCCAGGATGGGGCTTCTAAGGTTCCCAAGGATGGGGAGAGGGGTGGAGCCGGCCCTCAGTGCCCTCTCTGCCCCCGCCCCTCCCCCAGGTGACCCCCAGGAACAGACAAGGAAGGGTCCCCCTCGCCCCCTCCCCTGCCCCGCCCCCTCCCCCAGGTGAGCCCCCCCCACCCCACCCCGACCTGGGACAGGCAGCAGAGGGGGCGCTCACCAAACACCCGCCGGCGGCTCTTGCGCAGGATGCAGGCCAGGTACTCCTTGCCCTGGGCGCTCTCGTGCCAGTCTGGGACAATCACCGAGCCCGGGGCGGCCGGCCCGGCCATGGCTGGGCACCCTGACGCGGAGGGAAGGCGGAAAGCCGGGCACGGGGTACGGAGAGGGAAGCTGGGTCTGTGGCCTTCACCTGCCCCCGGGCTCCTCCCTGGAGCCCCCCGCCCCCCGGAGGACGGGGCGATCGTGAAGCTCCAGCTTCTTACTGTTCCGATTGAGGCTTCTAGCCTCCAAGCCCCCTTGCAGTACCCCGGCTCCCTCTCATCGCGCCGACCGCGCAAGACGGTCACCCCATCGCCGCCCCAGGCGGTGTTCGCACGGCCCCCGAGCCGCTTGTCACCTCCGGGGAGGTCACACGGCCTTGCTTCTCCTCCGCCTCCTCGATCTCAACTCCGGGGGCCACCAGCGCTCACATCGGCGGCCCCCGCGGGGACCAGGTGGAGCTCGCTTTGAAGGCCTGCCCCGCGTCCGGCCGCCCAGGGCCGGCGCTCGAGGCGCATGCGCGGAGTCTGTCGTCATGGAGACGCGGGGCGGGGTGGGCCGCGGGGCGGGGCAGGTCTGTCTGTCTCTGCGGCCGCGTGGGCTCCGTAGCTGGGTCTGGCCTTCTCCATTGCTCTGTCCCATCCCCAGTCTTCCTTGCAAAATTTGACCAAATCCCCCTTCTGCCTCTTTGCGCCTCAGTTTCCTCTTCTATAAAGTGGAGGTAAAATGCTATTACTTCCTAGGATTCTTTACAACAGTGACGAGTCCTTAGCAGTGTTCAGTATGTTTACTTATTATTGTTGTAATAGTATCATTATTATTGATCTCGCTCGGCAGGAACTAGACATGAATTAAACACCTGTGGCTTCACCGATGGGGAAACTGCTGCTGAGAGTGGTCAAGGGACTTGCTCAAGGCCTTAAAAATGAGTCTGATTGATTTCTTGATTGATTGATTGATGTCACTTATTCAACAAATAATTACCGAGCGCCTGTTTTATGCCTGGTTTGTTGTAGCTGCTGGGAATGCAATGGCCACGAGAGGTCCCTGCCCTCCTGGAGCTGACATTCCATTCAGGGGCTGTGAGCCCCTCCCCAGTGTCCCCACACTGGGCACCAGGCCTGTCACCCAGACGGGTGCTCAGTAAATGCACTTAGCTGGACAGTGTGCAAAATAGCTCATTACTGAAAAGTTGTCTACTACACTTTTTACCAGTACCTTCTTGCCGTGCCTTCAAGTAGGGCAAATCACTGTTTTGTAAATTCTATGAATTAGCCTTCCCAGGTGGCTCAGCAGTAAAGAGTCCACCTGCCTGCAATGCAAGAGGATCAGGTTCAATCCCTGGGTCAGGAAGGTCCCTGAAAAAGGAAATGGCAGCCCACTCCAGTGTTCTTGCCTGGAAAATCCTGTGGACAGAGGAGTCTGCTGACCACATTCCTCGGGGCCGCAAAGAGCACACGCGCTATGATTAACCTTCATTGGAGGCCGACTAACTGCCAGCCGGCGGGGGCTTTAGAGAGGTCAGTTATTACCTCCATAAACAAATTTGTGTAGGAAATACTATTGCCCTTCTTTTATTTTACAGATGAGGAAACTCAGAGGCAATGGGATTATCTGAAGTCACACCACATAGGTGGTCAGTGGGAAAACTAGACTCAGAATCCAGGGTGCCTGGACTCTGACGGACGTGTCTGGTCTGCCGCAGTGGCTCTTGTGTTTGTTTTTTTTCATTATTTACTTATTTATTCGACTGCACCAGGTCTTCACTGAAGCATGTGAGATCTAGTTCCCTGACCAGGGATCGAACCCAGGGCCCCTGCATTGAGAGCACAGTCTTAGCCACTGGACCACCAGGAAGTCCCTGGGTCTTGTGTTTTTAAAACTTTGATCCCGGTCCCTAGGAGGGACATGTCTAGCAAAGCTGAACGCAGACAGAGGGCCATGAGCCCACAAATCACTGAAGCCGGTTCTCAGGCCCTGGGGGGGAGTGGGGTCAGGATGTGTAAGCCGGGGCATTTGCCTTAAACTTGCTTACACCGCACTGGAAATACACGCTCGTAACCACCCCTGCAGGGCTCCGCAGCTGGAAACCACAGTCTGTGCTCCTGGGTCGCTCGGTTCCCCATCCCACAGGTCCTAGCGTCTGCGTGGCGTCTTCACAGTGGACCAGGGGAGCCTCAGTCACGAGACTAAGACCTGATGTACGTCTAGGCTTCTGGACTTCGCAGCCAGCCCTGCCCTGGCTTGGCTTGTGGAGGGCTCAGGAACAGTGAGGAAACAACTTAGCCATGTGAGCTGGCTAGTTAACCTGGAGGCCAGATACGATGTGCGGTCCTCCTGGGCTCAGACAGGGAGGCTGGAGGTCGGAGGGGCTCGTGGCCAGAGGGTTGGGGGGATCAGTCTTCACGGCCTCAGGAGCTCATGGAGAGGACACTGCAGCAAGCTGAATCAGGAGCCTGTGCAAAATGCAGATTCTCGGGCCCTGACCCCCAGAGAGTCTGCTTCCGGGGGTTGGGCGGGTCTGTGAGCCTGCACGTTTAACAAGAACGCTGGGCAGTTGGAAGCCGGACTCTGCGTCAGTCTGCTTGGGCACTACAGGCTGGGTGGTGTACACAGCACAAACTCTCCAAGCTCTCTGGCAGCTCGCAGTCCAGAATCAAGGCGCCAGCAGGGCTGTCTGGTGAGGATGTTCCTCCTGGTTTGCAGGCAGCTGCCTCCTTCCTCCCTGCGTCCTCACGAGCCCTCTTCTGTTCATACACACCCTTGGCGTCTCCTCCTTTTTGTAAGGACATTAGTAATATCGGATTAAGGCCCCACCCTTATGACCCCATTTAACCTTTCTTGCCTCCCCAAAGGCCCAATCTCCAAATAAGTCTGCTTGAGGGGGTAAGGCTTTGACCTATGGTGGGGGTGACACGTTTCAGCCTGGAACAAGGCCCAGGACCTCACTCACACAGTCGCCACTGCTCAGCTCAGGACAGGAACCAGTCACGGTTGGCGCCTGGCCTTTCAGAAGGATGCTCTGCGCACGGTCCAGGGGGTTCCTCTCTCCTGTGCTCCTCTGACCCCTAAACTACGTGTCCCACAAGGGTCTCCTCTTTGAGTCTCAGGTGAAACAGGGAGACACTACCCACTTAAAGGCCCTTCCAGTGTAGAACCTTCTGATTAATCCACTCATTTCTTCATGGTTTGGACTTCTCCCCAGACTGAGCACCTCCTGGACAAGGCTCCACAGGGGCTCACAAGGAAAGCTTGTCACGGCAGGGCCACGGGGCCACGTGGGCAGCACACAGACCAGGGGCCTGCAGCGCGGGAGGGCGGGGGCGCTGGGCAGCCTCTGCGCCATCGCACTGGCCGTGGTCGCTGCTTCCTTCGGGGCTTCCCGGCTCACCCCCTGGCCCCCGAGTGACCTTTTTGCACATAAATCAGCACTGTCCCACCCACAACTGCAGTCTCCAGTGGTTTTCACTGTGCTCAGAGTAAAATCCAAACTCCGCGTCTTCCAGGCCTTCCGTGACTGACCTGACCACCTCTTGCTTTCACTCCAGCCAGCGCCTTCTTCCCCAGCCTGCTGCACTCAGCAACCCTGGCCTTTTTCTGCTCCCACTGAGGGACTCTGTGTTGCATTTCCCACCCCCTGGAACTCCCTCCACCACCCCAGGGCTTCATGAGGCTGGCTCAGGGGAGCCCTTGCCCAGGTCTCGGGTCGACATCGCCTGCACAGAAGCCCCCCTCTGCCACTCAGGGACTTGCCCGCACATCCCAGCTCACTCTCACATCATTCTTTCTTGATCCTGAAATTTTATTTACTTACTTATTTTTGGCTGTGCTGCGCACAGACTCTCCCTAGTTGCAGCAAGTTGGGGCTGCTCTCCAGATGCGTTTATGAGGCTTTGCTTGTCTGGGCGTGCCGGCTCTGGGTACACGGGCTTCAGTACTTGTGGTGCACGGGCTCAGTTGCTCCGCCACACGTGGGATCCTCCCAGACCAGGGACCAGAACTGTGTCCCCTACATTGGCAGATGGATTCCTAACCACTGAACTGACAGGGTAGTCCCGATCCTGAAATTTTAAAATGTGTTGTCTGTCCCCCTCACCCTGGACATGCGCTAGGATTGGGGCCCTTGCCTTTTCGTTCTGTTATATCCCTGTGCTACCACAAACCGGGTGGCTTAAACAACGGAAAGGCATTTTCTCAGTTCAGGAGGTTAGAAACCTGAGATCGAGGTGTTAACAGGGTCAGTTTCCTGGAGGGCTGAGTGGGAAGGACCCACTCCAGGCCTCTCTCTGGCTTGGCCACCCTCTCCCTGTCATATTCCTTCCCTCTGGGCAAGCCCCTGCTCAGTTTCTCCTTATGATGATACCAGTCCTATTGGATTGGGGTCCACTCTAAATGATCTCACTTTAACCACTTGAGTAAAGATCTTATCTCCAGGACTTTGCTGTGATCCGGGGGTTAAGATTCTGCTCTTTCACTACAGGGGGTGTGGGTTTGATTCCTGATTGGGTATTTTCAACACATGTCAGAGAAGGTAATGGCACCCACTCCAATACTCCTGCCTGGAAAATCCCAGGGACGGAGGAGCCTGGTGGGCTGCCGTCCATGGGGTCACTAGGAGCTGGGACACGACTGAGTGACTTCACTTTCACTTTTCACTTTCATGCATTGGAGAAAGCAATGGCAACCCACTCCAGTGTTCTTGCCTGGAGAATCCCAGGGACGGGGGAGCCTGATGGGCTCCCGTCTATGGGGTCGCACAGAGTCAGACACGACTGAAGCGACTTAGCAGCAGCGGCAATGCATAAAGTTTTTCCAGGGTAGGGGAGACATAATTCAGCGCATAATCATCCCTACTACCTACAATATGTCTGCAATAGAGTAAAAACTTAATAAAAATGTGCTGACTGCCTGCCTATGGCTACAACATGAAGAATGGCTTGCAGAGGGCAAGCCTGGAAGAAGGACCATTAGGAAGCAGGGTGAACATTCTAAGAACGAGTAGAGGATGTGCATTTGTCAAATATTTATGAGCCAAGAGTGGGAAGACAAGAGTGAACGCGGTGCAGCCCCTGCCCTCGCGTGGACCCCCACTCCAGTGAGCAGGGCAGTGGGTGGACAGGACTCTGGCTGGTGGACTTAGTGTCCAGATTCCCTCAACGCTTCCACTTTGGCTGAGCTGGGTGGTGGCCGCTGCGCACCTGGGCTTTCTCTGGCTTCGGCGAGCGGGGCTGCTGGCTGCTGCAGCGCAGGCTTCCCACTGTGGGGGCTTCTGCCACCGGAGCGTGGGTTCGAGGCATGAGGGCTTCAGTGGCTGTGGCCCGTGGGCTCAGTAGTCGTGGAGGGTGCGTTGAGTTGCCCAGCAGGCTGTGGAATCTTAAGTTTCTGGACCAGGGATCGAACCTGTGTCCCCTGTATTGGCAAGCAGATCCTTAACCACTGGATGACCAGGAAGTCCCCCAGATTCCCTTTAAACACTGAATTTGGCCAAATCATCCCCAACAGTTGGGGCTCTTTTTTCCTCACCACGCGATCTTAATTCCACAATCGGGGATCCTACCTGGACCCTGGGCGGTGACAGCGGACAGTCCTAACCACTGGACCACCAGGGAACTCCCCCCAGGAGTTCTTTATCGGCTGAGACATGACGGGCTGGGCGCCAAGGCTTGTGTCCTTGCCCGGGAAAAACCTGTCGTTCCCCGGCTGCAAACCCTCCCGGCCTCCCGCGGGCCTGCCGTCCACACCGCGCCCAATCGGCAAGGCCGCCTGAGCACCCGGCCCTGGCTCAGCGCGCCACACGGGCCTTCCCGCTGTTCCTTGGACTTGTCAAGGTCACGCCCGCCTCAGGTCTGTGTGCCTGCTCTTCTCTCTGCTGGAACACTCTCCGCCCGTCTCCCCGTGGCTTGTTTTTTACATTCAGGTCTCAGCTGAAATGTCACCTCCTCAGAAAGGCCACGCAGATGAGCCCAACACCGTCACACTTTGTCACAGCCCATCTTAATTTTCTTCATGGGATTATCCACTGGAGTCGTCTTGCTTAGTTGTTCCCTTCTCTCCGCCCTCCACCAAACCATGCATTCCACAGGGCAGGACAGGGCCTGGCAGTGCCCCTGACAGAGGGAACTATGCGGGCGTGAGTGCCAAGTCGCTTCAGTGATGACTCTGCGACCCCGTAGACTGCAGCCCGCCAGGCTCCTCTGTCTGTGGGATTCTCTGGGCAAGAAGACTGGAGTGGGTTGCCATGCCCCCCTCCTGGGGGTCTTCCCGACCCAGGGGTCAAGCTCAGGTCTCTCACATCTCCTGCGTCGGCCAGCGGGTTCTTTACCACTAGCGCCACCTGGGAAGCCCAAGACGGGGCTGCAGATCTGCTTAATGCAGGGATCTGTGCTGGCCAGACACCCCGCCCTCCAGATGTCAGCCGCGAGGCCAGTTTTTCTGCGTTTCCCACGGACTCTCTTTGCTGCCCGTCTGGGTTTCTGGGCCTTCAGCTCATCCTCCAGTTCCGCCCCGTCCCCTGTGGTCACACGGGGCCTCTGTGCCTCCCCACAGGCTCCTCCCTCCACAGAGGGAAGACCCTTCCTTCCCGCCCTGCAGTGCTCCCCAGGCCCCCTCTCATCCTTTCTTGTGGACCCGAGGCACGTCATCTGCTCCTCTCCAGGTGGAGCAAGTTCAAATTTTTGCCTCCGCTGATTCACCCATTTCAGAAGCAGGGCTTTGTTTCCTCTGATTCAATTTAATCTGTCTCTGCTCTGCAGATGTTATAGTTCAGCAATTTCCTGGTAAAGTTAAATTCAGTGATTCTTCATTCCTACAGCTTAAACACTTAAGTCTCCTCAAAGCTGTTTCCTTTCATCTCTGCCTCCTCTGGTGCTGGGGTTCACGTTCAGTGGGGGGGGGGGCATTTACCCAAACAGCGAGGAAGCACGGTGGGCGTCCTCTCTGGGCCTCTGTGGCCAGCTGCCATGGCCTCGCCCACGCTGCCCCGCCAGGGGTGTGCTCTCCGCCACCGTGGGTCCTGGGCATGAGCTTCTGTCCCTGCTGCATCCGAGAGGATGGCCTCTGCTCACTCTGCATGGTCCTCGACCCTGCATACCGGCTCCTCTGGACAGGCCAGACCCCTCACAGCTCTTCTGCACCCTTCCTGGGACACAGGGGTCTGTCTTCCCGGTCTGAGGCCCAGAGGCCTGCACCTTCTGCGTTCCTGACTTCCGGAGGCCAGGCCTGGACCCCACTGACCTGGGGTCTCCCAGAAAGGCTGTCTGCCCCTGCCTCAGTGTAGCAGGGTGAGGTCAGGACAAGGAGAATGCCTTCCCAGACCTCTGGCTCCTCGTCCACCCTCTTCTTGCGTTTTAGTGACATAATTGGACACTCTTTTGGCCCCGGAAGCTCAGGACTTGCCCTCTTTGCTCAACCGAGTGACACTCCCTGGTGAGGGATGAACCTGCGAGCTGCTCCCAGGGCAGGCCTCTCTGCCTCGTCTGAGCGCAGAGCCTTAGGGGTGAGTCCACACTCAGGGCACACGTACTGAGAGTGACCCTCAGGGCAGCGCTGGGCCTCTCTGGCCTGGTCGGGGGGCGGGCAGCCGCCCAGGTCCCCGGGCCCCCGGGCAGGAGCTTTCTTTCCCCCGAGGCTTCTGCCTGGTTAGGGCCTGCCCCGCCCTCCTTCCATCCCTGCAGTGGGTGGGCAGACAGGCTCCCTGGCGGGGACGCGGCACACTCCGCCAGGCCCCTCAGGCGTCTGAAACATCAGCTCCGCTCTGTGTGTACCGACAACGTCGGGGCCGGAGCCCAGCCCACGGGGAGAAGCACCGGCTTGCCCACAGCTGGGGCGCGGGGCGGCGCTGGGAAGGAGACACGGACTTTTTCTCCGCTGTCCTGCTCCCTTCTTAGGAGGCTTTGGACGGTGTCTGGGACCCAAAGCCTTTCCCAGGGCGCCCCCCGGTGGGCTTTTGAGGCATCACACCCGTGGTTCCGGCTAAACCGGTAACCTGTGCGACCAGCAACGTCACGGCCATTTCTGCCCTTGCAGCTGAGAGGCCCAGGGAGGCAGGAACAGCTTTCGAACAGATGCGCCCCTGGTCCGAAGTCCGTGCCTGTCCCTCATCTATAGTCTCTCTGGAAACTCCTTTCTGAGCCCACAGGACCACATCTCAAGGGTTAAAAGGGCAAACAGAGGTCCTATGGTCTCACTCTTGATCTGACCCATAAAGCAGCTCCGCCGTCTCCTCCCATGGGCTTTATCAGTCTCTGGCTGAATACTTGCATCAACAGTGAAATCAACAGAAAACGGCAAAATTCTGTAAAGCAATTATCCTTCAATAACAAATAAATTTTAAAAATACTGAAATCATCACCTCACAAAGAACCCCCGGGCATGCTGGACTGCCTTCTCCATGGAACTGTGGGGAGGAGGGGAGGAGGAGACAAACCACAGCCCCTCTGGCACCATCCCCAGCTGGCCAGCCTCAGGATCTCCTCGGGGGCCTTTCCCAGGTTCCCCAGGTGAGGGCGACGTGGGGCGTAAGCGCAGGGTGGTGCCAGCACATGCAAGGCTGCGGTCTCCTGTCTGAGTTGGGGATTCCCACACACCCTCCCTCCCGCTGGACGGCCTGTGGAGCCCCGGGAGCAGGAAGGACATCTGATGTCACCCTTTTGCGGGCTGGATGCTGCAGTTCAGACCCAGGTGGGCACAGGCCTCTGACCCTTCAGCACCCAGGGGCGGGGCGGGGCGGGGGCTGTGCTGGGACACCCACAGGCCTGGGGGAGCCGCGCTCTGCGCTGAGCTGAGCTCTCACTGAGGACTTCTCCCCAGACTGGCGCGTGCCCTCCTCTGCCCCTCACGGGTTCTGACCTGGGTCGCTCACGCTGCCGTCTGCAGGCTCCGACCCGCCGAGCTGGGGCCTGCTCCCCCGCCATTACGGCGGCCCTTGGCCTGGGTGGACTGCGTTAGGAAGCTGGCGGGAAGCCTTATGGGACTGACCTGCCCTGAAAGCCAGGTCTTCCCCAGGACCACCAATCACCACAGGCTCCCTACCCACCAAACATCACCTCCTCTACATCCCCTAGTCTGAGTACCCAGGCAATGCTAGAAACCCTCCAGTGATGCCACACTGGTTCCAGGCTTACACAGAGCTCTCACTGCGTGAAGTGCTTCCCAATGACCCTTCTCTAGAGCTTCTACCTACTGACCCTGTTGAGCCCACAAGGAGCTATAAGGAGCCACAGCCTTAAGGAGCAAGTCTGCCCTTCCGTAAGGGCAAGTGTGGAAGTATCCAGAACAACCATTCTACTGCTTGCCACCTGCAGATCAGTGACCTGAGACCCTTCCATACACCGTGGTCTAGTCTGCCAGCTGCCTCGAAGTACGGAAAACAGAAGAGACAGCATCAGACAGCATGCTGTTACACGTGGAAAAGTTTCATCCTACAGCTTGGGAAACACACTGGGGCACGCAGGATGAGAGCTGCAGGCTCACAGCACCTTAATCTGAGACGAGGCTGATCCTCAGTCTGAGCTGCATGAAAGAACGACGGCGCTAACCCAGGAGTGTAAGAAGCAACCGGCAGATGAAGAATAAGGTCCAGAGGGAGGCGAACTGCCGAGACCGTTCTGACCCGACTGATGGCAGCAGCTGTCACGTTCTGCTCGAGGCAAAAAGCCTCAGAGGTTCTCATGGGGACAGGTTATGAGATGACTCAGACAGCGGTGGACGCGCATAACCCTTAGTCAGGAGCGTGATCCTAACAATTCACACACGCGGCCAGCACTTTCCTTCAAGATCACATCTTTTCTTCAAGGGCTAATTATAAACAAGAGCCACCAATTATTAAGGGCCAGTCCAGCACTGGGCTAGTGCTTTTCATATACAACTTCCAATTAATCCTCATGATCCTATAAAAATAGAAACAACTAGGTTTATAAATGAGAAAACTGGTATCCAAGGTTGAGCAGGAAATAGGGGATGGCAGGATGGGCCATCACGGGCTTCAGGCCCGTGCCTCCAACCCCCATCTACTGTTTCAAGAGCCCAAGGCCCTTCATCTTTGCTGAGGCGGCCAGCGATGGCGCAGATGTCGCCCAGGTCCCTGGGTGTGCTCTCCAGGCTCGTCACCTCTCTGGGGCCCCACTGCAGGGTGGCGCTGAGCGTGTGAAACTGCGTCCTTCAAGCACGCTGCAGAGCGCTGCTCCATCATTACATGATGGCTTTGGGGGCGGGCCACCCTCCTGGAGGAAGAGTATCTTTCCCACTACTTTGCTTCCAACTCCAGTCTCCAACTGCTTTTCATCATGGCTTGCTTTCTTTCTTTTATACTAATGAAACAGTTTAGACAATTCGGTCCATTTTGTTTTATTTGTTAAATCGCTAAAAAGTCATCGGGGGAAAACATTAACAAAAAATAAAATCGACGAGATTTAAATATCAATGAAATCTAATCCATTTTTCATTCCTACACTGTTATGTGCCTACAGTGATCATCTCAGCATAAGCCACCCAGGACCCCTGAGTCGCGTGGGAAACGTCACTCAGCACCAGCTTCATCAGGGCACAGCACGCGTGCGCTGATGGGAACCCTGGTTGTGGGAGGGGAGAGAGCGAGCGGACAGCACAGCGGCGCCAGCGCCTAAGGGGCGCTTTCCTCTGACAACGAACACGGTGGAGGGAGCCACCGCTTACTGGTGACCGTGCAGAACATGCCTTCTGCAGCTCATGGGGAGGCTGCCTGGGGTGCGGGCCTGCAAGTCCGGCTGCCTTGCCCCTGGGTGTGTTCAGATCCCCCCCCACTGACGTGTGCGCTGGTAAGAGACCACAGATAATGCAAAGCAGAGCATGTCACCATGCCAGGACCACCACAAGGACGAGGACAGACAAACCAACCAACCAACCAGGAACGTCACTCTGAAGGGGAAGGAAAGAAGCGATGCAGAAGGAAACCCAGAAAGATCAAGTGAAATGGAAGGAAAGCATCCCCTTGTTCTCCATTAGTTGGAGGCTTTCTGTCCTCTGAAGCCCAGACTTAAGAGTTGCTTTTCTTCCTTCTTCCTCTTCTTCTTTTCAAGAGTTTCAGCATGGTTCCTAGGGTAGTTCGTGGTTTCAGCTCTTGATATTAAACTCAAGCGTTAAAACCAAATCAATCTGTAGAGGGCTGGGAGGAAAGGAAACCCAGGATTGCTTTACAACTGAAAGTTAAGCTTGTTCTGACATCAAATTTGTGCTCCCAAAAGAGTGGGGTGGGTGCAGTGGGGAGGGGGTGGTTTTTGGAACCCACCACCAAAACACAGAAGCAGGGCAGAAGTATGAGCAAAAATGTGAGCCCTCTCTGCTGCGCAGCCTGCAAAATGAGCAAACAGGGAGCTCTGTTCAGAAGGAAAGGAAGAGACTAAACCTCTCACGAAGTCAGCGTGGTGGCCGGTGACGTCAACGTGACGGTGGGGGGCTGCCAAGGCACACTTGCAGGAACCGAAGGGGTTAAAGCTTCAAGTAGAGACAAAATGTATCTTAAATACTTAAATACTGATAAATATTTACTTTAGGTGCTCCTGAGGGTTTAAAAAAATATTCCGTCTCAGTTTCCTCAGTGAATCTTAAGACAAAATTGGCATCGTGTCAAAAGCGGAGCGGTGGTTCAGCCGGATCTGACTGAAGCGTCCGCGGCAGCGCGGAAACGGCCCCCTCAGCTGGGACGCCCGGAGCCCCCCCGCACCCAGGAGGCGGCCACCTGGGCTGTGCCGCCTCGCTCTCCCCGGACGCACGCCCACAGTGCCCAAGAGCCAGCGGGACCAACGCCGCGGGGGCGGCAGAGGCAGAGCTTTCTTAAAGGAGTTGTAAGCAGTCTGGTTCCGAGTGGTGTGGGTGATCCTGGGATGCCACGCAGTTCCAAGGAGCCAGGCTCCTTTCTACGAGGATCATCAGCTCTGCTGCCTGCCTACTTGGGGACAGTGGAAGGAATCAACAGGTTAACAGCGGCTTAGGAAGGCCCCGGGACAGAGGGAAAGATCACCAAGTTGAGACTCAGAACTTTCAGGCTTCCAAATACTTTATATTTAAGTAGGAACTCAGTGAGTTTGGAGGCACTGTCCATGCACAGATGCAGTGTCATAAACAAGGTTCAGCAGCAGCAGCAACGCTGAAATTGCTAATCTTCTAGGCTAGCCTTCTCTTGTGAATAAGGAACCCCGCACGATCTAATGGTCTTTGCCAAAGAAGGCCTGGCAACAGGCCCAGGGTAGAGAGTCTGGGAAGCTAAGTGCTGAGCTGTGAGCAGCTGGACACCATGGTCAGCAGGCGCATGGCAGTTTCCTCACCCTAGGGAGCACGCAGAGGCACCCCCCCCCCCGTGAGCTGGCCCTTTCCCGGGCTTGGCACCAAGGGCGCTTTCCCACCAAGACCACATTGTAAAAGCTAAAGGCTAGGGGAAAGGATTTAACATGATGTAACAGGAGAAAGCACACTTATCAGACAGGCTGCTGAGAGCTGGCTTGGCGCCAGGACCCAGGGCCAGCTGCAGCACGCTTCGGCTTGGGAAAGGCCGACAAAAAATTGGGGAGAGCGGGGCTGAGAAACGAATTCAAAGCCTGCAGGCAAAATAACCCTCTTCTCCTGATGAGAAACCTCCAGAATGATGCATGTTTCTCCGGGTCATGGTTTAGAGACTGGCAACCCCCCGCCCCCCACCCCACCAGCACTGCTCTGGTTGGAAATGTTATCTCAGAAATGACATGAAAGTGAAAACCCAAGCCTTGTTTGGGCGACAGGTGAGCAAGACAAAGAAAGAGCTGCCCCGAGGTCAGCCATGCTTCAGAGAACCCAAGCACCAGTCCACAGCCAGGCAGAAGAATGCATGCCACAAGCAAGGGCGAAAACCCTTCTAGAAGGAACTGCTCTTCCAAGATCAAGTCTATAAACATGGATGGGTGTGTCCAATGTGCTCTGGAAATAAAAAGAAGCCCACAGTACTTTCTGACGCATCAAGGATTTCTCATGACATTGGTATCTCAGAACTCCCTGCTGGTCCCCTAGTGACTCGAGAAAAAGGGTTCCAGAAATATTTCTAAGAGATTTCTCTGGACACCCAAACCTAGTAAAAGAAAGTGACAAAGATTTTAGGGCTTAAAAAATTTCACATATCAAAGAAAAAGAGGGTGGGGGAGGGAGGAGGGGAGAACAGCAGCTGTAAACAGAAAAGGCGGCCTCTGAGCGCCAGGTTTTAAGGGGAAGAAAAAGAGAACAAATACAGATTTTAGAAACTGCGATGAAATATGACTATTAGAAAACTCCACAATCAGACCCCAGAGTGTTCTCTAAGACATGGAGGGAGCAGCAAACAGGCGCTGCTGCGTGAACGCTGTTTCACGATGACCCTGGCGCACGTGCAGCGGATCCCACTGGGGAATTTCCTCAGTCCCAACAGGCAGAAGAGGGCTGGGCAGAGGGCATCACTGCAGAGAGCAGCGGTCACAGGTCCTCTGCGGGCGGAGAGCAGACTGCTACACGTCACTGTACCTGCCAGCACCGACAGCCTGTGATCGGAAACCTCTGCTTGTACATTTTATGCGTGCCCTTTCTTTATCTAACTCTGAGAAGGCCAAATAAGATTTACAGGTGGCTCTTCAGTTTCTGTAGGAAGGTTCTGGTATTAATCTGTTCCCTAAATTCTTGGTCTAGTTACCAGTAAAGTAGAAAAAGGAGGCAGAGCCTCTGCTAAAACACAGCAACAATTTTATCTGAACCAGGATGGAGCTCTCTCCCTCTTTGTGAACAGAGTTGGCTATATAATATTTCTTTATAGATTTATATAATTTTTTTTTCTTAATGGAGATCTGATCCCAGCCTGGAGTGAGTGAGGCTGGGAACTGGGGTTTGGTTTATGAGAGTAATTTTGTCCTTTGTTTCCTCAGTTCTCAGTCCAAATGCTTGCACGCTGGAAAATTCCAAATTAAAAGCCACAGAAAGGGGAAAGGTTTTAGAACATATTATCTCTTTGCTCGCACAAAGTACAAGGCGTTTGTTTTTGGATAGTACTTCACATTCTGTTTCTTGTCCATGAGTCCTCCAAATATGATGAGCTCGCCCCTGCCTCGTACCACGGTGTGCAGGCTGGTCTCGGGAGGTCCAACCACAGAACTGCTATTAAACACTTTCCACTTGACGCGCCCCTTCTCCTTGGTGTCCTTGATGTCCAGCACGTACATCTGCATGGGCTTGCAGTTCATGCTCTGGTACAAGGGCTTGCCCACGTTCAGGGACTGCGGAGGGTGGTGGCCCAGGCGGCGGGCGATGGGGGGCAGGGCGTGTCCATCTCCCTGCGCGGGCCCGGGGCGGGGGACGGGCACTGCTTCTCCGCTGCCCAGGTTCTGGCTCCCGGGGGAGCCTGGAGAAGACCCCAGGGGAGGGCTCAGTGCTGAGGAGGCGGGGGGACCTTTGGACGACATCGCTTTGATGGCTTCCAGGCTGCGGCGTAGGGCGCCCGGGGAAACGGCTCCCGCGAGGGCGCTGGCCACGTGTGGCGGGGTGTGCACACCGTTCGTCTGCTCGGGAGGGTGTCGCAAGCTGCCCCCCGCTGTCCTGCTGCCCACGCCATCCACGTGATTGCCACTGGAAGCAGCTTTCAGGTCCCAATTCAGATCTATTGACCCTAACCTTAGATCCTTCTGATCGGGGAGTGATCCTCGTCGAGGGGCCAGGGAGAGCCCCATTTTCAGGTCATACCCTTCAGTGGTGGACGGGGTGCTTGGAGACACAGCCTGCACAGGACTGTCCAAGGAAGAGCCACTTACAGCTGCCGATCCCGGAGATAAACTCCCACCATTCAGGACAGGCGAGCCATCGCCCCTGGCTGGGGAAAGGCTTCCTTCTCGGGAACTGGAGGGGGTCTGCCTTTGCGCTCTGGGCCTCAGGGTTCCCCAGCGGCCGTTAACACAGGGTGCTTCATCCATACTCCTCACGGGAGACTGCGAGCGGTACTCTCGGGTTTCAGGAACCAGGGCTGGAGGGGTGGCACTGATGGGTGATGGGCGGGAGTTCAGGCTGGGGCTAAGCGGTGCTCGCCCACTAGGCGCCTGGCTGAAGACCACCACACACTGCCCGACCTGGAAGACAGAAGACCTGCGCTCAGCTCTGATCATTTATTCAGCTATCAAACATTTTACCATGAGCGTCGGGGACGGGCCAGGCATTCTGTAGGTGTCTGAGATCCCTACAAAGATGAAAAGAATGCAGCCTGCCCTCCAGGACAGATGGGATAATTTCTATATATAAAGTGCTTGGTTGTATAAAGTGGTTGATAAAGCTGGTATCGTGAGACATGTGCTATCACTTGAATCATGTCTGCAGAGTAGGGGTAAAGGGAAGAACGAGTATTTGTGTGGGGGACCTGGGGCAAGTTTTGCAGACAGAGGTGCTTGAAGCTGGGGTGCCTGAGGGACGGGTGGGCCCCACGTAGGTTTTCTGCCCGGTGGCTCACGTGTGTGAGAAATGCCTGAAGAGCTGCGGTCAGTGTCCACCTCTTGGGACATCAGGGTGTTTTCAGTTCCCATACTGAAGTTGCTTGGCAATCTGACGAGTTAATCTGGCTTTAGAGTTCAGGACCTCTCCCTCTGCTGGCCCGCCGGCTTTCCACTCACCCGGCAAGCTGGATGGCACCACAATTCTGGGGCCCCGTGGTCTTCATTCTCCACCTTGAGCGGCTGCCAGGCCCAGGGACCTGAGTGCATGTGCAGCAACCAAGCATCCTTGAACAGCTGCAAGAGAAGCAACAGCAGCAGGGCTCAGGTGTGGCACAGGCTACAAGCCACACACACACACGCAGAGCCGCGATCTCCCAGCTGCACGGTCGTCACAAGAGCGTGCGAGCGCTTCAGGACGCAGAGCAAACGCGCTGGCCATTCATTCATTCGTGTATGACCGCTGGCCGGGCACATCAAACTGCACTTGGGGCCCCGTGAAGCAACATGGTTTTGAATCTTGCCTGTGGTTTTATGTGTGTGTGTGTGTGCACACTGATAGAAAGGGTACTAGATAAGGCATATCCACAATGTCTGAACCTGCATTTTTAAATAAATTTCATGTGAATTCTGGCCACTATCCACTTACTTTTCTCTCTCACCCCTCTTTGTAAAAAACGACAGCAGCAAACCGCATAGCCTGAAGACTCAGTGGGAGAAGGAAGACTACGCCAAGTCGCTCCAGTCGTGTCCGACTCTGTGCGACCCCAGAGACAGCAGCCCACCAGGCTCCCCCGTCCCTGGGATTCTCTAGGCAAGAACACTGGAGTGGGGTGCCATTGTCTTCTCCAGGAAGACTGTAGATATGAACATTTCAGAGATAAACGTCTCTAATGAAGAGCTTCCCCCCTTCTCCCCAAAAGAGTGGAGAAAGGGCCGGAAAATACAGAGGCTATATATCCAGAGTGGAAAAGGTATTTTCTAAATGAAAACACTACAGAAAGGGCCTTGCAGTTTTACAAGGTGAGACAGGGGAAGCAGGTTCTGAAAGCTCAGCGGCGTGTGCATGGGAACGCCGCACCAGCCATACTCACAGCGTTGGGACCGCCACACCCTCCAAGGATTAAAATAGTTGCATCATCTATGACGATCTGGGAGAGGAAGAAATTTAAAATAAACCTACAAAGACACAGGCGTCCGACCTCCGCTACCTCAGTGGTATATGAAAATAGTCTACTTGGAGCCCAAATGACAGCATTCTATTCACCACAGGCTCCCCAGTCCCCCAAACCACGTCAGTTCTGATCCTGGTAAACAAACTACTGATGATTCATCTGCGTGAACTCTCTGTTGATTAAATACTATTAACACACGAGCGCCAACCACGTACAATGCAGGGTTCTCTCAGAAAATAAAAAAGCAAAGTAAATGCTCTGGGGAGAGGCACAGTATGAAGCCAACAAAAATAATTATAACCCATTAGAAGTTGAAGAGTAAATGCCAGCAAAAGTGAACGGTAAACTCTCCTTGGCCTGTGCGTGCTGGCCCCTTACCTGGCTCCCTCCTCCCTCTCCTGTCCTAACTGACAGACGCTACAGGGCTTGCTGAATAGTTATCTTAACTCCTGAGCACCTGAGACTGGCCGCCTCGGGGATGAGGACTGGGCCCGGAGATGCTGGGCTTGGACCATGCCCACTGCTCGAGGTCCAGCACCCAGACGTCACTGCTCCTGTAAGACAAGGACACAAGGGTGAGGGAGCCGGGCACGCCCGGGGCCACGGGAGCCAGCCCGGAGGAAGTGACGCTCTTCAGGGTTCTCCCACAACGCCACGCTCGCAGTCAGCACTCCACCACAGGAAAGGAGACTTTCAGACCTTGCTCTTTCCATTGACCCATAAGGCCGCATTTGAGTCATGTCTGTAGCCAAACAGCAACTAAAGTAAGAGTTACTTAATTGGTGATAGCAGGAGATAGCTACTAGCTGTGATACAGTCTTTCAAAGGCAAAACCCACAAGGAAGAGGGCAAAATTATTCAGAAGGCAGTTCTATCACTGTCTAGGAGATAAAGACTTATCGACCTTGGCCACAAAAGGTAATTCACCACGGCTAATGGAAGCGGCAGCTCTTGTCAAGGACAAATCAGCGTCTGCAGCCCTCAGAGGACCAGCATGGGCAGGACAGGCTGCTCCACGCAGTCCCTGTACTGTGGGCCCTCTCTAAGGGCACTCCCTCTCTAAGGGCACTCACTCACCCACAGGGACATAGGAGGGAGAACCCCAGGGCCTTAAGCCCTAACCCTCTGACCTGGAGGGTAGAGCTCACACACTCCGCTTCATGAGTGTTCTAAAATAAGATGCAGAGGACCCTGAGGGAGAAGAGGGTCGGGTCTGGAATGGTTTTACTGCTGACAGCCCATCAACTGCCATTTCAAAACGCAGGTAAAGTGACCACTCCTGCTGCTGACGCCAAAGCAGAGGAAGTACTTCAGGCAGACTGCTCTGGGCAGAGCTGCCGGGCTGCAGGGAGGAGGCAACCTCAGGGAGGATCAGGTCGGGAAAGCTTTCTTGCTCCTACCCATTCTCCCAACTCATGCCAATCTGCCTCTCTCCTTCTCTGAAGCTCCAAGGGGCACGAGCTGGGCCCCAAGGAGAGCAAGGAAAAGTTCTCTGCTTCTTGGGAGGTGGCCTTCTGAGGGCACAGGCAGAAACAGACACGGTGGAGGCCCATCAGAACCTGACCCCACTGAACTAACCCGCACCCCGAGCAATACTGAGATTCTACATGGCCCTGTTTTTTGGGGTTTTTTTTGACATTTGAAAAATGAGCTTTATTTTAAAATTAAAGACACACTGAAAACAAATACTTTTTACAATTTATATCAAACACTTAAAACATAATTTAGGAATGTAGAACATTAATTCTTAATTCAAAGTAATGACATTCATAGAATACATCTTGGTCCCAGCCAATATGGGGTTGAAAAATCTAATATTTCATATCAGCTTAACCATTAATCCTTGCTAAAATTCACTGATTATGATTCAACTTTATAAGGTTAAGCAAGTCTTCCAGGCAATACTCTCATATAACTTTTTCAAATACAAACATTTATACCAGCAAGGCAATTATTAAAATATATATAAATTATGCTGAGGGGCTTGATTAAAAGATTGTCTATATAGAGATGCGCCTCACCTTAGAAAGCACATACACACAAAAACATTTAATCGAATATAAGACGCCCGTAGCCCTGATTTTATGGAGCAAGTTTCTCAATTTATTGGTCTGTGACTAGAACCAAAAAACAGAACACCAGGGTGAGATAACTAACTGGATTAATCGGAACCGTGCTCAGGAATCTTGACCCTGACTAGTTTAGTCTTCTGCCCTAGCTGACCTTTCCAGGAGTATAATCTTTCCTGAAGATAATCTTCAGGGTGACAGTGAGCTAGTCAAATGTACTCACATCTGCCTCGATCCTAGGGAGCCGCCGAAGACGATCATTTTATCGTCTATCACACAAGAGGAGTGCCCGGCCATGGGAGGTGGGCCGTGGGTGGTCACAACGCAGTTCCACCTAACGCAGAGAGACGGGGGAAGGCAGGAAGTCAGCGCCTCTGCCTCTGGCCTTCTGTGCTTACGACGGAAGACAGGAAGCGGGCATCCATCTCACATGACAATCCTATCACCTTCAGTAGAGAAACTGTTAGACAATAAATGCAGGATGGCACAAGGCACTTATGCCTTTTCTACCGATCTGCTGAAGTTCTATTCACTCGGCCCCCCAATGGGTAAGGCTCAGACACGGAGTGGAGAGAAGAGAATGGCAGGGACTGCACCCCGTCCCTGAGCTGCTTCAGCCTAGCTCGCTGAAGGAGTACCACCTGCTGTTTCTTTCTACAGGCCTGATTTGTTGATCAGCAGCAGCTGCCAAGAGCCCTGTACTGAGAAGCTGTGCAGTCCGTCACAAGGAAACAGAGGTGGCTGTCATTTTAAAAAGACGAGTCTGTGCAACAACAGGGAGTCAGCCTGGGGGCAGAGCAGGCGGCGTCCTCTGGATCCACAGCGCGCCCAGGCGCTGGCAGCCAGAGCTGAAGAGCTCTCTATTCTTCAACTGCTCATTCATTTTTCTTGGAAGAGGAAAACATGTCTTCTACCTTTTCTCTTTGGAATACTCATGCTTAACTTCAAGTCCTAGGGAGGGTCCTGTAAACCCTCTGAAACTGTAGGCAAAATTTGTGCTTAAGTAAAAAAAGTTTTATTTTTCTGGGAAGAGTCCAAAGCTTTCAACAGATTCTCAAAGAGATTTCTGGACACACACAAAAAGATAAGGAATCCAGTCATTTTAAACCTTCCTATTCCAGATTAAAAGGATCTTGTCTTTGTGGCTTACCAGTTTTTAGAGGGTGAGTAAGTGTGTATCTCGTCAAAGAACCTCTCTGGTTGGTGTAGGGGGTAAGGGCTCGGCCGTGTCCAGCCGCCAAACAGCACGAGCAGGTCCTTGTATACGACCAGGGTCGCTCCAGCTTTGGGGGACGGGTAGGACCCTGGGAGAAGCCAGAACAGCATGGTTAGCATCAGCACCTCCCGACAAGCTGCAGGCAGGCGGTCTGCAGATCACCGTTTCCTGACAGGGACAGAACAGGGACCAATACTACAAAGCGGCAGGGAGTGGGACGGCAGAGCTGGGTCTGCAGGTCTGAGAGAAAGCCATCACCAACGCACACTTCTTCCATAAGGGAAGCAGAGAAACCTGAGTGAGCGCCAAGCTGCCTAGTCGCTCTCAGACTCAGTTACTTAGTGTGCTGACCTGAAATCAGGATAAGCGTGTCCATCTCACAAGGGCGCTCTGTGTCACTAACCAGAGTCCTCACAGCGCCAAGCGCAGTGCTGGGCATACGGCTGGCACTCAGTGAATGCCGCCTCCCCTGTCCGTGCCTTCAATCAGCCTAACAGACCACAGAGGAGAGCAGTACAGGAGCCACGCAGGAGCGCGCACACACTTACACGTAACTGCTGCTACCAACCACAGTAAAAGGGAAGGCAGAATGCAGTTCTTCTTTGTCCTGCAAGTCAAATGGTAACAAATGGCCTCTGGGCCCCTAGCTGTGGGCCTCACTAGCACCACCAGAAGCAGGTTTTCAAGGCTCGATATGAAAGCGTTCCAAGGACACTGCAGCCAAGCATGGCTCCTAAGGCCCCCAGGCTGCACCTCTGAGCTACTCTGACAGAATTTCAAAGCAACAGAAATCTGGCTTTTACTGGAAAACTGTAGGGATAACACGTGTTCCACGGAAGCACCACTTTTCTGAGCGTCTGTCTTCGAAACAACCGCTAAGTTCCCCAACCCCTTACTCTGCCACCTGCAGTTTGCTTACGACAAAGCAAGCTGTCCTGCCCAGTTCTCAGCAAATACTGGGATATTAAAAACTATTTTTGTTGTTGTTAAAGCTACAGGATCTATTTTTCAAATGGAATCGTACGCAGAAAGAGTCCCAGCAGCATAGTAACCTGACAGCAACTGAGGCAACTTGGCCGCCCCTGCAGCAATGGGCTCACGGGAGCAAGGTTTGAAAAGCCTTGCTCAGACTGTGTTACTGCTTTCCATTACACAGTTCTGAGGTTGAGAAGCTGGAGATGGGGACTGTCTTCCGTGGGATCCAACTTAAGAGTAACAACTTAACTGAAGGAACTCCCTGGCTTTCAGGAGGGCCCAGGTTCGCGCCCAGGTCAAAAAGTCAGGCAGCAAACCAAGGTTCCCTCAAAGAGCAAAACATGGAAACACACAAAAATAGAATCTTTAAGGTATTTTAAGCAGTTGGTATTAAAAATGTTTAAGTACATATGCTTTGAATCCTAAATTCCATTTCTAGGGATTAATCTCAAGAGAAAGCGGGGCCAATGAAAACAGAAAAGATACAAGGATGCTTATTTGCAGTGTTTAAATACAACAAGGGATAGCCATATGAGAGAGTGCCTATGAGAATTAATGACTTAAATCATATAAGGCATTTCAAGCAGTGCCTGTTATTATCATTGCTAGAGCAAAATAATATGAAGTTCACACCAGGCCAATCAGCCAGAGACAGCTAAGAGAACCGCTTTCTACAGGGCTCAACGCTTATGAGAACAGAACTGAACTACTGTGCATTTCACTATTAAAAACGGTGAGGGTATTCCTGGCAGAGGAACTATTTAGCTCAAGAAAGTACAACAGAAATAAAACAGTGACTGAGGCTTCAATGATGTGAAAGGGAGGTCATCCCAAGCTCCAGGGAGTAAGTACACTGAATTACGATTTGGAAGCAACAGTTACCATGTTGGGACTAGTCGGGGTTTGCTGTTTCACTTGTGCTACGCGTTCCCTGTAACACCTTCTGAAATAAATCACCAACACTCTGTGAGGCCAGGTAGACCAATGTTCACCAAGGCTGCGCTCAAAGACATCACAAATGTACTATAAGAATACGGGCCTCTTTGAGGGACAGACGAGGCACAGAATTAAAAAGAGAGTGTTTGTAAAATATAACGATAAGTAAAATCAAACCCTGAAATGACTTCTCAAATATGACCTTTAAGAAAGCCAAAATATTTAAGTTTGGGGGTGTTTGTTAGAGAAAATTAGCCTGTGAAAAAAATAAAAATAAAAAAAGAAAGCCAAAATATTTCCCTCTACTTCTTACCCAAAGCAACAGGAGAATCCCCTCAGCCAAGGTCCGCTTTACGTCACAAACGGAAGCTTTAACGTCAGCACCTGACCACCGTTACAGCTTTACAGGCTCATACTAAGAAGTTAACTGTGCTTCTCCATCTCAGTTCATAAAGGGTGGAGGGATCACCCTAAAGAACAAACGAAGGAGAGGCGGGGAGGACGCAGAAGTCAAGGCACAATGTCTACAGTCAGTTCGGCAACAAGAGGCCAGGCAGCTGCGTCACGTTTTCCGTGAGCCAGTCCTGCAAGTAGTGTTCACAGGGTTCGTTGCAAACTGCACACTTTAAAATGCTTATTACTTGAAGAATTTGGTATTCTGACTTTGCCAACAGCCCCTAATTTTATCATGTTCGAAATTTATTTATTTCCTATTTTGAATTTGTTTAAAGCAAACAGTCTTCAACTCCCCTCCCAACTATCTTAATGCAAGGTCCACAAATCAATCAAATTTCTGGTGAGATCAGAGACTGCAGAGATCAATGAATTTTAGCAATTTCTTTATCTTAAACAATAAACACTCTTTAACTGACTTCTGAGAAGCAAATAATATCTTTACCAGAATTCTTAAAAAAACAACAAAACTTATTTTCAAATTACATACCTCTAATTTGTTGCTTTAAAGTCCCAAGAAAAGCAAGCAATTTAAAGAGTAGCATTTACAAATTTAATTACAAAAAAACCCCACAACATATGACCATACATTATTAGACAAGGAAAATAACTTTTATATAGACCCAGTTCAGTTCAGTCACTTAGTCACGTCCGACTCTTTGCAACCCCATGAATCACAGCACACCAGGCCTCCCTGTCCATCACCAACTCCCGGAGTTCACTCAGACTCATGTCCATTGAGTCGGTGATGCCATCCAGCCATCTCATTCTCTGTCGTCCCCTTCTCCTCCTGCCCCCAATCCCTCCCAGCATCAGGGTACTTTCCAATGAGTCAACTCTTCGCATGAGGTGGCCAAAGTACTGGAGTTTCAGCTTCAGCATCAGTCCTTCCAATGAATATTCAGGGTTGATTTCCTTTAGGACGGACTGGTTGGATCTCCTTGCAGTCCAAGGGACTCTCAAGAGTCTTCTCCAACACCACAGTTCAAAAGCATCAATTCTTCGGCACTCAGCCTACTTCACAGTCCAACTCTCACATCCATACATGACCACAGGAAAAACCATAGCCTTGACTAGACGGACCTTTGTTGGCAAAGTGATGTCTCTGCTTTTCAATATGCTATCTAGGTTGGTCATAACTTTCCTTCCAAGGAGTAAGCGTCTTTTAATTTCATGGCTGTAATCATCATCTTCAGTGATTTTGGAGCCCAGAAAAATAAAGCCTGACACTATTTCCACTGTTCCCCATCTATTTCCCATGAAGTGGTGGGACCGGATGCCATGATCTTCGTTTTCTGAATGTTGAGCTTTAAGCCAACTTTTTCACTCTCCACTTTCACCTTCATCAAGAGGCTTTTTAGTTCCTCTTCACTTTCTGCCATAAGGGTGGTGTCATCTGCATATCTGAGGTTATTGACATTTCTCCTGGCAATCTTGATTCCAGCTTGTGCTTCTTCCAGTCCAGCGTTTCTCATGAAGTACTCCGCATATAAGTTAAATAAGCAGGGTGACAATATACAGCCTTGACGTACTCCTTTTCCTATTTGTAACCAGTCTGTTGTTCCATGTCCAGTTCTAACTGTTGCTTCCTGACCTGCATATAGACTAGCCCTCAATAAAATATTAGGTCCTAAACTTTCAAGAACTGTACCTATGAGCAAGCAATTCATTCCATACAGTAGCTAGAAGGGTATCATGTTATTTAACATATATTCATGAAAACTTATGACACGAGATGGAATGAGTCACTGGAAACCTTGTACAATATAGGGTATCTGACAACAGAAGACCTTCCATGGTTGAAAGGCTCCTCATTAAACTTATAAATGAAGGTTTTCTACTCTTTAGGATACTCCTTGGCCTGTCTTTAAAACATGAGGCCACTGGGCCTCTAGACAGTCCAATATTATTGTATCACAAAAGTGGAGAAAGAAAGGGTGTCACTCCAAGTAGGTTTTCCTCGACCACCACGACAGGACCAAATATGCCCACGTCAAACTTAGACAAAAACACTACTTAAGCCTATTCCTCCCAGAGGCGATAGTTATCCTCATAGACTTCTTTCTCCAAATACCAAAAGCCTCTAATCGCACAGCAGATACGATCAATAGAGCACATTTCAAAACAAGCCAAAAAGGCATTTGTGGGAAACCAGATAATGAGATAGGCACCCTACACACAGAACTAACATTCCCTAAAATCACTAATTGGCTCAGATGTTTCCCAAGGTTCCCATGAAATCAGGAGAAATTTTCACGTATGAGAGACAGTGGTAGAATTACAAGGCCCTCTCATGTACTTTTGCAAAGAGGATGGGAAAGCAGGGAAACCATGCCAAATTCTGGTTTGGTTTCTACGCCACTTTCCCACAGCTGTAGTTTCCACTCGTGTAGAACCCAGCACCAGACGAGAAGCTCAACTGTTTGATACAACACAGAACAAGCCCTTGGTTTAACTGCGGGGTCTGCATTTTATGCATGACTAAACAGTTATTTTACCCCTCCATACTGAGACCGTTATTTCTTATTACTAGTTTATTATTCAGATGTTAAAGTTCAGTTCAGTCGCTCAGTCATCTGTGACTCTTTGCGACCCCATAGTCTGCAGCACGCCAGGCCTCCCTGTCTGTTACTAACTCCTGGGGCTTACTCAAACTCATGCCCACTGAGTTGGTGATGCCATCCAACCATCTCATCCTCTGTCGTCCCCTTCTCCTCCCACCTTCAATCTTTCCCAGCATCAGGGTCTTTTCAAATGAGTCAGTTCTTCGCATCAGGTGGAAAAAGTACTGGAGTCTCAGCTTCAGCATCAGTCCTTGTCCAGTGAATATTCAGGACTGATTTGCTTCAGGATGGACTGGTTTGATCTCACTGTTGTCCAAAGGACTCTCAAGAGTCTTCTTCAACACCACAGTTCAAAAGCATCAATTTTTCGGTGCTCAGCTTTCTTTACAGTCCTACTCTCACATCCATACGTGACTACTGGAAAAACCATAGCTTTGACTAGATGGATCTTTGTTTCCAAAGTAATGTCTCTGCTTTTTAATATGCTGTCTTGGTTGGTCATAACTTTTTTTCCAAGGAGCAAGTGTCTTTCAATTTCATGGCTGCAGCCACCATCTGCAGTGATTTTGGAGCCCAAAAAATAAAATCAGCCACTGTTTCCCCATCTATTTGCCATGAAGTGATGGGACCGGATGCCATGATCTTAGTTTTCTGAATGTTGAGTTTTAAGCCAACTTTTTCACTCTCCTCTTTCGCTTTCATCAAGAGGCTCTTTAGTTCTTCTTTGCTTTCTGGCATAAGTGTGGTATCATCTGCATATCTGAGGTTATTGATATTTTTCCCAGCAATCTTGATTCCAGCTTGTGCTTCATCCAGCCTGGCATTTTGCATGATGTACTCTGCATATAAGTTAAATAGGCAGGGTGACAATATACAGCCTTGACGTACTCCTTTCCCGATTAGGAGCCAGTCTGTTGTTCCATGTCCAGTTCTAACTCTTGTTTCTTGACCTGTGTACAGATTTCTCAGGAGGCAGGTGAAGTGGTCTGGTATTCCCATCTCTTTTAAGAATTTTCCAGTTTGTTGTGATCCACACAGTCTAAGAATTTGGCGTAGTCAATAAAGCAGAAGTAAATGTTTTTCTGGAACTCTCATGCTTTTTTGATGATCCAATGGATGTTGGCAATTTGATCTCTAGTTCCTCTGCCTTTTCTAAATCCAGCTTGAACATCTGGATGTTCATGCTTCACATACTGTTGAAGCCTGGCTTGCAGAATTTTGAGCATCATTTTGTTAGCGTGTGAGATGAATGCAACTGTGCAATAGTTTGAACATTCTTTGGCATTGCCTTTCTTTGGGATTGGAATAAAAATTGACCTTTTCCAGTCCTGTGCTCACTGCTGAGTTTTCCAAACTTGCTGGCATATTGAGTACAGCACTTTCACAACATCATCTTTTAGGATTTGAAATAGCTCAACTGGAATTCCATCACCTCCACTAGCTTTGTTCGTAGTGAAGCTTCCTTAGGCCCACTTGACTTTGGACTCCAGGATGTCTGGCTCTAGATGAATGATCATGCTGTCAAGGTTACCTGGGTTGTGAAGATCTTTTTTGTACAGTTCTTCTGTGTATTCTTGCCTCCTCTTCTTAATATCTTCTGCTTCTGTTTGGTCCATACCATTTATGTCCTTCATTGAGCCCATCTTTGCATGATATGTTCCCCTGGTATCTCTTGAAGAGATTTCTAGTCTTTCCCATTCTATTGTTTTCCTCTATTTCTTTGCATTGATCACTGAGGAAGGCTTTCTTATCTCTCCTTGCTGTTCTTTGGAAGTCTGCATTCAAATGGGTATATCTTTCCTTCTCTCCTTTCCTTTTCACGTCTCTTCTTTTCACAGCTATTTACAATGCCTCCTCAGAAAACCATTTTGCCTTTTTGCATTTCTTTTTCTTCGGGATGGTCTTGATCACTGCTTCTTGTGAATCTCCGTTCATAGTTCTTCAGGCACTCTATCAGATCTAGTCCCTTAAATCTATTTCTCACTTCCACTGTACAATCATAAGGGATTTGATTTAGGTCATACCTGAGTGGTCTAGTGGTTTTCCCCACTTTTTTCAATTTAAGTCTGAATTTGGCAATAAGGAGTTCATGATCTGAGCCACAGTCAGCTCCCGGTCTTGTTTTTGCTGACTGTATAGAGCTTCTCCATCTTTGGCTGCAAAGAATAGAATCAATCTGATTTCGGTGCTGACCATCTGGTGATGTCCATGTGTAGAGTCTTCTCTTGTGTTGTTGGAAGACAGTGTTTTCTATGACCAGTGCGTTCTCTTGGCAAAATTCTATTAGCCTTTGCCCTGCTTCATTCTGTACTCCAAGGCCAAATTTGCCCATTACTCCAGGTATCTCTTGACTTCCTACTTTTGCATTCCAGTCCCCTATGATGAAAAGGACATCTTTTTTGGGTGACAGTTCTAGAAGGTCTTGTAGGTTCTTCCTAGAACCGTTCAACTTCAGCTTCTTCAGCATGACTGGTTGGGACACAGACTTGGATTACTGTGATATTGAATGGTTTGCCTTGGAAACGAACAGAGATCATTCCGTTTTTGAGATTGCATCCAAGTAAAGAAAGGCAATGCCAAAGAATGCTCAAACTACCGCACAATTGCACTCATCTCACACGCTAGTAAAGTAATGCTGAAAATTCTCCAAGCCAGGCTTCAGCAATATGTGAACCGAGAACTTCCTGGTGTTCAAGCTGGTTTTAGAAAAGGCAGAGGAACCAGAGATCAAATTGCCAACATCCGCTGGATCATGGAAAAAGCAAGAGAGTTCCAGAAAAACATCTATTTCTGCTTTGTTGACTATGCCAAAGCCTTTGACTGTGTGGATCACAATAAACTGTGGAAAATTCTGAAAGAGATGGGAATAGCAGACCACCTGACCTGCCTCTTGAGAAACCTGTATGCAGGTCAGGAAGCAACAGTTAGAACTGGACATGGAACAACAGACTGGTTCCAAATAGGAAAAGGAGTGCATGAAGGCTGTATATTGTCACCCTGCTTATTTAACTTATATGCAGAGTACATCATGAAAAACGCTGGGCTGGAAGAAGCACAAGCTGGAATCAAGATTGCCGGGAGAAATGTCAATAACCTCAGATATGCAGATGACACCACCCTTATGGCAGAAAGTGAAGAGGAACTAAAAAGCCTCTTGATGAAGGTGAAAGTGGAGAGTGAAAAAGTTGGCTTAAAGCTCAACATTCAGAAAACGAAGATCATGGCATCCGGTCCCACCACTTCATGGGAAATAGATGGGGAAACAGTGGAAATAGTGTCAGGCTTTATTTTTCTGGGCTCCAAAATCACTGAAGATGATGATTACAGCCATGAAATTAAAAGACGCTTACTCCTTGGAAGGAAAGTTATGACCAACCTAGATAGCATATTGAAAAGCAGAGACATCACTTTGCCAACAAAGGTCCGTCTAGTCAAGGCTATGGTTTTTCCTGTGGTCATGTATGGATGTGAGAGTTGGACTGTGAAGTAGGCTGAGTGCCGAAGAATTGATGCTTTTGAACTGTGGTGTTGGAGAAGACTCTTGAGAGTCCCTTGGACTGCAAGGAGATCCAACCAGTCCATTCTGAAGGAGATCAGCCCTGGGATTTCTCTGGAAGGGATGATGCTAAAGCTGAAACTCCAGTACTTTGGCCACCTCATGCGAAGAGTTGACTCATTGGAAAAGACTCTGATGCTGGGAGGGATTGGGGGCAGGAGGAGAAGGGGATGACAGAGGAGGAGATGGCTGGATGGCATCACTGACTCGATGGACGTGAGTCTCAGTGAACTCTGGGAGTTGGTGATAGACAGGGAGGCCTGGCGTGCTTCGATTCATGGAGTCGCAAAGAGTCGGACAGGACTGAGCGACTGATCTGATCTGATCTGACTGCATTTTGGACTTTTTTGTTGAGTATGATGGCTACTCCATTTCTTCTAGGGATTCCTGCCCACAGTAGTAGATATAATGGTCATCTGAGTTAAATTCACCCATTCCAGTCCACTTTAGTTCATTGATTCCTAGAATGTCGATGTTCACTCTTGCCATCTTCTGTTTGACCACTTCCAATTTGCCTTGATTAATGGACCTAACATTCCAGGTTCCTGTGCAATACTGCTCTTTATAGCATCGGACCTTGCTTCCATCACCAGTCACATCCACAACTGGGTGTTGTTTTTGCTTTGGCTCCGTCTCTTCATTCTTTCTGGAGTTATTTCTCCACTGATCTCCATAGCATATTGGGCACCTACCGACCTGGGGAGTTCATCTTCTAGTGTCATATCATTTTGCCTTTTCATACTGTTCATGGGGTTCTCAAGGCAAGAATACTTAAGTGGTTTGCCATTCCCTTCTCCAGTGGACCACGTTTTGTCAGAACTCTCCACATTGAATCGTCCGTCTTGGGTGGCCCTACACAGGGTGGCTCATGGTTTCATTGAGTTAGACAAGGCTGTGGTCCACGTGATCAGATTGGTTAGTTTTCTGTGATTGGGTTTTCTATCTGTCTGCCCTCTGATGGAGGATAAGAGGCTTATGGAAGCTTCCTGATTGGAGAGACTGACTGAGGGGGAAACTGGGTCTTCTGATGGGCGAGGCCATGCTTCAGTTCAGTTCAGTTCAGTCGCTCAGTCGTGTCCAACTCTTTGCGACCCCATGGACTGCAGCACGCCCGGCCTCCCTGTTCATCACCAACTCCTGGAGTTTACTCAAACTCATGCCCACTGAGTTGGTGATGCCATCCAACCATCTCATCCTCTGTGATCCCCTTCCCCTCCTGTATTCAGTCTTTCCCAGCATCAGGGTCTTTTCAAATGAGTCAGCTCTTCACATCAGATGGCCAAAGTATTGGAATCTCAGCTTCAACATCAGTCCTTCCAATGAATATTCAGGACTGATTTTCTTTAGGATGGACTGGTTGGATCTCCTTGCAGTCCAAGGGACTCTCAAGGGGCCATGCTAAGTAAATCTTTAATCCAATTTTCTGTTGATGGGCAGGGCTGTGTTCCCTCCATTATTTTATCTGAGGCCAAACTATGGTGGGGGTAATGACGATAATGGTGATCTCCTTCAGAAGGCCCTACAAAGGCACTGCTGCACTCTGTGCCCCCGACCCTGCAGCAGCCACCAACACACACGCCTCTGCCGGAGACTCCTGGGCACTCCCGGGCAAGCCTGGGTCACTCTGGGGTCGCTGCTCCTTTCTCCCAGGTCCTGGCGCCCAAGGTTCTGTTGTGCCCTCCAAGAGGCTGTTTCCCAGTCCTGTGTAAGTTATGGCGGCTCTATGATGGGGTTACTGGCGACCTCCTCCAAGAGGGCTTATGCCACACCCAGGTCTGCTGCGCCCAGAGCCTCTGCCAAAGTCCACTGCTGACCCTACCTCCTCAGGAGACACTGAGATGCAGCTCTGTCTCAGTCTCTGTGGGGTGTCTGGGTCCTGGTGCACACAACCTATGTTTGAGCCCTCTGAGCGTCTCTGGCAGGTATGGGGTTTAAGTGCAAATGTTAAAGTTACAATTCCTTTACAGCTGTAGTTCAAATTTCAGTTGTGTCAGAAGTAGCTGAAGGAGTTGTTACAACGCAGCTTGCTGGGACCCACTTTTGAGTTTCCTGTCTAGCAGGTATGTGGTACGGTCCATGAAGTTGCATTTCTAACAAGTTCCCAGGTGACCCTGATGTTTGATGACTAGACTTTGAGGACCACATTGCAGAGAGTTAAATAACCTTCAGGTGAGCCTGTTAGACCAGTGGTCCCCACCTTTTTCGGCATCAGGGACTGGTTTAGTGGAAAAAAAAAAAAAAAGACAATTTCCCAGGATTGGGGTGCAGGGTGGCTCACACACACTACATTTACCGCGCACTTTATCTCTATTATCATTCCACCAGCTTCACCGCAGACTACTGGGCATCAGCCCTGAATCCGGGCACTCCCGTAGTCACACGATGCTCCAGTACGACACCACAAGGCACCTGGTCCTCCTTCTGCCCTTTTCCCCAGTGAGGATGATTCTCCTCAAGGCTGGACGCAACCAGACTTTGTTCCGTGTATGCACTCTGTGTATGACTGCATGAACAAGGGTCCAAAGTAGGTGTTCCCTGACAAGTGCTTCGACTAAAGGGGTGCTGAAAGGAACTGCTTTAACACTTTCAATATATAAACATTTCCCTGGTCATCCTCATCCACATGTTACTGAACCTACACTGCAAAAGAAATAGAAAAAATTATTCCACCTACTGCTTTCAGACGAATCACTTTTAGACTTATTTACAGCAATAAATGACTTGCTAATAGCTCTCCATGACTATGAAAATAGATCCAATACTAGGAGTTAGGTACTTCTAAGAGGTAAAGTTTGAAAACAAGAAAACTATGAGTATGAAAATTTTTACTATGAGAGACTCATTAGCATGCCAGTGAATCCAGAAGAAAAGTACTAGACCAAAGGACCTCCACTCTGTTCATGGAGTGCTTTGGTGTATGATTTGCTTTTTTAAAAAGGGAGACATGGTCTAAACTGCTTTTTAACTGGCAGTCAAAACCTTTTCCCTGGATGGTTTCAAACTATCTTACAGCAATGGTGCCAAAGGGGACATTTACAGAATGAACAATGGGACTGAGGTCTGAGGTCACACTCTCCATCTCGTATTAACAACTCTTCACACGCACTCACTTTCTCAGGGTAGGTCCAATGAAAGGCATTCACTCGCAGCTCCAAAGGAGGTTCACTCGTCCTTCCCACACAAAAGTGGCCTCGAGGGCAAAATAAGACCAGACAGACCAGACTAACCAACAACCCTACTTCATGGCCTCTTGTGTGGGTGCTTCTCAAGTGAAAAGCTTGAGTTGCTGCGTGTAGGGGGTGGGAGAGATGGATTTTGCAGATAAGACCCAACTTGGGTCTTAGGAAACAGACCAAGCCTTTGGTGAACAGAGACTATGGTAGTATGTGAAGTGACTGACTTTGATAGCAAGACTCAGAGGTCAAGAGAATAATTTGGAGAGCCATTTCCCAGAATATCATATTAGCATCGGAATCAGAAAGCCTACAGGGCACAAGAAGCTAAGCTGGCACTTATAACTTAGGAGGCACTAAGTTATAACTTAGGAGGCAGGGATCTCCTTAAAGGAAAACTACTGGAGTTACAATTTAACTGTGTGTATCTCTAAACTGGTTTGATTTTATAGGTAAAACTTTGTGAACAGAACAAGAAACGTATGTTTCATGGTTTTATGGTTTGAGGAAGGGGGAGAAGAAAGGAAAATTGAGAAGAACACAATTTATGAATATAAAGTCTGTTGTAGGCTATAAATACCTTGAAGACAAATAACTATTCAGAATGGTCTCTAAAGTTTAAAGCCAGGACCACAGAGGTTCTGTTTGGAACAGACAGATCAGTTCCTCTTCAGCCGATGAAAATGTTTCCAGTTTAACTTCAATGCGGCCAATAATAATTACGCGGAAATTACTTAATATTTAGATGTCCAGGGAAGATACAAAACTATAATGCTCATTTTAAAGAACAAAACTTTAAATATAAATTTACTCTTTGGCAAAGTCACTACAAAACCCCTGAACTCCTGCTTTCCAAGACTTGGTTCCAGCCAACTGTGCTCCTTAATTCAGTCTAAAGTAGGGATTTAAATTGGTCACCAAGGACATGGTACTGGATACAAAGGAACTGAATTCTTCTAGACGTGGCTTTCTTCAGGACCTCTGCCAGCACACCCCTTCCCATGCTGGGCTAAAGACCCTCCTAGAGGAGGAAGGGGTGAATGGAAAGGGATGTCCTATATCCAGCCTCAATCTTAGTATATGCTATATTTAGTACAGTGCTGAAATGATCCATTTGCTACTGCTGCTGCTACTGCTATGTCGCTTCAGTTGTGTCCAGCTCCGTGCGACCTATGGACCGAAGCCCACCAGGCTCCTCCATCCATGGGATTTTCCAGGCAAGAGTACTGGAGTGGGTGCCACTGCCTTCTCTAATGCAGGAAAGGGAAAAGTGGAAGTGGAGTCGCTCAGTCGTGTCTGACCCTCAGCGACCCCATGACTGCAGCCTGCCAGGGTCCTCCCTCCACGGGATTTTCCAGGCAAGAGTACTAGAGTGGGGTGCCACTGCCTTCTCCGGAAATGATCCATTTAGAGCCCCCCAATAAGTAAGTGTTATATTATTTAGCCTAGAAGACAGGAACTATTTCTTATGAAAATGCTTGTGGAACGGAACCCCTTCATGGAAGCCACACGGTTGTGGATGCCTCAGGAGTTGGGATGAGACCTAGGTCCAGTTAGTCACAACCTCCCAGGAGGCCTTTCACTAGGGAAAGGCCAAACGCTTCTTTGGGTGTTCCCCTCACACTCCTTCTATTTTTTTTGCTTTTACTATTTTATTCTTCAACTGTAGCATGGTCAGAAAGTTACTGATTGATATCAAAATAACTCACTAATATTAGACAAAGCTTTTAAAGCTTGTCTGGATCCCAAGCTTCAGGGCACACATGTTCATTATTGCAATTATACCCACATCTTTAACAACATCACCTGCTGGGTCATTACAGAACATCCAGAACAAGAGGGACTTCTGTAACGGGCGTGAGGAAATGTTAGATCCTGTGTAACTATATATGCCACGGCTTCCCCAGCGGCTCAGCTGGTAAAGAACCCGCCTGCAATGCGAGAGACCTGGGTTCGATCCCTGGGTTGGGAAGATCCCCTGGAGAAGGGAAAGGCTCCCCACTCCAGTATTCTGGCCTGGAGAATTCCATGGACTGTGTAGTCCACGGGGTCGCAAAGAGTCGGACACGACAGAGCGACTTTCCCTCCCTCACTCATAACTATATATACTACAGGTGTGAATAAAAAGAAATCCCCAGTTGGCATTGTTTTCACTTCTAAACAAACCTGCATGAAAGACCACTTGATAGACAGGGCAGCACGGATCAGCTAAAAATTAACGTGAAAACCAGTAACAGCTCCTTGTTTCTATTTCAAGCAGTCTTTTGATTCAATTTCTGGGGAAGGGGACAAGGTCCAGAATCTGAATTTAATCTGATAACTTGTTAACTACAGTTCTGATGGCGGGAGTGCGTGCCCTCTTAAGTGGCTCTGTTTAGAAGTGAAAACAATGCTGCTGGTCATGAAGTTTCTGGCCTGGTATCAAAACAGGAGAACCTTGGTCAGGCAGGAGCGAGCTACACTGAGATGCAGTGTGAGCGTGTCTCTCCTCTCCCTGGACCAGAGTCACCCAGGTCTGTGCTACACGAATGTCTCCACTCTTCTCTCCACCAGAAGAGAAAGTGCAGGAGGACCAGAGCTCACTCAGGTCTGTGCTACATGAATGTCTCCACTCTTCTCTCCACCAGGAGAGAAGGTGCAGGAGGACCAGAGTTCACCCAGGTCTGTGCCACATAAACTTCTCCACTCTTCTCTCCACCAGGAGAGAAGGTGCATTCACTTTAGAAAAGCATGTATTCTGGAAAAACCCCAGGATCTGAACTTCATAAATAAACAGAAAGGATGCCTTCCTTTCCTAGGGGAACCCACTGGCTCTGTTCTCATTCACATCTCCCGGGACCACCACAGATCCAGGCTGCTTAGGACTGCGTAGGGCTAGAGGAGACAAGGAGAAATCACCAGCTCAAAGAAGATCAACCAGGAATGGGCCCATGAATTGGGAAGGAGCTAATACGCAAAGAATTTAA
Source organism: Bos mutus (assembly GCF_027580195.1). Classification (NCBI taxonomy): domain Eukaryota; kingdom Metazoa; phylum Chordata; class Mammalia; order Artiodactyla; family Bovidae; genus Bos; species Bos mutus. The sequence goes on from NC_091618.1 coordinate 288,332, forward strand.
GGGAGTCACTTAGGTAACACCCTATGCCTTCTTCATAACAACTGGCGCGTCTAAGTGGCATCTAGGCGCTGGATACCTTCCTCCTATGAAAACAAAAAACTGGAGCTGGAGATTCAAATATTTCAGAGTCGTTTTAAGCAAAAGCATCTAACCTTAATAAAAACAACTGGTCTAAAAAAAACACAAATCATAATAGGGAATTCTGCCTCGGTCAAGTGGCTAGGACTCGGTGCTTTCACCGCCAGGGCCGGGGTTCGATTCCTGGTCGGGGAACTAAGATTCTGCAAGCCACACAGTGTGGACAAATAACACTGTGACCAGAATCCTATTTCATCAGTGTACTACTGTTCTCCTCGTAAATCATACTTTCTTTTAAAACCCATCCATCCATTTAAGTCCTGGCTCTATTACATTTTATAACTTAAACACCTCCATCTACTTTCTTGTAGTTCTTTATATTTTCTTTGTATTGATTTGTTTATTGTCTTACAGACCTTGCTGCCGTTCACACCTACAGCTGCACTATTCAGAACAGAATGGGGCAAAAACACTCAATTAATGGGCTTCCTTGGTGGCTCAGATGGTAAAGCCTCTGCCTGCAATGTGGGAGGCCCAGCTTCGATCCCTGGGTCGGGAAGATCCCCTGGAGAAGGAAATGGCAATCCACTCCAGTACTCCTGCCTAGAAAATTCCACGGACAGAGGAGCCTGGTAGGCTACAGTCCATGGGGTTGCAAAGGGTCGGACACGACTGAGCAACTTCACTTTTACTTTCACTCAATTAAAAAAGGCATGAAAATGAACAAACAAAGAAATGAATGCAGTCACTTTTCGAGCTCTGGGAACTCAAGGATAACTCATGACCGACCGCTCTCCTTCTTACCTAGTACTTCTGTGAACACGTGTATAAAGGTGTCTGCTCAACCAGCTCGCCCATCCCCACTCCATCTGTGTGCTGTGTTGTATATAATATGAACAGAAACTCTGAAAGGTGGACAGTACCATGTCTACCTTAAAGGTGAGGCAAGTGAAATGTTACACAACCTAAGGTCATCCAGTTCCTAACCAACCTTAGTGTGAAGAGATCAGATGGAAACCCGTTTGCTCGGCACAAAAGCCGTACTCTTAACAGCACTACCAACAGACTTCCCTCCCTTCAACAACACGCTCCTTCCATTACTTTGGGTCATGTTCAGTTCAGTCCAGTCGCTCAGTCGTGTCTGACTCTCTGCGACCCCATGGACTGCAGCACGCCAGGCCTCCCTGTCCATCACCAACTCCTGGAGTCCATCCAAACCCACGTCCATGGAGTCAGTGATGCCATCCAACCATCTCATCCTCTGTCGTCCCCTTCTCCTGCCCTCGATCTTTCCCAGCATCAGTGTCTTTTCCAATGAGTCAGCTCTTCACATCAGGTAGCCAAAATATTGGAGTTTCAGCTTCAGCATCAGTCCTTCCAATGAATTTTCAAGACTGATTTCCTTTAGGATGGACTGGTTGGATCTCCTTGCAGTCCAAGGGACTCCCAAGAGTCTTCTCCAACACCACAGTTCAAAAGCATCAATTCTTCGGCACTCAGCTTTCTTTATAGTCCACGAGGCCCTAATAATACATATACCTTTACCACCAGCTGAGTGGTCTTCCCTCCTCAAACCTCTAAAATACTTAGTTACATCATCACATCCTCCTACTTAGAGCAGGACTAAGTGAATAGAGAACTCTCTGGGTACTGACTGCATCTAGAACATTCCTTAAGGCTGACAAGGAGACCTTAAGTAAGAAATGAGCGCATATGTCCACAAACTTATATAAGAATGTTGACTCCAGCTACATTCAAAGTGGAAATAACCCAAGTAGCCATCAACAGAAGAATGGGTTCAAAAAAAGGTGCTATATTCTTGTTACGGAACACTCAGAGCAATGAAAAGGGACAAACCACGGACAGATGCAGCCTATGCATGAATCAAAAAAAAAAACATCAAGCTGAAGCTCAGAAAAGATCTCTCAGAAGTCAGAACGGTGGGCACCTCTGTGGGGAGTGGCACCGACAGGAAAGGGACACAGTGGGATTCCACGAAGTGATGAAAACACTGTGCATCTTGCTCCAGGCGACCGTCACATGGCTGTATACGTGAGTGGGGCACTTAAGATCTGTTCGTTTTCCTTCACGTAAACTGTCTCAACATACTAAGAAAGAGGAAACGGCTGACATCGAAGCTAATGCCACACTACTGCCCCCAGTCAACAGACACGCCGGCCATCCACTGTCAGAGCTAGAATTCATTATGTGAGGCGCTTGACGGCACATTCCTCACTCAATTTATATATATGTGTGTGTAAAATAGCAAGAGACATTTTAGGACTGGGCAACGGGGTTTCGGAAAGCTTACTAAAATTGGAAGAGGATGCAAAAAAGGAACACAGTGTAAAAGTCAACAAACCACATACAAAATCTATAGCCCATAATCACTTTCAAGGGAACCATGGAAAAGAGAATTATCGGGGATACTACTGTCACCAACCAGGGCTCCTGGCCTTCCTCAATCAACAGTCAGTGACTGGAGACCAGATGAGAAACTCAGGACAGACTTTGCTGGGGCCCTGATGAAGCGGGTGGGCTGAGAACAGACAACAGGCCCCGTTCCTGCTCACTGGCTGAGGAGGGGTCGGGGGAGCCTGCTTCTTATACAGGGTGCAGGCAGGGGGTGTCCGGGGTCTGGCCGGAGGGCTGGCCCAGGTGCTCTGCCCGCCCCTCTGGCGGTGCTCTGTGCAGGGGGCACGCTCGGTACCCTGCTGCTGCTCCCATACCCTACTTTACTCCTGGCTCTTCAGAAGTGGCGGTGGGTTGGTCTTTTTATTTTTTTTTTTTGGTTTTTCTGCAGCTTTTGTCCAGTTTGCTCCAGCTGAGCATGCAGTTATTTTTAGTTAGTCCCATACAGTTTCTTTGTTCTTCATTGCTGGAGGAGAGGTTTGTCCCGGTGCAAGCACCACGGCAAAGCAAGCCAGGTCCTGGCCTGTCTCACTACTTCTTTGATAAGCAGAATCAATTAAAGCTCAAGAGTTCACCTCCCAAAGAAAAGATGAGAGGTAGCTTCTGAGCTTTGAAAGGACAGTTTCCCAGAATTCAGGTTGATGTTTTTAAGTTAACAAATGACCAAATACTGCTCTCACCCGCCTCAGAAAAGCACCCTGTAGATTCTTTACAAAATCTCAAGGTAGCAAGACTTGGAAAACTTGCGAAACTGGCCTGATCCTGGATTGCACAGAGAATAAACAGCCAAACCAGTGTGCATGGGGCACGAGCTGGTACACAGCACTGCTGAGTGCCCTGGAAACCAACGGGGTCGTTTATGGGGAGGGAGTGAGAAGCACTCAAGGACAACACCATTTGTGTTCCCCCGTACAGGAACACAAATTTCCCATATGGGGGAACAATTTCATTCAGGACATAATGTTAATAAATCATACAAAATGAAGTTTTCTGTGGTCGTAAAACATGAAATGCTGTCGTGGGAGGTGGAGGGGGCGGGGCAAGGGGTTATGTGGATATCTGACAGTAACAGAAACACCGGACAGTCTGAAAGTCTTGCTGCACAAGGAATCCAAGAGCAACTAAAACCTACTCGTCAAGATAGCACACACGATCCACGAGAGCTCAGGAGTCTAAGGACAGTCACTGCTTATTATCAAGGACACTCTGACCTTCCATCTAAAATAAGGGGAAAACACTAGAGGGTTTTTAGAAAGAACAGAAAAGGCTCATGGATCGGCCAAATGAACAGAGCTGAAGGGCGCAGCATCTCCAACGTGGAGGAGACACACTGAGGGAAGACTGCGTGCACTGTGGTGAAATCAAGGCAGGAGTCGCAGGGAAGTGCTGGTTGGGGTTCCTTCACAAAAGAAATGCTTAAGCAGTGAAATCAACGATTTGCTTTTAAGACAGAGAATGGAGGCTTGGAGTGCATTTGAAAGGCATGAAACAGCGTCCTCTTGCTACACTTTGCCAGTTGCTAAGCATCCACTTCTCCCCCATCTCCACAGATGGGTATTCTCAGAACACATGTGCACATCATGTTGACTTTTAAAAAAGGTATCAAGTGTTCAGATGCAAAATAATGCTAAAAAAGTAGAACCCAATGCCTGTGAGTACACTTACGTATTTTATTCTAAAAAACTTCTACACCCAGCTATTTCACTGTCAGCACTGGCATCTGGACTTGAGGCGGGGAGGCACTGGGCGGTCTTGGCCAGAGCGGCTGCCCGGTGCTGGGCACCCCGGGTGCCTTTCTGTCGTAGTGACATTTCCACAGGCTCAGGGAAGGGCAGTAAACATAGACACAGGACAGAAAGCTTCCTCAAAGGACGCAAGAAGCCTACGTGTGTCACTTTTCAGGTGTCACACAGAAGAGAAACAATGACAGTCTGGGCAGGTATTTCTGGGCAGTTCCAGCACTTTCCAGCTTCTAAGGATATTCTGGCCTTCCTAAAGACATCTGATATGACCATTACTTTTTCTTTTTCCTGCCCCTGACTCCAAAAGTAAACTAGCTGTTCTGTAAGATTACTCAGTGATTTTGTAAGATGTGATTTTTTTCTCTTGGGGAATGGTCCTAAAAAAACAAAATTATTTCCTGCAGAGCTTCTGACTCTGGATAGCTGGAAGGATCTTGATTTTATACGATCATAATATAAGGTCATTTTATAAGGTCATAATATAAAGCAGAGATCCTGTCTTCAGCAAACTCCAGCTTGCCACCAAAAAATTTAAAAAGGCAAATCATGTTGATATTTTAAAATTCTCTATGTATGAAAAGGTTTCTGCACTGACACACCCTCTACTCATCATCCTTTCCTGACTCTGATGATAGACATAACGGCCAGAAAGTTATTATTATGATGTGAAAAGCATCTAATAAACACTACCTCAAGTCAGGAGACAAGGTGAGCACCAAGTGCTAAATCATGTTGCCAGTGTGTGCTCATGTTGGGATACGATGGAAAGAGTCCTGTGCACCAGTCCTCCTCTCCCCAGTCCGTAACTCCAGTCCAACCGCAAGAGAATCATCAGATAAACCCTAACTGAATGGCAGTCCTGTCTCAACACTGGCAAGATCCGAAAACAGGAAGTCTGGGGACGTGTCACAGCCAAGAGGAGTCTAGGGAGACACTAAGTATCCTGGAACAGAAAAAGGACATTAGCAAAAAAAATTAAGGAAATCTGAATAAAGTACAGATTTTAGTTAGTAAAATATCAGTATTGGTTCATTAGTTGTCAAAAATGTACTAGATGTTAACAGGAAAAACTGGGTGTGAGAACTCTGTTCTAATTTGAAACTTAAAAGTCCATTTAGAAAGTAAAATTGAATGGGGTGGGAGGTGGGAGGGATGTTCAAGAGGGAGGGGGTATATGTACACCTGTGACTCGTGCTGATGTATGGCAGAAACCAACACAATACCGTAAACCAAATATCCCTCAAATAAAGAAAAAACAAACGTGACCTTGATGATGTGAAACTAGTGCACTGCTCACAGCGTGCTGCAGCCTGAGAAACACAGGCCTTAAGGACGAAAGCCTTGTGTTTCAATCACTGCTCCACTTACTGACTGTGTGATCTTAGGTAAATTATTAGCCGAGTCTCTGAGCTTCCGTTTCCTCATCTGCGAGATGGGGATAACACTAGAGCCAACCTAGTTGGGTTGGTTTGAGAGTTAGACAGTACGTATGAAGAGTCTGGGGCAACACATACTGCACCTCCAAACCCTTCTCCATAATCATTTCCTTGGAAGGTCAGCTACTCTTGACTAGGGTGCGTGTGTGCATGCGAAGTCGCTTCAGTCATGTCCGACTCTTTGCGACCCTGTGAACTATATACAGCCTGCCAGGCTCCTCTGTCCGTGAGATTCTCCAGGGAAGAAAACTGCAGGAGTAGCCATCCCTCCTCCACTTGACTAGACTCACAGGGAGCTGTTTCTAGAAAGCAGTAGCTCAGACAGCACGGAGCGGCCATTCTTAAGAACAGTTAGGGAGTCCAGTTTGGCACACGCCCACCTAACAGACTGTGATAACAAAGTGAGATCACAGTTTGCCCAGTAAGAAACCAAGAGATTTCACAGAGATCCAGGGTTTCCAAATTCAGCTAGGTTTGGAATCAACTGAAATGTTTTCTTTTTTAAAATGCAGATCTACCACTCTCTCCCCAATCCCTTGAGATTAGGTGACTGACTCTGTTATGAGGCTGAGAAATCTAGAACTTTAGTAAGTTTCCCAGGTGACCTGCTGTGTGGTTTTACAAACAGTGGTCTTTTTACACTTTTTCCTTTTTACACAGGGAAGGAAATTGAGGCCCAGAGAATGCAGACGAGATTAACATCAAAGGCTGGCAGCTCCGGAGCAGCAAGTCCAAGATCAGAACAGGCACTGAGTCCATGTACACTAGATGGAGTAGACCAGGATGCCTTTTTCTAAAACAAAGGTCTGAACCATAGGCCATTATTCAGGATTTCATGTGTGGCTGAAAGGGAAGAAACTGGAGGGGTAGGGTGGGGAGAGTGTGATAGGAAACCAATTGTGCCCAGGCCTAGAGTTGACAGGCTGTGCTTTATGATATCATAGGGCTTCCCTTGTGGCTCAGATGGTAAAGAATCTGCGTGCAATATGGGAGACCCAGGTCCGATCCCTGCGTGGGGAAGATCCCCTGGAGGAGGGCATGGCAGCCCACTCCAGTATTCTTGCCTGGAGAACCCCATGGACAGAGGAGCTGGGCGAGTTTACAGTCCATGGGGTCGCAAAGAGTCGACACAACCGAGCCAACTAATGCTTTCACTCTCTCTGACATCATATATTAAACAGATGTCAAAATCAGCCTCAGTATGAATAAGGGGTATTTTAGAAAGAGTGGTTTAGACATTAGTCTTTTGAAATACCTAAGAACTGCTCGTTTGCTTTGGGAAGTGAACACAGGCTGAGTCAAGCAAAACCGATTAAGAATGAAGGTGTTGCCTTAATATAATACCAGAAGGTGAAACATTCAACTTCCTAGAGCCACCTGGTAAAGACTACAATGAATATGATTGTACACTGAGACTCGCTGGCCAGCGTTTCCAACGGCTCTGCTCTCTTCCACCCTTCGTTATTTTATCTGAGTGATAAAGCGGTCAGGAGAGAACTTCCACCCGTTCCCACATCTAGCCACCCACCAGCATCTGTCATCATAGACTCCTTGCTCCACAGATAAAGGGTCAATGTTCCTGTCCACAGTCAACCCTTCTACCCGCAGAGCAGATTCTGTTTTGTCACTATTCAAAGACACTGTCCTAGCAATAATTTCTTCCTCTCTATCCAAATCAGTTCCTCTCTCTAGATTCCCATCAGCATATAAACATGCTATAACTGCCATCTTAAAAAAAAATCCTCTCAATTCTACACTAATTTCTACTCAGCATCCCACTTTCCTGCTCTCTTTTATAGCAACAGTCTTAAAGAAACCAATGGGCTGTTCACATCGCCTTCAGCTCCTCTCTTCCCATTCTCTTAAAACCACTCCGAGCAGGCTGTCATCCCTACCTCTCACTGAAGACTCCTGGCTACATTCAAAGCCAAGCCTCAGTCATCGTACGACTTGACCACTTAGCTGCGCAGGACACGGTTGATGACTCCCTCCTCGCCTGGAGAGGAAGCACGTGCATGTAGGGTAGCTCCCACGCCGCTGCACTCCCCCGATTTTCTCGTCCTGACTCCTTCTCTTTCACACTCCACATCCAAACTGTGGACTCGATCCAATGCAGCCAACTTTTATCCTTCTGTTAATACCCTCATCCAAATCACCATCATTTCTTGCCTAGATTATTGGTGCTGCTGCTGCTACTAAGTCACTTCAGTTGTGTCCGACTCTGTGCGACCCCACAGACGGCAGCCCACCAGGCTCCCCTGTCCCCGGGATTCTCCAGGCAAGAACACTAGAGTGGGTTGCCATTTCCTTCTCCAATGCATGAAAGTGAAAAGTGAAAGTGAAGTCAGTCTTGTCCGACTCTGCGCGACCCCCTGGACTGCAGCCCACCAGGCTCCTCCGTCCATGGGATTGTCCAGGCAAGAGTACTGGAGTGGGGTGCCACTGCCTCCTCCGAGATTATTGCTACCATTTCTTAACTGATCTCATGTCTATACCTGCCCTCTTACAGTCTTCTCAGCAACCTAAATGACCAGCCACTTCACTCAAAGACTGTGACAAAGCCCACAAAGCCCTTGTAGCAGCCAGAAGGCCTTGCATGTGTGGTGGCTTCTCCTGCATTAAGCTCTCTGAGCACAGCCTCCTTCGTGCACTCCGTTCCAGCCACAGAGGATCCCTCATTATCCCTAGACTGTCCCAGGCACACCTCCGCCCCGGAACCCCCGCACTGCTCGCTCTCTGGAATGTTCTTTCCTCAGAGGCCCCCGCGGTCCACTCCCTGTGACCATCCTTCTCCGTGAGTCTCCCCCGACCCCTAGCTGTGGTCTCCCCTGTTCCTCATCCCCTTTACTATGCTACAGTTTTGTTTCAGGAGCATTAACCATCTTCTATTATATTATGTACTTGTCATTTTAAACTGTCTTCCCTTATTTGTGGCTCAGCTGGTAAAGAGTCCGCCTGCAATGTGGGAGACCTGGGTTCGATCCCTGGGTTGGGAAGATCCCCTGGAGAAGGGAAAGGCTACCCACTGCAGTATCCTGGCCTAGAGAATTCCATGCACAGTTCAGGGGGTCGCAAAGAGTCGGACAAGACTGAGTCACTTTCACTTTTCCTTTATTTGAATTTAATCTCCGTTAGGAGTACGATTTTTGTCTGTTTTATTCACTCATGAACCTCCAGCATCTAAAGGAATACTGGGCACAGAGTAAGCAATCCATAAATATTTACTGCATGAACAAAATGAAGAGAGAGCAGAATTAAGTGAGCAAAAGGGCTGTGCCGTCACTCACGGGAAGTCAAGCCTCTGTTTCAAATGCCAGACTCCCCATAACAACGAATTATTTGATACCACCACTTAAACGTTTAAAGAGATTAAAAAAAAAAAAAACCTCTTCCAAATATTTCTTCTGTTTTAGCAAATGGCCCCACTACCCACCTAAGTGTACGTAAGTCAGCCTTGATCGCCCTTCTCACCCTCCCATATCTAATCCATCAAGAAGTCCCATCAATTTTAACAGAAATTCAGCGCAGATTCACTCCCTTCTCGCTATCTCCACTGCCGCGACTCTGGTCCAAGCCATCACATGCTCTCACCAGTGCTATTCCGACAGCCTCCTATCTGTTCTCTCTGCTTCACCTTCTTGCCTTCCTTTAATCCATTTCTTAAATAGCAGCAGCAGTGTTCTTTAAAATGTATGTAGGATCACAATACCCTTGGCTCCCATCTACGCCTCAACCCCGTCTATGCCACGCCACCCTTGCTCATCACGCTGCGTCCACAAGGGCTGCTTTCTGCTCCTCCGACACGCCTGTTCTTCACACATGCCACCTTCACCGCCTTCCACTCTGCACCTGTCATGTCTCAGCAGAAAAGGCTATCTCCCTTTCTCATTTTAAATCCCATTCCTCGCTTCCTTTATGACTGTTTACCGTTTCTTCCCCGTTACAGCATAAGCTCCACGAAGGCAGGACTCGCCTACCTGCATGTAAAAGGGAGGAGGCGGTACCTCAGTGGAAGTGTCAGAGAAGCACCACAGGTCTCTCTCAACTGTAAGAGCCGTCATTGCGACACTCATCACCACCCCCCTCTCTCCAGATACTCCTCCTCCTATCATTTCCAAAGAAATGCAGGACAACGTTTTGTTGACAAAACACATTATTTCCAACTGCTATGGACTGAGCTGTGTCCTCCCCAAACCCACATGCTGAGTCTGAATCTCAGGGGATGGCACATGAAGATGAGAGCTTTGGGAGATAATCCGGTTTACAAAAAGAGGAAGAGATACCAGAACTCTCTCTCTGCTACGTGGACACAGAGCAAGCTGCCTGGTTCTCTGAGAGCCAGGAAAGAGCCTTCACCGGCACCCGGATCTCAGACTCCTAGCCTCCAGAACTGTGAGAAATAAGTTTCTGGGGCTGAAGCCCCCCAGCCTGTGCTACAACACCGAGCAAAACGAGCTGCTCCAGTCTCGTGTGCGATATCACCAACCACGCAGGTAAAAAGATACCTGATGCAGGGTGTTCTGCACCAAGACTCGGCTCCCAACCTGAGCTGCTCCACTGTTTGTCTGATGCTCTTTTCCAAAGCGCTGCACTTGAGGGCGGAACACGGTGGAACTGCCACTCCAGACGCTCTTCATCTGCAGATACTCAGGTGCTGGGAAACCTCGCGCCTGGGACCAAGGGGCAGCAGGCAGCACCCTCCCCTTGGGCACCAGCCCAGCTTACCAACCGCCAAGCACTCGAATGGGTGAGCCAGGCACAGCACGACACACCGACAACTGTGCTTTATTCACAGGGAATCACTGATGTTTGGCTGGGACTCATGACAGCAGAGAGGAACACTTCCTCAGGCAGCCTTCCCGTGGGATTTCCGCCTAAACGAGACTCCCACATGTTTCTGTGTGAGTGCGCTCAGTCGTGCCTGACTCTCTGTGACCCCGTGGACGGTAGCCCGCCAGGATCCTCTGTCCACGGGGTTCTCCAGACAAGAATATTGGAGTGGGTTGTGATTTCTTCCTCCACGGGATCTTCCCAATCTAGGGATGGAACCCACATCTCTTGCATCTCCTGCACTGGCAGGCTGACTCTCTACCACAGTGCCACCTGCGAAGCCCACAATCTCACAGGACTCTCGATTAAACTACTGTTCATTTTTTTTAAATTTAAACTAGACATTTCAAAAAGCTCAGTCTCTACTCCCCCCACCAAAAAAGTAGCCTCTAATTGTAGATTAGAGTGATGCAGAAACTAGATTCTTTGAGATATTCTGTTAGAAAATTACTTTTAAACTTTTAGGAGCCAATATGTTTTATAAAAGGGAACAGTCCAACACTGAATTTTTTTAAAAATTCAGATCAGTTATAAAATCTGCATTACAAAGACAGTTATTTCTCTGACACTTCTACCTAGGGGATTCAAAGCATAGTCTTTAAACTTAGTAGTTAACAACAACAAAAATGCCATGTCTATCTTATAAAGAAAAATAAGGAAAAATAAGCAAAGTAGACGCCAATAGGTTACGAAGGTCCACAACTCCACACGTGCAAGAAAGAGCAACACCCACGCCAATTGTAGAAGGCATGAAAGTGTTCATTGCTTAAGTCGTATTCGACTTTTTGTGACCCCACGGACTGTAGCCCGCCAGGCTCCTCTGTCCATGGGGTTCTCCAGGCAAGAATACTAGATTGGGTAGCCAGTCCCTTCTCCAGGGAATCTTCCTGACCCAGGGAGTGAACCCAGGTCTCCTGCGCTGCAGGCAGATTCTTTACCTTCTGAGCCACCAGGGAAGCCCCAAAGGCATAAGCTTGGTTACGAAACAGAGAAAGGCGGTATTGGTATTTTGTTACTGGGACATCAAAGCTACTTTGAAATGGGGCCTGGACAATAAGTACAATGGCAATAAGATGCTTAAGCTAAAAAGAGCCTCTGATTTTAGAATCCATGATTCTAAGTATTAATCAATGCTTTGTTAAGTGCAACAGGGGTTACAAAGTGCTAGAAAAAGAAATGCTCCAAAGTACAAAGTTCTGAAGGCTCTGAAATCGTCCTAATATTCAAAACATCTTAAAGATTAACACTCTCTCATCTTCCAGTAACTGTGAAGACCCCCACGTGCTCAAGCCCAGCCCAGCTCTGCGCGCCTGCTGCCACTCTGTGCTCCCGTCCTGCGTCATCTGTCGCAGAGGAAGCAGCAGCAGCTACAGCGCTGGGAAAGCAACATGCAGCTTCTTTTCATAATAAGATTTTAAGCGCCTGGCTGAGACATTCAGAGCAGTCCTCACAGAAATACAGGGAAACATAAAGCAGCTTTCTCAACTCGTTTAAAAACAGGATCTTCTGATTGGCCTGCACACTTCTCCCAGAGAGAGATGGTAACTTGGTCAGAGTTACATGCAGAATTGGTGATTTTTGCCCAGAAATGAAACTCACGTCGCCTCACTCTTAGCCCAGTGCCCTTTCTAATATTCCATCTTGCCTTCCGTTTAGTAATCAAAGCAAACAAGACCTAAATAAGTACGATGAATTGCAACCCTGCAAGGCCAAAAGAAGAGTGTTTGGGAAAAGCTTGCCAACAAGCCAAGCAGGGTGCTTTACACTCAGCGGACTCTTTGTCTGTCACCTGGGCCCTCCAAGCTTGTAACTGCGTTTTCAAGCCACCCCGCTTTGTGAGTGCAGAAACAATTGTGTGTGTGCGCGTTTTTCTTCCCCAAGAAAGGTTAGGTCAAAAGAGAAAATGACCCAGAAGCTTCCTGCACAGATTCTGGTGCAGCAGGATGATGCGGGGCTGCGCCGACTGTGGAATCTTCCCACACTCCTGAGCAGTTAGGAGGAACCAGCAGAGGCATGTTTCACACACTCCCCAAATGCTGACTGGCAACAACAAGCGGCATTCAGAGATCTCAGCCCTGGGACAATAGCTTCTGTCAGTCAGCTACAGTTCTCATGACCGTGCTGCTGCTGTTACTTCAACTTCATACCAAAGAGCATATCGCACCTGTACAAGGACTTGAGAAAGCCACACAAATGAGTTCACACAGCAGTACAGCAATTCTGGCAGGGTACCAATACTGATGATAAAGTATAGTTTAGAAAAAATACAAAGACCTTACACAAGCGTATTACTCTTTAGCGTTTACAAGCAGATTTGACAAAGGACCTGGGGCCCCAGTAATCTGTTCTTGAGACCAACACCAAAAGGATCATGAGTTTCCGTGCGAAGCGAGTTACCTGGTGAGGGGCAAAGAGCAGCATTTTCTCTCTCACCTGAAGCCAAAGGTCGGATCCACTCTTTGCTATTTAGGTCAAGTCTCCAGAGGTCATTGAAGGCAGCATTGCAACTGCTCTGGGTACAGCCTCCAAACACATACATAGACTGATTAGCGTCGTAATAGCACGCACCTAGAAAGAAAACAAGTGATGAACAACCGGTGTCTAATTCTGAAGGTACTCTAACACCTTGACTGTGGTCTGTATCTTCCAAAGCCCAATTATTTCGTGCGTATCATAACTGTTAGCAGGTGCCAACCCTTCTACAACCAGCCTCGTGCCTTCAGGTTCAATACTACGTTAACCTTTAAGGACCAGAGGGAAGCCGTGGAAATGTTATCTCCGAGCACACTAAGCAGGCTGCCCATGCTTTACATAAGACAGCACAATTCTAGCAAGAGCACACGAGAACGTAGATTCAGAGTGTGCAATGAGTGAAAGGAAGTGGAAAGGGAAAAGAGATTCAGAGGTTCAGCCCACTAGGGCGGCACGGCTTTGCTGATCATCCACCCATCGGTAGGTCCACCTCAATTTAGTCCACTGTTTTTAAGATCCCTTCTGAACTCTGGCACCATTACTCAAGCTCAGAAAAAGGGAAATGCTGCTGCTGTAATTACCTCTTGTGATACACAAACGCTCTGGGAATAACCCTCCTTTTTTATTTTTTCTAAACTCAGCCCACTTGATAGGCCTTTAAGGACTCTCCACACTAGGAAAGCCACATCTGAAAACTGGATGAGTTAAGAGGTAATAAAGGCAATGTGTTCAGTCACCTACACCCCACAGTCTCAGCCAGTGGGAGGAGTGAATCCGAAACATCTGACCTCTAACACAGCACAGTAACAGGGCTACAGACTTTTCAGATTAACAAAGAAATTAAAGAAACTGGAGATATTAGGAAATAAAATGCCGTTTAATCGTCAACAGGCTCACATCTGCAGAACACTTAATTACTCTCAGAACTCAAACATGCTACGATGGAATACGAAGGGTAACATGATTTCACACTTTCCACTACTTTCTTTGTTTCTTTTTTATTTTCTGATAGTGCCATGCAGCTTGAGGGATCTCAGTTCCTTGACTAGGGATTAAACCCAGGCCCCTGCGGTAAAAGCATACAGTGCTAACCACAGGGCCACCAGGGAATTTCCCCATTGACTTTCTTTGCCTTGAAAATAACTTGCAATCCATAACTAAATCAGTGTTTACATTAACATCCCAATAAGAAAGGCTATTAAGGAGTGTAATCCTCGGAATTCCCTGGCAGTTCAGTGGTTACAACTTCATGCTTTCACTGCCCACAAACTGTGCAGTGTGGCCCCCCAAAAGGAAAATTCTGTGTAATTCCATTGTTCATGTTTCAGAGTTGTTAAGCACTGCAAATAACAATGGATCAAGTTAGATGACATTCAACAAACAAAAAGTATAATTACTGAAGCCACACTTCAGTCTCCACTAAAGCCATTAAGCTTCGAGTATCTTGGTCTTTTTATACTTTTTTGAACTAGCTGCTCCAAACCAGGGCAATTTTAAACGGACCTGACTGGTGCCCAGCATAAGAGAACATTCTACTCCTCTGGATAATTCGGAACCCCAGAACAGAAATTAGCCATGTCCCTTGTCTTCTGAAACTCTAACTGAGGTCCATCATAACAATGTTTGATAAGACAAATCCATGATTTCATAACTAAAACAGTCAGGAGCTCATTTATGTCCCACTATTAGTCAAAGACCAACTCTTGGCAGCTGCTTCCTTCATGTAGTAAAAGAACACAGTGCCTTTATTTTTCAAAGAGGTAGCAAACATTCTGCTGCATTTGGATTGGAAACCTAGCCAGCAGCTGGCCCCGTGAGATCTTCACCACGTGTATTTTAATCCTATACTAAAATAAGGCAAATGGCATTTTCCTGCTCTCTTTGAGCAAACAAAGGCCTCTGGAAGAGGAAGGCACAGCCCAAACTCTATGCAAAGCTAATGGGACTGAAATGACAAGTTTCACACACTGTATTTTCAACATCCAGCAGGCATTATCAACAAAGCCTGGAGAGGAAGAGAGTCAATTTAGGTAGCTATGTTTAGAACTCAGATATAATGAGAATGAGGGAACAGCCATCAATAATACCCTCAAATATTTTAAGCATCCTACTGAACTGTTTGTCTATTTTTATTTAAGACGCCTACATGGTGGCCTGAGTGGGGGTTGGGGACCCAACAAATTCAATGGGCCTTTTAGAAAAAACTAAGAATTTAAGCAAATACCAGTGCTCAAGTAGATATTTCCTTTTACCAAAGTTCTCCACCCAAACAGAACATTTTCCTTTCAAAACACAGACCACTGGAATGTGCTATACAGAAGTTACTGTTCATTGTACGATATAATTACTCTGCTAAGAAAATATTAATAACATTGAGAATGTGATTATTCCAACTGCTAAATCTCTTCAAATTTTCTGAAACGTGCTCGACCGCTCCATGAACAACTGCTAAAAGTCACACGTCTCAAGTTCAAGTCTAGTAATTCCTATTTGAAGACAAATCAAATATTCACAATTACGCACACAGTAAGCAAAGAGTTTTCAGCGCTCTGAACCCTTTTCTGCTGTGCTACAATTCTCTGAAGTTCAAGGTCTTCCAGTTGTTTCATATTTTCCATGGCTCCTGGTAGTCACTGAATGTTCACTGAACTCCAATTTTTGCACTTTCAGAGGTTAAATTCTCTTGTTTCCTCTCTTGTCTCCAGGGAAAGGTCCTGAGGCATTTATCCCATGCTTAGGTTGTCACGTGTCTAGCATCTACAAGCCAGGACATACTTGATAAGGCCTGTAATTACATAACTATGGAATAAGACAGGTTGGTGATCCAGTCTGGGCCTGCTGGCTATTGCAGGAGCAAGATTAGCATGTGTATGGAATGACCTGACCATACATGCAGCCTGAACACCAAAAGGTTTTTCAAAACATAATGCTGGGTACTCAACAGACCCCTATGTCAATCTGAAAGGGACATTCTACCTTAGTCAAGAGTTGCATGTCTGGCCATACAAACACTCATCAAATAACTAGGGGAACTGGCTTCATTTACGTCCCCTGCATTTTCTGTCTTGATTTTTACATAAGAAAGAAGCTCTATTGCTCATATCTTTGTTACACAATTCCACAGAATTAATAGATGTCAACTATGAACCAGGCTTCAGCAATACGTGAACCGTGAACTTCCTGATGTTCAAGCTGGTTTTAGAAAAGGCAGAGGAACCAGAGATCAAATTGCCAACATCCGCTGGATCATGGAAAAAGCAAGAGAGTTCCAGAAAAACATCTATTTCTGCTTTATTGACTATGCCAAAGCCTTTGACTGTGTGGATCACAATAAACTGTGGAAAATTCTGAAAGAGATGGGAATAGCAGACCACCTGACCTGCCTCTTGAGAAACCTGTATGCAGGTCAGGAAGCAACAGTTAGAACTGGACATGGAACAACAGACTGGTTCCAAATAGGAAAAGGAGTGCATGAAGGCTGTATATTGTCACCCTGCTTATTTAACTTATATGCAGAGTACATCATGAAAAACGCTGGGCTGGAAGAAGCACAAGCTGGAATCAAGATTGCCGGGAGAAATGTCAATAACCTCAGATATGCAGATGACACCACCCTTATGGCAGAAAGTGAAGAGGAACTAAAAAGCCTCTTGATGAAGGTGAAAGTGGAGAGTGAAAAAGTTGGCTTAAAGCTCAACATTCAGAAAACGAAGACCATGGCATCCGGTCCCATCACTTCATGGGAAATAGATGGGGAAACAGTGGAAACAGTGTCAGACTTTATTTTTTTGGACTCCAAAATCACTGCAGATGGTGACTGCAGCCATGAAATTAAAAGACGCCTACTCCTTGGAAGGAAAGTTATGACCAACCTAGACAGCATATTCAAAAGCAGAGACATCATTTTGCCAACAAAGGTCCGTCTAGTCAAGGCTATGGTTTTTCCTGTGGTCATGTATGGATGTGAGAGTTGGACTGTGAAGAAGGCTGAGCGCCGAAGAATTGATGCTTTTGAACTGTGGTGTTGGAGAAGACTCTTGAGAGTCCCTTGGACTGCAAGGAGATCCAACCAGTCCATTCTGAAGGAGATCAGCCCTGGGATTTCTTTGGAAGGAATGATGCTAAAGCTGAAACTCCAGTACTTTGGCCATCTCATGCGAAGAGTTGACTCATTGGAAAAGACTCTGATGCTGGGAGGGATTGGGGGCAAGAGGAGAAGGGGACGACAGAGGATGAGATGACTGGATGGCATCACTGACTCGATGGACGTGAGTATGAGTGAACTCCTGGAGTTGGTGACGGACAGGGAGGCCTGGCGTGCTGCGATTCATGGGGTCGCAAAGAGTCAGACACGACCGAGTGACTGAACTGAACTAGGAACCGGGTGTTGTGAAAGGTGCACAGGTGTCTGAGACACGGGACCAGAGTGTTCTCAAGTAGACAGGAACCTTGTGGAGGAGACACCATCATTATCTTATCATTTGGCAGATTAAAACATATTTCTACAAGTGTTTCCTCAATTAAATTTCCTAGTAACCTGTGGCACAAACAGAATTTGTTATACACATTTTGTGGAAGTGTGGATTAGAGAAGCCAAGGAACTTGCTTCCCAAGTCTAAATTTCTTCTTTGGCATGTGGTCTCTCTTACACAGATAATTATTGTAAAAGGCAGATGGTAATAAACATTAAGAGGAAGGTATGAAGAGTGTATTAAGGCAGTATAAGCAGAGAAAGAGAAGAGCTTAACCTCCACACTGGGGAATTTGAGAATAGTGTGAAAGAAGGTGGCTTTTGGCTTTGTCTCCTAGATGGGTTTGAGAGGTCAGGGCATTTTCTGTCAATTAAGAAAGGGGGAACATATCTAGGGGCTAAAAAGGAATGGGAGGGAAGGGAAATGAAATCAGGGCATCTAAGCAAAGCCACGAAGTAGGGATATCAGACAAACACAGAATCTTGTGTGGGTAGAGCCTGGCTGTGTAAGGATGCAGCAGTGAGTCAGGCTGAAAAGGTAAGCTGGGGCCTTGAAGGCCACAGGAGGGGACACTTCCACATGCAACGCAGAAAGGCTGAGGCTTTTTGGCAGAGGAGTTATACGGCTGGTTTTACGTCTTAGATTTGCAGTGCTTCCCAGCACGGGGCGCCTGTCACTTTGAACAGGTTGGTTCTTTGAGTGCAGGGTCATCCCGTCCACTACAGGACACCCAGCAGCCCTGGTCCTTGCCTGCTAACTGCCTGCGGCACTTTCCAGTCAAGACAATAAGCAATGACCCTGCCTATTTCCAAATGTGCTAGGAGGTGGCACGGTCCCCAGTTTTAGAGATGGCTGCCAACAGTGTCTAGACCAGGTTCAGATGAAGAGAAAAGGTAAGAAGACTGTTTAGAAAAGATTTAGGGGGACTTCCCTCTTGATCCTCGGAGAAGGCAATGGCACCCCACTCCAGTACTCTTGCCTGGAAAATTCCATGGATGGAGGAGCCTGGTGGGCTGCAGTCCATGGGGTCGCTGAGGGTCGGACACGACTGAGAAACTTCACTTCCACTCTTCACTTTCATGAACTGGAGAAGGAAATGGCAACCCACTCCAGTGTTCTTGCCTGGAGAATCCCAGGGACGGGGGAGCCTGGTGGGCTGCCGTCTATGGGGTCCCACAGAGTCGGACACGACTGAAGTGACTTAGCAGCAGCAGCAGCCCTCTCGGTCCTGTGATTAAGACTCCACACTTCTGCAGGAGATACAGGTGTGATCTCTGGCTGGGGAAGTAAGATGCTGCAATGTGGGAGGGAGGGATGTGGGGGAAGAAAGGAGGGAGAAAAGACTTAGGAAAGATGGGATGATTAAGTCCGAAGTGTGAGGAATGGGGGTAAAAGGAAAGATCTGAGACAGAACAGAGTCAGCAGGGTTTGACTTTTGCTGTTGAGGGAGGGAGAGGAACTGAGCGTGAAAACAAGATTTCAAGTTTGTATAATGGAGAGAATGACAATGCCGTTCACTAAATTATGGAGAGAAGAAAATTTGGGGGGAACTACGCAATTTGGTGATGGACAGGGAAGCCTGGCGTGCTGCACTCCATGGATTTGCAAAAAGTAGGACACAACTGAGCAACTGAACTGAACTGAATTCTAGGTTCTGCTCAAAATCCTTCAAGAACTAAGAACTTTCAGGTGTACAAGCTGGGTTTAGAAAAAGCAGATGATCCAGAGATCAAACTGCCTACATTCACTGGACCATGGAGAAAGCAAGGGTATTCCAGAAAAACAACTACTTCTGCTTCACTGACTACACAAGCCTTTGACTTTGTGGATCACAACAAACTTTGGGAAACTCCTAAACACGTGGGCATATACACATCTTACAGATGAGGAAAGTGTCGATCAGAGGAGCCAAGGAACTTGCTTCCCCAAGTCAAAAGTTTTTCTTTAGCATGTAGCCTTTCCTACACAGATAATTATGGTAAAAGGCAGATGGTAATAAACATTAAGAGACAGACTACATGTCTCTTGAGAAACCTCTATGCAAGTCAAGAAGCAACAGTTAGAAATCAGACATGGAACAAATGACTGGTTCACAGTTGGGAAAGGAGTTCAACAAGGCTGTATATTGTCAACCTGCTTATTTAACTTACATGCAGAGTACATCATGTGAAATGCTGGGCTGGATGAATCACAAGCTGGAATCAAGAGTGCCAGGAGAAATATCAACAACCTCAGATATATAGATGATACCACTCAATGGCAGAAAGTAAAGAGAAACTAGTTTCTTGATGATGGTGAAAGTGGAGAGTAAAAAAGCTGGCTTGAAACTCAACATTCAGAAAACTAAGATCATAGCATCTGGTTCCATCACTTTATGGCAAACAGAAGGGGAAAAAGTAGAGGCAGTGACAGACTTTATTTTTCTGGGCTCCAGAATCACTGCAGACGGTGACTGCAGCCATGAAATTAAAAGATGCTTGTTCCTTGAAAGAAAAGCTATGACAAACCTAGACAGTGTACTAAAAAGCAGAGACATCACTTTCCCAACAAAGGTCTGTCTAGTCAAAGCTACGGTTTTTCCAGTAGTCATGTATGGATGTGAGAGTTGGACTATAAAGAAAGCTGAGCACCGAAGAATGATGCTTTTGAACTGTGGTGTTGGAGAAGACTCTTGAGAGTCTCTTGACTGCAAGGAGATTCAACCAGTCCATCCTAAGGAAAATAGTCCTGCATATTCATTGGAAGGACTGATGCTGAAGCTGAATACTCTGGCCACCTGATGCGAAGAACTGACTCATTGGAAAAGACCCTGATGCTGGGAAAGAGTGAAGGCGGGAGGAGAAGGGCGCGACAGAGGACGAGACGGCTGGATGGCATTACTGACTTGATGGACATGAGTTTGAGCAAGTTCTGGGAGATGGTGAAGGACAGGGCGGCCTGGTGTGCTGCATTCCATGGGGTGGCAAAGAGCTGGATACAACTGAGCAATTAAACAACAACAAAGGGCTCCAACACTATTTGTTTCAAAACACCGTCCTCAGGCTTCCGTGGTTGTCCAATATTTAAGGAGCCACCTGGCAGGGCAAGGGACACCGGTTCGACCCCTGGTTCGGGAAGATCCCACGTGCCTTGGAGCTACTAAGCCCGTGCACCACAACCACTCAGCCTGGATTCTGGACCGCTCGAGCCGCTCCCTGCCTGCTGAGCCACGGCGCTCAGAGCCGCTCCCCGCCTGCTGAGTCACGGCGCTCAGAGCCGCTCTGTGCAATGGAGAAGCCTCCGCCAGTGAGAAGCCTGTGCACCAACCACCAGAGTGAGCCTTCGTGCAGCAACAAAGGCCCACCACAGCCAAGAACAAATAAATCCTGTCTCTGCTCCTCATTCCAAGCATCTATAGATAACTGAAGTTTCAACAATAAATACTGGACCTAATATGGATCCTCCCATAATTTCATTAAATATTTTCAGCAAGGATTCGTCTAAATTTTACTGCAAAGTATACGTCTATGAACTCCTGAAAACATTTGAGACTCTTTCAAAACTATTTTTATAATCATAACAAGTAGCAGCAGTTGAAGCAGCAGTCATTGTCTTTCCACTGTGCTGACAGCCGCACACATGGTGCCAAAGCAGTGCTGGGGGAACTGCTACAGCCTCACGGCTCAGGACACGGGAACGACGCCATGACCACACAGTCACAGGCGAAAACTAACAAAAGCCAGTTCTGACCTCACAGATCCCCCAAAGAGTCTCACAGACGCCTCCCTCCCCCAAAGTCCAAGAATCACACTTTTGAGATCTACTGCTTCAGGGGGTTTACAACGGCGTGAGTGAAAACAGCTCCCTGAGAGAAGTGAGAACAGCCAATAGTTCGACTCATTCTTTTGATCTATTTAGATTCAGTTCAAAGACAACGATGAGCCCTCGTTTTTCACTGAACAGCTTTGGATATGAGAGTACGGCGTATGGTCTGGGGTAGTCAACCTCCAAGAGAATGCCAAGGATCCTCACTGCCTGGTATTACACCCTCGGTCAACCCCTGTGTGACCTACAGGATAGAGCAGAAAGGACGGTATTCACTTCAGAGATCAGGCTGGAGAAAACAGCATGGCTGCCAGCTTAGCGTCTCCACTTCTCTCTCTGATCACTCGTTTCGTGGGAAGCCCGCTGCCAAGTCGTGAGCAGCTCTGTGGAGAAGTCCACGCAGTAAGGAGCTGAGTCTTCTCTCAACAGTCACTAAGTGAGCCTGGAGACAGACTCCCCAGGCGCCGGTCGAGCGCTCAGGGGACGGGAGCCCCGGCTGACACACTGGCTGTAACCTCATGAGAGACCCTGACTCAGAACCTGCCAGCTAAGCCACTCCCGGATTCTTGACCCTGAGGAACTCTGTGAGATGACAAATCTTGTTTTAAGTTGGTAACTTTGCGAGTAATTTCTATGTAACACAGATAGCCAATAATTCTCCTTCCCCTCAAATTTCAACATACGGCTTAAAAAAAGAGACACAAATATGAAAGCCGACAGACAAAGACAATGTGAGTTAGGCGCCAGATCAGTGTTCCAGATGCAAGTGCAGATCAGGAAAAATTTTCTGTGGCCCAGAGAGTTGAGAAAAGCTTTCCCCAAAGAGCAAGAACTTGAATTGAGCTTTCAAGAACAAGCAGGCTTCAGCTAAGTGGACGAGAATACTCCAGGGAGGAAGAAATGAGCACAGCAAAGTGACAACTTAAAATGAGGCGAGCTCTTGGGAAAAGTCAGGAGATGAATTAGTAAATGTAGAAATAAGTCAGCTTAAAGAGGGTTTTAACTATGACTAAGTTTAGCTTTATCACTGGACAGACACTCAAGGTTTCTGAACAGGAAAGCAATATAACTAAAGTAGTAATTCCGAGAACTTTCTACAAGGCTTCCCTCTCTTCTCAACTAACTTTTGTAAAACCACTGATATATATACACCTTTACTGGCCTGCAGTGCAACACAGCTCAGTCTCACTTTCATGGATGGATACGAATCACCAATGGGCTTCCCCTGGTGGCTCAGGGTAAAGAAGTCACCTCTGGAATGAAATGATACTGGGAAGTCCCTGGCGGTCCAGTGGTGAGGATTCAGTGCTCTCATTGCTGGGGCCTGGGTTTCATCGCTGGTCAGGGAACTAAGATCCCACAAGGTGTGGGGCATGAGTCAAAGGAAAAAATACATAAAGCAGCATCTATAAAAATCAGCTAAAATGGACAGTTAATTCTAGAATAAGTCGAAAACTCTAAATTATGTCTATTTGTCAGAACATTTTACTTATAATTTTATTACTTAAATTTGTATTTTATAATCAATATCCTTCATGTTCAAAATTTGTGTGTGACCCCAGTCAAATTCCGTGTTTGCCAAACACACACCATGTTAAAATAATGAATTCCTGCTAAACTCTGGCTGCTCCCTAAGCAGGATCACAGAAACACGCTCATGAACACCTTCCCTTCGTCCTCTCTCACCCGATGTCAAGTGTTTAAAGGCATAAGCATGACACCTTGACCTCTTTGGAGCACAGATACTGAAAAATCCCACGGAAAAGCAGAGCCTAAGATTATACCACTGTGCCTGCAGCACGTCTAGGCTCACGTTCTTCCCTAATTCTGGCTGTAAGATTAATATGAATCCTCATTTATATTATCTTCATTAGAAACGTCAAACAAAATACAAGCCTCAAAAATAGTTTTTGCGAACATGACCGCTGGCAAGATGGGACCTGCTTTCACGATAATACTTACTGTGTGAGAACCGCTGGGTGATGGGGGTCCCGGGATAAGGGTAAGTCCGACTCTCCCACTGGATGTTTCCTTCCTGAACAGCCTTTATGAAACCATGGTAACACTGGTGGGCGACACCTAAAGACAAAAATAACCAGTGCCTCAGCCTGGACTCTTCACTTGTAAATCAAATTATTAAAATTTAATCTACTGTCTTATCACTTTTTTAAGATGTAAGTTTCTTTGAGGAACTCCAAATTTCTTTGATTTTTTTTTCATTCAAAGACAGAAAACAAAGTCACGTAAGTCCAAAACCGGAAGACGTGATCTTCAGATTTCACCAAGGCTGAGTGCCTCCCGCAAGGCGACAAAATCAGCTCGCACCGCACCTCTGCTCCACTTAGCCATATCATAAGGAGACATAGCAGAATAACTGGTGCTTTTTATTCCAAAACAGAGACTTGGGAGATAATTTAGTTTTGTGAGAAAAAATATGGTAAAAAAAAATCTCTGGAATGTAACAGCTGTTCAGTAAATACCTATGGTTAGACCAAGGATTCTCCGTATTAAACAAGGAGATAATAATTAGCTGACAGTGGATTGTGAAACGATGAATTTATAACTAAGGAAAGCTGTTTAAAAAAAAAAATCAAGAGTTTCTGCTGTAACGCTGGATACATGTCATTATACACATGTCCAAACTCACAGAATGTACCCCTAAAGTAAACCGCAGACTTTGAGTGACAATGGTATATCAATGTCGTCAATGCAGGATCATCAACTGTAAAATGTACCACCCTGGTGAGGATGCTGAAAGTGGGAGAGGCTGTGCATGTCTGGGGGCAGAGGGTATATGGGAAATCTATGACCTGCGCAATTTTGCTGTGAACCTAAAACCACTTAAAAAAAAATAAAGTCTATTTTTTTTAAAGTGAGAGCTTCATACTTCTGGAACAATCTGTTTTTCCAATACATGAAATTACTATCTTATTTCAAAGAGAAGCATTTTGAATGAAGTGTACAATCAATTATTTACATTTTGAAAGAATATCACTCTTGAATTTATGCCACCTTGTGGATCCTTAAGTAGGATCACAGAACATGTTTTCCAGTGATGATCCTTCTCCCTTGGTTGAACTCACAGATAAGAACTGGAATATTAAAAAAACATGGCCATTTTTAATGTGTGACCATACTGCCAACTATACACTGGTGAAGTAATACACATTTTCAAACCCTGGATTGAGATAAGGCAGTGATGCATAAAAGACAGATACGTAATGATTGAGGGGAGAAAACACTGTCCTGGCAGTGACTGCCCCCAGATCTAGGGCTGTGAACACTAGGGTAAGAGGGTAAGGTCCTTTTCTCTTAAAAAAAGAAAAAAAGATCGAAATGATAAGAATGCCAAGAATAAATAAATATCTTTGATCAGATCACCACCCCTCAGGTATGATTCTTCCTCCTCTATTTTAGAGGTAAAACCATCCACCTCCATAGTGCAGGGAGCCAATCTCTCCTGCAGAGTCCATTAATTCTGCAAACAGAAGCAAGTGTGCATACCAATGTTACCAGTTGTGAGCAAATGCACGCAGGGCCCGCGGGCAGTTTCAACACAGCTGGTCCTCATTAGCCATCGAGGTTGCAGTCTGGACAACTGATACAGACCCTACTCCTCAGAGAACCTCTCTGGTTCTAGGAAAGATTTTAAGACTGATTCTGATCTAAACCTTTTCCCTCTCTCCTATCTCTGGCTGCCTTGCTCACACCAGCAAAGAAAAAGTCAATACAACCCTTGCTTTGATCAAAGATCATTCAACTGGCTTGGTCATCTTCATTCAAAAAAAAAAAAGGCCCTTTCCACCTAAAACAAAATAACTGTTATTAATTCAAAATACAGGGGACTGCCTTGACGGTCCAGTGGTTAAGACCACTCTCCAGTGCAGGGGTGCAGGTCTGATCCCTGGTCAGGGAGTGAAGACCCCACATGCCTCACGGCCAAAAAACAAAAACAGAAGCAATATTGTAACAGATTCAATAAAGACTTTAAAAATGGTCCACACAAAAAAATATTTGGAAAAATATAGTATAATTAGTAACCTCAACATTTAGAGCTGAAATCTTGATTAGAAAATGGAGGGGAAAAAAGGAGAAATTCATTTTAAAAAGTAAAATACATATATAGGACCTGGGCTGTTTAGAGATAAAGTCAAGCATCAAATGCTTTCATAACTCCACATCTGCCACAGACAGCTAACTTGAAGCTATTCACAGTTTGCCAGGATGACTGTAACGCAGTTACAATAGTCCTGACAATGGTGAGAGTTATATGAAGGTCAGCTCTTACCATCAATCCATATTCATCCCTACTCTACCTATTCCAGAATAATACAATTTACTGGATCAACTCCAAGAATATGAAGAATCCTCATTTTAAAACTGCAAATTGGATTCAAACCTACAGTATTCAAGTTGTTCATAACGCTAGGCAGGATAGAGAGAAAGAAAAATGTACAGAGCGAACTGTCTAATGCTAAGTTTCAGAACCACAATAAACGGAAAGGAGAAAAGAGAGAAGGAAACTGAGAGATTAGAAATCATTCAAAGAAATCTTAAATACGTGAATAAACCTTTGCACTTTCCACAGTACCTTTAATCAGTCGATACCACTGCTTGCAGACGAGGGCTGCAGTTTTGTGCTCCTGGTACGGGGAGAGGAAGGACAGGATATACTCCAAAACCTCTTCTGGCAGCTCAGACATGGACCTGTTATGTTGCATCTCCACAACCTCCAGCGCCGCGCGGGGCTCCTCGTCTTGCTCCATTGTCCCTTCCAGCACGGTCTCCTCTTGGTCCACAGCCATGAAACTGTCATCTTCGCTGTCTGAGGAGCTGGCCATGACATCCCACTTGACACCTGCAGCAGGAGAGAAGCACACACCAGGGCACACTTTCTCAAGTTCTGAACTAGCTCAGGCGCTTGCAGCCCAGCTGGTCACGATTTCGTTCAGATGCTCAGAATGAAACCTGTTCTTTAGCACTTCCCCACACTAGCTGCGAGCTACCTTAATTTGTCAGGCACAGCTCAAATACCAAGCCCATCCCAAATATCTAATAATCTCTAGAGGTTTCTGATAGCGTTTTTTTCCCTCTTCACTGAAAACCTAGAGTGTCAGCCAAGTTCTGGTAAAACCACAAAACCAAAAGACTTGTTCTCAACAACTCCTCTAACTCAAGGTATATGATCGGCAATAGCAAAGGGAACAGCAACTAGCTTCCCTTAGCCAGTAATATGATTCAGGACCTCAAACTTAAAAGAAAAAACGGTGCATTCTAGAAGAGTGAAAAGGACACTCTGAGGATACGGGAATAAGAGATGACACAAGGCAGTTCACGTAAGAGGATGTTAAGTGTTCTAATACAAGCTTAACGAGCTGTACTAGCAGATACAAGGCAATACTTAAAATAGGAAACATCGAAACAGATCCGAGGAGCTAAAAATGGAAAACAATATAAATACCCATCAACAAGAGAAAAGATAGACTGTGCTACATTCCAACAACAGAACACTATACAGGAAGGAACCACAGATACTCACGGGGTAAATCTTAACGCTGAGCAAGACAGAATAGTACACACTACACGTCCATGCTTACAGCAGATTGAACACTAGGCAAAAACAGTTTATGTACATCTTAAAAACTGGGAAGAATGATCACAGTAAGAAAAACATGAGTCAAAACTCATGAAATTGCTCCTAACATAATGCATCTGCCACATTACCCATGATACCGCACTGCGTCCTGACCAAGTGGCTGCTGATGCACCGACGGTAACGCACAGCCGGGGGCCGCTGAGCAGCAGGGGCGCGGCCTCGACGCTCATGGTCGGGAGAGGGCACGGTGGCAGAGCAAGGGCAGCAGCAATCCCCGCCATTCCTCGGAAGCAGGCAGGAACTGTGACGGGTTTACTATAAACTGTGTTAAATAAAAGATCCTGGACGGCCACCTCTGCTCTACTGTGAGCGAACTCTGTTCCATGTGCGTAACTTGCTAGAGGAAGGCCTTTCCACTTCCAGCCCTAACTCTTAGGCTAAAGAGTACAGTTACGTACCAAAATGACTATACTACCCAAGGCAATCTACACATTCGATGCAATCCCTATCATGTCACCCATGACATTTTTCACAAAACTAGAAAAAAATTCTTTAATTCTGTATAGAGACATAAAAGATCCTAAAAGACATAAAAGAACAGCCAAAGCAATCTTGAGAAAGAAAAACGGAGCTGGACCAATCAGGCTCCCTGACCACTCTCCATGCTACAAAGCTGCAGCAATCAGAGCGGTATGGCACTGGCCCCAGACCAGAAATGCAGACCGATGGAGCAGGGCAGGAGGCTCAGGCACCTCTGGTCAACTATCTGTGACAGAGTGGTGCTGGGAAGACTGGACAGCCATATGTAAAAACACGAAATCAGAAAACTCCTTAACACCATACAGAAAAGTAGACTCAAAATGGATCAAAGATAAATGCAGGACCAGAAGGAAAACACAGTCAGAACACTTTTGACATGAATCACAGCAATGTATTTTTCAAGCCATCTCCCAGAGTAATGGAAATAAAAACAAAAGTAAACAAGTGGGATCTAATTAAATTCAGTAACTTTTGCACAGCAAAGGAAATCATAAACAAAATGAAAAGAAAACCTGGAGAACAGAAGAAAATATTTGCAAATGATGTGACCAACGAAGGGTTTAGTTCAGTTCAGTCGCTCAGTCACATCCAACTTTGCGACCCCAGAGACCGCAGCACGCCAGGCTTCCCTGTCCATCACCAACTCCCAGAGTTCACTCAGACTCACGTCCATCGAGTCAGTGATGCCATCCAGACATCTCATCCTCTGTCATCCCCTTCTTCTCCCTCATTCAATCTTTCCCAGCATCAGGGTCTTTTCAAATGAGTCAGTTCTTCGCATTAGGTGGACAAAGTATTGGAGTTTCAGCTTCAGCATCATTCCCTCCAAAGAAATCTCAGGGCTGATCTCCTTCAGAATGGACTGGTTGGATCTCCTTGCAGCCCAAGGGACTCTCAAGAGTCTTCTCCAACACCACAGTTCAAAAGCATCAATTCTTCAGCGCTCAGCTTTCTTCACAGTCCAACTCTCATATCCATACATGACCACAGGAAAAACCATAGCCTTGACTAGATGGACCTTTGTTGGCAAAGTAATGTCTCTGCTTTTCAATATGCTATCTAGGTTGGTCATAACTTTCCTTCCAAGGAGTAGGCGTCTTTTAATTTCATGGGTGCAGTCACCATCTGCAGTGATCTTGGAGCCTAAAAAAATAAAGTCTGACACTGTTTCCACTGTTTCCCCATCTATTTCCCATGAAGTGATGGGACCAGATGCCACGATCTTCGTTTTCTGAATGTTGAGCTTTAAGCCAACTTTTTCGCTCTCCTCTTTCACTTTCATCAAGAGGCTTTTTAGTTCCTCTTCACTTTCTGCCATAAGGGTGGTGTCATCTGCATATCTGAGGTTATTGATATTTCTCCCAGCAATCTTGATTCCAGCTTGTGCTTCTTCCAGTCCAGCGTTTCTCATGATGTACTCTGCATAGAAGTTCAATAAGCAGGGTGACAACATACAGCCTTGATGTACTCCTTTTCCTATTTGGAACCAGACTCTTGTTCCATGTCCAGTTCTAACTGTTGCTTCCTGACCTTCATACAGTTTTCTCAGGAGGCAGGTCAGGTGGTCTGCTATTCCCATCTCTTTCAGAATTTTCCACAGTTTATTGTGATCCACACAAAGGCTTTGGCATAGTCAATAAAGCAGAAATAGATGTTTACAATTAGCAAGCCTAAATAAAGGGACTCACATTTTTGTTTAACCCCCAGTTTTAAGCATTCAACCTGAATGAATTCAATTTTCTCAACTGAATTTTCAATTCAATTGAAATTTCTCATCATTCAACCATTCCACTGTCCATGAAAGGATCAAACCCGACACCCCTGAGGCCATGCTTGCTAACTTGGTCTTCAGCACAGGTGCTGAGGAGAACACACAGGCGTGGGCTCTGATGCAAGTGCTCTGCGATCACACGCCCAACACCAGTCTGCAGTCTTGCACGTCCACTACTAACTAGGTGCTGAAACCGCTACTCACACTCCCAGAGGAAGCAGAGACATTCTGAAACAATGCTTCATTTTTCCATGCCAAAAGAAGCCCTACAAAACATTTCACATGGAACTGTATTAACTCATTGAATATGGTTTTCATGAAAGTCTTTAAAAGAAATCTTCCTCGCCCTTCACATTTGTGTTAGGCCTTCTACGGTTTTTCGAGTAGTCATGTATGGATGTGAGAGTTGGACCATAAAGAAGGCTGAGTGCCAAAGAATTGATGCTTTTGAACAGTGGTGTTGGAGAAGACTCTTGAGAGTGCCCTGGACTGCAAGGAGATCCAACCAGTTAATCCTAAAGGAAATCAACCCTGAATACTCATTGGAAGGACTGGCGCTGAAGCTGAAGCTCTAGCTCTAATACTTTGGCCACCTGATGGGAAGAGCTGACTCATTGGAAAAGTGACCAAGTCTTTGGGAGAAACCACAAACTGAAGCTAACTTACTAAAATCTGAGCTCCTGGAGAGCAGAGATCACCGCCTGGGAATCTTGTCTTCCAAGCACTAGACATTCAAATAAGGGCAAAGCTTATTGACATTTCTACTCACAACATGCTTTGCATTATTTTATAATAGAAATTACATCAATAATATCAACACATTCAGGAACAACAGCAGATCCTACCCTTATTATGTGTCACTAGATGCTGTCAAGATAGCTTATTGGTCAGAGAGAATATACCCCTCTGATTCCATGAATTTTGCCCTTTAAAAAGAAAAGACATCACTTTGTCAACAAAGGTCCATAGAGTCAAAGCTACAGTTTTTCCAGTGGTCATGTATGGATGTGAGAGTTGGACCATAAAGAAGGCCGAGTGCCAAAGAATTGATGCTTTTGAACAGTGGTGTTCGAGAAGACTCTTGAGAGTCCCCTGGACTGCAAGGAGATCAAACCAGTCAATCCTAAAGGAAATCAACCCTGAATACTCACTGGAAGGACTGATGCTGAAGCTGAAGCTCCAATACTTTGGCCACCTGATGCGAAGAGCTGACTCATTGGAAAAGACCCTGATGCTGGGAAAGATTGAAGGCAGGAGGAGAAGGGGACAACAGAGGATGAGATGGTTGGATGGCATCACTGATTCAACGGACATAAGTTTGAGCAAACTCAGGGAGTTGGTGATGGACAGGGAGGCCTGGCATGCTGCGGTTCACGGGGTCACAAAGAGTCGGACACAACTGAGTGCCTGAACTGCACTGAAGTCTTTGAGACTGAGAGATGTGGTTACTGTTTCTAGCTATAATGCTGTGTGACCCAAGGTAAGTCACACAGAGTTAAGACAGGAAAAATCTATCTTTAAGAAATCAAAGTTTCAAACCCACCTACTTCATAAAGATTCTGTAAAGACAGCAGATAGCAACAAACTAATCTGAACTTATTGGAGGAAACAGATTAACTTGTGAAGAGTTAAAATCGATTCAAAGAAATTAAAGATGGGAATGAGATTACTTTGTTATTATGTAACAATCACTGCCCAGAACAATATGTGACCAATTGTACTTTTGGTTTCTACAGAACTAGACATGTGACAATCCTCTTGGAGTTAACACACTTTCTTTTCTTAAGAAAATCAGAATATACTTCACTTATCTAAAAGGAAGCTGAACATTTAAAATGTAATCAAGTTTATTCTTTACCATGCCAAAAGGTGAAAAAAGTGCAATTAAGGAAGAGACTTAATGATGATGGTAAAGTAAAGCACTGAGACTTTAAGCACGGAGGCATTCCGGATTGAACGGAAAACACCCAGAGTCATCTGTCAGCATGAGGGCCTCTCCAGCTGCAAGGACAAAGAAGCAACCCTACACAGGTATTACCATGAAACTCGTGAAGTTACCCACCCAGTCACACTAATGTTAGCTAAGGATTAAATACTATTCTTGGAAACATAAAATACTGCTGAATGAAAATTTACAGACCACAATATGATCCAATCTAAGATGATACTGTCTTCCTATTTTCCACCATCATTATCATCATTGTACTAGATCAAATGAAAAAGTTACAAAAGAAAAACTGGCAAAATATAAATTTTACCTTACTTCACGCACTCAGTAAATACCAATGGAACATTTGCTGTACGTGAAAATAACTGTACTTAGATCCCAGTTCAGTTCAGTCGCTCAGTTGTATCCGATTCTCTGCGACTCCATGGACCGCAGCACACCAGGCTTCCCTGTCCATCACCAACTCGCGGAGCTTACTCAAACTCAAGTCCATTGAGTTGGTGATGCCATCCAACCTTCTCATCCTCTGTCATCCCCTTCTCCTCCTGCCCCCGATCTTTCCCAGCATCAGGGTCTTTTCCGGTGAATCAGCTCTTCGCATCAGGTGGCCAAAGTATTGGAGTCTCAGCTTCAACATCAGTCCTTTCAATGAACACCCAGGACTGATCTCCTTTAGGATGGACTGGTTGGATCTCCTTGCAGTCCAAGGGACTCTCAAGAGTCTTCTCCAACACCACAGTTCAAAAGCATCGATTCTTCAGTGCTCAGCTTTCTTTACAGTCCAACTCTCATCAATACATGACTACTGAAAAAACCATAGCTTTGGGAGTCACAAAAAACCATGGGAGTCACAAAAAGAATATATGCCACTAATTCCTCTCAAAGAGATTTGGTAAGAGCCAAAGACAAATAAAGAATACCAACACAAGATAGACTGTGATACCAAACAAGAAGTTCTAGCAGTTCAGGGAAGGAAGAGATGCCTTCCAACTAGTTTGAGAAGGAAGTTACACAGAAGGAAGCCTTTGGGCTTTGAAGAATAGGGTTAGAGTTAAGAGCCATCCCAAGGAATGAAATGGGGGAAGGTGGAAAGATGAAAAATTTTCAAGTTACTGTCTCCTGTACCAATGTTCTTTGTCACTTACAGAATTACTTTTAGGACAAAAGGGCAAAAGTTATTTTTTACGTGATGGGCATTTTATCACAAGTACAAACTACTTAATATCTTTATGTACATTAACAGAAGTTCATAATCTACAGACTCCTTAACTCCTGACAGTTGATATTTTGACCAAAAAAAAATCTAGAAATAGAGAAATTTGGCATAACTACGGTTGCTATTAGCAAACTGTAAGCTATTTTGACAAGTAAATTCAGAGAGCTATTTCTAGAAAGCATTCCAAGTTTAATAACAGATATCAGCTACAGTGAGGTTCTTTTTCAATGGTTAATTCATCTCTCTGTGTTATCTAAGAGTCCTTTTAATGAAAAAGAAAAATGAAGTGTTTCCCCCAAGTACCCATCAGGATACTTTCTCATCACTCTTTGCAATGGCTGCTGTTAAATGAAAGCGGTTCACGACTATCAGAGAGCAGAAATGCACCAGTTCTCAGGGCCACACCCTGTATTCATATGCAGCCAGCAGATTTCACTGCGTATAAATGGCTAAGGAAAACGTACCGGTTTCAATCAATGAAGATATTCTAGGTTCTGAAAATTCCATATATTCTAGGTTCAGCAAAATGTTTCATGTGGTATAAACTGAAAAAGTGTAACAGAACTTTAATACCCAAATTTGTATTTTGTGAGAGCTTGAATTTTTAGATTTTAAGTAATAACATACCAAGGACAGAACAATTCTAACTGTATAATTTAACTATTACACTGATGTGAGACAAAAGGCTTTCATTGGAAGTCCAGTATGAATCAGAGGAGAGTTAGAGAGTAGGTGCATTAAAAGGTGCAGTTTTCTAGGCTTAGAAATTATTTTTCTCTCGAAAATAATTTTTTATGGAAGACAATGCAGAAGAGGCAGATAGCCTCCCTGTAACAGCAGTGAACTGCATTAGCCCAGAGTGGACCACACCAGGCTGCAGTGAAGCTCAGGGCATGGCCACTCCCACCCCCCCCCCCCCCCCCCCCCTCCCCCCCCCCCTTCACACTGGCGGTTACTGCACTGCTGCCCGCCTCCTCCTCCCTAGGGCA
The DNA here is from genome assembly GCF_027580195.1 of Bos mutus. Taxonomy (NCBI): domain Eukaryota; kingdom Metazoa; phylum Chordata; class Mammalia; order Artiodactyla; family Bovidae; genus Bos; species Bos mutus. The sequence continues at coordinate 321,638 of NC_091618.1, forward strand.
CAACAGCAAATAATTCATTTCTTGTATCCATATACACACTCAGCAAAAGGCTGCTGAATGAATAAGCAGACACAGTCTCGGGAATTCATTTCAAAGTCAACAACAAAACCTAAACGTTCACTTCTAGATATTGTGACAAAGAACAGAAACTTCCTATCAAAAACTTAAATAAGACTAATAAAATTAGAGATTTCAGATAGCTAAAAGACACTAGAGAGTAAAAGTGGGGCATAAGGACTCCCCTGGTGGCCCAGTGGTTAAGACTGCACTTTCACTGCAGAAGACACGGGTTCCATCCCTGGCTGGGGAACTAAAATCTTACAAGTTGCTGGGTGCTGCCAAAAAATTTAAAAAAAAAATAAAAGATAAAATGTACAGTTCCTAAAAAACATGATTACTATATTTAAAATGTTCTGATTTTTTCTGCCGTTATGCACCCTCACTCTGACAACGACGGAGGAGCAGGGAAAATCAGCTGCATGCCAAGGCTCTCTTAGCCTTTGGGGAAAGGTTCTATTGCAGTGGTTCTCAGACCTCTGAATTTCACAGATCAGCAAGTTTTTTTGGACTCATATAGGGTCAACAAATTTTTATTTTCCTGAATAAGGCAAAAAAAAAAAAAAAACTCCAAAAAGCAAAAACAAAAAAACTACATACACACACACAAGTCCTACCATCTAATTGTCACAGTTTCATAGAAAGGTGTTTAAAATTCAAGCTGGAAAATCATAACCTCTGAATAACGGGTTTTACTTCCAAGAAAGGAAACCTGGATTTCCCTGGTGGTACAGTGGTTAAAAACCCACCTGCCAATGCAGGGGACACAGGTTCAATCCCTACTCTGGGAAGACTCCACCTGCCATAGCAACTAAGCTCACACAGCACAGGAGCCCACGTACTGCACCTACCGACGCGCACGCGCCCCAGAGCCCGTGACCCACAGGGTCCTCTAGATAGGAGAGCCGCCCGCGCGCCACCGCCAGAGAAAGCCTGTGCGCAGCAACGCAGCCCCGGCGCAGTCAGAGAAGAGAGGCCTCACAAACACACGCACGCAGAGACCCTCAGGGCAACATGAACCTGGACCGGTATTCTTGGGACTACGATTTCACTACCATGCCATGATATGAACATTTCATTTTACTACTTATTTGATTTGTGAAAACACTCCACAATTTAAACAAGTTATATAGTCTGAATTTATTAAAAGGCTAATTTAAATTAAAACTCCCAGTATGCTGGGAAACCACTTCCTAATGCTAGAAACAGAGACAAGGATGGCTACTGGCAAGAATGCATGAAAGATGAATGTAACCTGATTTCTTTTAGAAATAGCTTAGCTGATCTTTTGCTTCACTGGCTGGTAAATTCACAGCACTTTTTGCTCCTGTGTCCCCACTAAATTCTTAGGGCCTATGTTTTAATAAGACTCAACTGTGGCACTTTTCTTCTTTAAACGGCAATGAAACGTATCGATTCTTATTACTGTTATTTAGGGGTGTTGCAGGGAAACTTACAATTTCAAACTTTCCACAGAAGCTAAAGCTTAAAACATAAGATGCTATTTTATGCTACATTAAAAAAAAAAAAAAGAACAAGTCCAAACCTCATTCCAAAATGATTTAAGTTGGAAAACTCTTCAGGATCCAGAGGAAAGTCTATGAAATAATAAGGAAAACAAAAGTCTCCCCCAAGTAAGGATGGTTAGAGCAATCACCACTTCATGGCTTCAGTTTTAAGAAGGGGTAACATCTTTCTAGTTCACTCATCCACTACAGAGCTATTTCATTGGAAGGAACACATTTTTAAAGTTTTATTATTATCATTTTTGGCCGTGCCATACAGCTTACAAGATCTTAGTCCCCTGACCAAGGATACAACCCCTGGCCCCTGCAGTGGAAGCGCCGAGTCCTAACCACTGGACCACTAGGAAATTTCCAGAAGGGATAATTTTTTAAAAATCAGAAGAACTGAATGATATCTGTATACTCATGTTCAGAGCAGCACTGTTCAAAACAGCAAGAAGGTGGAAACAACACAAATGCCTATCAGTGGATCATGGACAAATAAAATGCAGCAGATACACAATGACAGAATATGACTGACCTTAAACAGGAAGGGAATTCTGACACATGCTGCAAGGAGAAGCCAGAAGACACTATGCTAAGTGAAAGAAGCCAAACACACGGTTCTGACTCCACGCAGCACCCAGAGCACTCGGGTCATACAGCTGGAGAGAGCGGCAGCTGCCAGGAGAGACAGAGGCAGGGGAGACAGGGAGCTACTGTTCACCACGTATGGCGTTTCAGAGGAAGACAGGAACATGCTGGGATGAATAACACAACAGTGCTAATGTACTCAGTGTCATTATTAAAAAGTATTAAAACAGTAAACTTTGTTACATAAATTTACAATTTAAAAAACTGCATAGAACACAGATGCACAATTTTTTTAAAAATTAATCACTGTGTGCCCACATCTAAGTCAGAAAACAGAGCATCAGCAGGACCTTTGAAGCCTCTGACGCCCTGCTCAACCTTTTGTCGTTGTTGTTCAGTTGCTCAGTCGTGTCCGACTCTTTGTGACCCCATGGACTGCAGCACGCCAGGCTTCTCTGTCCTTCACCATCTCCCAGCGCTCACTCAAACCCATGTCCATTGAGTCGGCGATGCCATCCAACCATCTTATCCTCTGTCATCCCCTTCTCCTCCTGCCCCCAATCCCTGCCAGCATTAGGGTCTTTTCCAATGAGTCAGCTCTTCACATCAGGTGGCCAAAGTATTGGAGTTTCAGCTTCAGCCATCAGTCCTTCCGATGAATATTCAGGGCTGATCTCCTTCAGAATGGACTGGTTGGATCTCCTTGCAGTCCAAGGGACTCTCAAGAGTCTTCTCCAACACCACAGTTCAAAAGCATCAATTCTTTGGCACTGAGTCTTCTTTATGGTCCAACTCCCACATCCATACATGACTACTAGAAAAACCATAGCTTTGACTAGACGGACCTCTGTTGGCAAAGTAATGTTTTTGCTTTTTAATATGCTGTCTAGGTTTGTCGTAGCTTCTCTTCCAAGAAGCAAGCGTCTTTTAACTTCATGGCTGCATCACCATCTGCAGTGATTCTGGAGCCCAAGAAAAC